>NC_045428.1:288177772-288546106 GCF_902635505.1 Sarcophilus harrisii
AACTTTCCTGTAAATGTGTCGACAAAGTATGAGTACCAGACCAGTGGAACACATGGGCTATCCAATGCTCTGATTACACAGAATCACTGAATCATAGGCTTAGACCTGCAAGGCCCTTAGAGGCCATTGAGTTCCTCATTTTACAGATAAGGAAAGGAAAGCATTTTTGTTCTGATGTTTCAGTCATATCCAATTCTTTTTAGCTCTATTTTGATGGGTGTTTTTGGCAAAGATCATGGAATGATTTGCCATTTACTTTTTTTTAGCTCATTTTTTATAGATGAGAAACTAAGGCAAGAAAACTTAAGTGATATGCCCAGTATCATACAAATATAAAGTGTCTGAAGCTGGATTTGAACTCATAATTAAATACAAGTATAGTACTTTATCCACTGTGCCATGTATCTGACTTAACTGAGGGCCAAAGAGAGGTAATGCCCAAAGTCACAGAGCAGTCTAAAAATATTACCAGAAGAATTTGCAATTTTGTTACTCGTTGACAAAGTATATCTATTTTGATATTTTAGCCTGGCACACTTCCTAAACAATGGTGGTACTTACACATATATATGTATGTATATATAATAAAGTGGTCTCCTTATAGCATCATGAGTTCATTAATGACAAATCTATACATCATGTTAATATCCATGTGAACAGCTATAGTGTAGTTTATACTTTCAGTTTATTCTTGAAATTGGAGACTTAATATCAAATGAAAAGTTCTTTCATCAACATAACTCATTGGCATTAATTACCCTGTCTGAATTCAGTTGAAGCTGTGTAGATTAAGAACACTATATATTCTAATGCTTAATTGTCTGTTAAGAACACTGAACAATGTGTCTGAATGCTCATTAATTATCCTCTTTTATATCAGAAACTTTATTTAGAAAGATGTTTTGCTTTTTTAGTGATGTGAGTAGTGTCTAAGTTACTTATTAAAATGTTTTGCACAGAAGTACATGGATTTGGGGTCCTTTTGCTACCAGCTTCTGTGTTCCCTTGGTCACATAAGGACTGAATTTCTGGATCAGGGATGAATTATTATTTTTTTTAAACAAAGTCTCATTAAATCTTGAAGGTATCATTTTAGATGAGCAATCTCTCAAAAACAAAAGAAATCTATACCCCACAGCTGCTATATTTGTTATGTAAGTCATTTTTCCTGGAGAATTTTAAAAATTGCTAAAAATTTTATGAATAGTTTTAGGTTCCCAGAAGCTTTGTCCAGGACAAGGCTTACCAACAAGATGGCTTTAAAAAAAGCATCTTACATCTGCAGCAAAAGCTCTTTCCTACCAGTGTTATTACAATATATTCAAGTGTAAGTATCCAAGATATTCACATGAATTTACATAAACACAATTATGTTTATTTCATGCATTCCCAGCATGCACATCTCCACTGTGCAGGTGCAGTCGAATAAAAGCTTTTGTCTCTTGCCACTTTTTTTTTAGATGGAGAGAAGGACTAAACTTGGGATTTGACTGGTAGAGTAAATCCAGTGGTGAGGAAATCTTCTCTTAGTCAATGTCAGTCAATCAATAAACACCTATTAAAGCAACTACTTTTTGCCAGGCAGTGTATTAAGTGCTGGGATATAAAAGGATACAAAAGACAATGCAGTCCCTGCCTTCAAGAAGCTCACAATCTAATGGAGGATACAACATGCAAACAATTATATACAAACAAGCCATGTGCAAGATAAACTGTAGATAATTAACCAAAGAAGGCACTAGAATTAAGGGGAGTTGGGAAATTCTTCCTATATAAGGTGGGATTTTTTAGCTGGCCTTTGAAAAAAAACAAGAAGACAGAGGCAGAGTTGAGGAGGGGAGCATCTAGATATGAGGAATAGTCAGAGAAAGTTCCTAGAATCTGGAGAGAGTTTTGTGGGAGGAATAGCCAGGAACTACTGGCACTGGATTTCACAGCAGGGAGAAGGGGCTGTATAAGATGTAAACAGACTAGAAAGGTAAGGGGGACAGGTTATAAAGATCGATATCTACTATGTTATTTAGTTTTGCAAAAATACTGAGAAAAATAAGGGGTTAAATTTATTGCCCAAAGTCATATAATCAGTAAATTCGAGAGGAAGGATTGCAACAAAATCTGGGCTGGCCCTCTATCCTTTATATAAAGATGCCTCTCTTAAACCCTTTGCCTCTTCCTCATTTTTGTATTTCTTGTTCTTTTTTGTGCCCTCAATGGACAGAGAACTGGGTGGGAGAAGGGGCAGAATTTGAAATTAAAAGATAGGAAAAAACCCTTTGTCTTTTAACACAAGATATTAAAAATAGCAAAACTTAAAAAATATCTTGATTATATATAATCAATTAAAATGATGTACCACAGTTGAATTATTTTCCACATTCTGTAGGATACCTTTCTCTAATGTCTTCCCATATACTCTCTCTACTTCTATTCCCATGCCTTCCCACTAAGTTAACCTTCCAATCATGAAAGGGATTTTTATTTTTAACTCTTTTTGTGTCATGAACCTTTTGGCAGGCTGGTAAAGTATGAATCCTTTCTCAGAATCACGTTTTTAAATGCATAACAAATATATAGAATTGCCAAAATATTATACTGAAATATAATTATCAATTTTTTAATATTCACAGGTTAAGAAATCCTGGTTTTCATATACATATATATATGTATGTATGTATGTATATACATACACTCACACATACATATGTAAGTCTAATACAAATGCATGTATATTATATATACAATATATATAAATGTAAGTGTGTACATGTGTGTATATATACAAATTTATGTATAAAATATATATGTTTATATATACACTCAAATTTATGTACATATGTATACAAGTACACTTACATATTGTCTCACCCTTTAATTATGAGTTGCCTGAGATCAAGGACCGAGTTTCTGCCATTTTTTTGTAAGCTCAGCACACGACACCGTGCCTGGCACAAAGTAAGTAAGTGCTTAATTAATGGTACCTGACAATTCTTCCAAGCATCTGAAAGATCTTTGCAGACTTGATTTCATTTCTTCAATGTAAACATAACCAATAGGTGGGGGTGGAAGCAGGATAGGGGGTGAAATGTCAAGATTGCTCATATTAGAAAGTGATAGGGCTACTTAAGAGTTGGAAAGAATACTAAGAATGGCCCCCTTATTTTATGGTTGAGCAAACTGAGAAATGCCTTGAACTTCACTTTGTGAAGGTGAGGGCTAAATACTTCTCACAGGACCACAAAGCAAGCATACAAGAGGGAGAAAAAGGCAGCTCTGCTCGTGCAGTGATCATTTTCTATTTAGCTGGACTAAATTTGCCTCCCCTCTGTCAAATACAAGATCTTTTATTTCTTAGTATGCATACTCATTTTTTCCCCTTCCGGACATTTTTTTTTTTACCCTGGATAATATACTTGGCATTTTTCTGGGGAAAAAAAAAAATCAAAGATTCAATTTGACTCTGTTAGTCATGTGCCTTCTAAGATCTGAAAATTTAAGATTTTTTAAAAAAAATTTTAAAAGTTTCATGTGTTTCAAGTCAGAAAAATGCTGGTATCTTAAGAAGCTGGCTACAATTACATAGATGAGATGTGATGGCAAAGTAATGAGACTGATTCCAAAAGCCATGCCTGAAAATCAGTTTCATTCCTTTATAAGCATACCTCAGACAGGTCCCATTTTCTATTCTGTGACAACTTTACAATAATTTGAATTAGTTACTCCTTGTGAGAACCACATATAATATGCGTACCATATAAGTAATGAAGAATATGAAGAATGGAGAATATTCTGGATTCCAATCCCCTGAGGGAAATACGAAATGAAAAAAAGGATTGAGAATAGGAGTTCTCAACTTTTTTGTGTTGTAGACCCTGTTGGAAGGCTGGTGAAGATTATGGACACTCCACCCCTCATCAGAATAAGGTTTTTAAATGCACATAATAAAGCACATAGTTATTACCCTCCCCCCCAAAAAAAGCAATTATACTTAAGTAGAGATGTTATTTTTTCCCATCCAGATTTATAGACTCCCTGAAATCTTTAAGCCCCAAGTTAAGAACCCCTGATTAAGAAGAAAATACCTTATAATGTTAAGAACATTAACTATGAAATCAAATATTTATACCTCATTTCTGATTCTCACTAGTCTAGTGATGATGAGTCTGTCATTTAATCTCTGTGGCCAAAGTTTCCTCATCTGTAAGAGGAGAGAGGGTTGGCCTGAGATATGATCTAGATTTAGATCTATGAGATTTATCTTCACAGTGTTTCTTTCCTCCACATAATTTGGTCCCCACTTATCATCTCTTGTTTGTTACCATAATTTGGCTCTTCTTACACTTCAACACTGATAATTGCATTTCAACAGTATAATTAAAATTACTTTGATTCTCTGTAATTGCCGTATTCTCACCTTTCCAAGTTAAGTGGTGAAGAGTTCCGTTTTGTTTCTGGAGTATTAGCACGCAGTTTCGGTTTATCATCCACTGAGACTAAACCTTGTAAAAAGGAAAGCAATCACATTTTGATAATGAGACAGTAACCCAAAAGACATGTCAATAAAAACATAAAATAAGAACCTATCTATAAACAATTTGTCTTTATATTAAAACATCAATATGTAAAACAGTACCACGGTATTCTTAGGGTAATTAAAAACCATCTTTCTGCAAAGTGTTTGATGATGATCTAAGAGAGACTGGATGTAATTGGTTTTCATTACATGCTATTCATGATACATATGTTAACTACTCAGGAATGAGTCAGATGCCTCATTCCCAGTCTCCCAACAAGCCTCTCCTCACCCTCTGTCCCCTTTTATATTATTGATTTTTTAAAATTGTTCCTGATTATATGTAGACAGTTTTCAACATTTTTAATAAAATTTTTAATTCCAATTTTTCTCCACCTCCTTCTGAACCTCCTTCCTCAAAATGGCAAGCATTTAAACATATTTCCACATTAATCATGTTGTGAAAGAAGAAAGAGAAATAAAGGGAAAAGCCAAGAAAAAGGAAAAACAACAAAAAAAGTATAATAAGTATGCTTCAATTTACATTCACACTCCCCAGCTTCTTTCTCTGGAGGATCAGCATTTTCATCACGAGTCCCTTGGAGTTGTCTTGGATCACTGAATTGCTGAGAAGAGGTAATTCTATCATAGTTGATCATCATGCAGTGTTATGTTACCATGCTCCCCAGATTCTTCTTACTTCTCTCAGTATCAGTTCATGTAAATCTTTCCAGGTTCTTGCTTTTCATTTCTCCATTACATTCTCCATAGTTCTCCAATTGATGGGCATTTCCTCAATTTCCAATTTCTTGCCAACACATAAAGAGCTGCTAAAAACATTTTTGTACATGTAGGTCCTTTTCCCTTTTTATATTATCTGTGGAACACAGACCTAACAGTGGTATTGCTGGATCAAGGAGTATGCACAGTTTGATTGTCATTTGGGCATCATTCCAAATTGCTCTCAATTGAATGGCTAGATCAGTTCACAACTTCTCCAACAATACATTAGTGCTCCAATTTTTCCGACTTCTTCCACATTTATTATTTTCCTTTTCTGTCATGTTAACCAATTTGATGTGTGAGATAGTACCAAAGAATTGTTTTCATTTTCATTTCTCTAATTAATAGTGATTTAGAACATTTTTCATATGACTATAGATAGCTTTATTTTCTTCATCTGAAAATTTCCTGTTCATAGCCTTTGACCATTTATCAACTGGGGAATGATCTGTATTCTTATAAATTTGATTCTGTTCTCTATGAATTTGAGGGGGTCCTTATTAGAAACGATATAAAAATTGTTTCTCCACTTTCTGCTTTCCTTCAAACTTGGTTGCATTGATTTTGCTTCTGCAAAACCTTTTTAATGTAACCAAAATTATTCACTTTCCATTTCATAATGTTCTCTATTGTTAGGTCATAAATTCTTTCCTTTTCTATAGATCTGACAGGTAAACTTCCTTGCTCTTCTAATTTGCTTACATGATCACATGTTACATCTAGATCATATACCCATTTTTGACCTTATCTTGGTATATATGAGATGAGATGTTTGTATATGCCTAGTTTCCATCACACTATTTTTAGTTTTCTTAGAAGCTTTTGTGAGATAGTGAGTTCTTATTCTAGACACTAAAGTCTTTGGGTTTATCAAACAGAAGATTAATACAATTATTGACTATAATGTTTTGTGTATTTAATCTATTCCACTAATCTACCATTGAATTTCTTAGCCAATACCAAACATTTTTTATGATTGGTGCTTTAAAATAGTTTTAGATCTGGTAAGACCAAATTATCTTTCTTTTCATTTTCCCCCAATATTTCCCTTGATATACTTGATCTTTTGTTTTTCCCGATGAATTTTGTTATTATTTTTCTAGCTCTAAAAAATAATTTCTGATAGTATGAATGAATAAGTAAATTAATTTAGGAAGAATTATCATTTTTATTATATTAGCTCAGCTTACATATGAGCAATTGATATTTTTCTAGTTGCTTAGAGCTGACTTTATTTATGTGAAAAGTGTTTTATAATTGTGTTCATATAGTTCCTGGGTTTGTCCTGGCAAATAGACTCTTCCAAATATTTTATATTGTCTACAGTTATTTTAAAAGGAGTTTCTCTTTCTATTTACTGCTACTAAGCTTTGTTGGTAATATAGAAGTGCTGATGATTTTTGTGGGTTTATTTTATATCCTGAAATTTTGCTACAGTTGTTGTTTCACATAGTTTTTTTTTTTTTTTTTAATTTCTCGATGGCTCTGTAAGAATACCATCATATCATTTCCCTTGTTGTCTATTCCAATTTCTTTTTGCTAAAGCTAACATTGCTAGTACAATCTTGAAATAATAGCGTTGATAACTGCCATGTTTCTTTCATCTTTGATCTTATTGGGAAAGCTTCCAACTTATCTCTATTACAGATAATGCTTGGTGATTTTTTTTAGACTTTCTTATTCTACTTATCAATCAAGCTTAATAAAAGCTCCAGTTTCTTATGCTCTCTAGTGTTTTTAATAGGAATAGTATTTTGTCAAAAGCTTTTTTATGCATCTATTGAGATAATCACATAATTTCTGTTCATTTTGTTATTGTTATAGTCAATCATGCTGATATCTCATGCTTTAGATGGGAAAAAAAGTAGGGGAGAGCAATTCTAATCTTAGACAAAGCAAAATAAAAAATAGATGTTTAAAAAGACAAAGAAGGAATCTACATCTTGCTAACAAGTATTGGATATTAAACCAGCCCTACATTCCTGCTATAAATCCCACCTGATCATGGAGTATTGCACTGGTGATAAATTGCTGCAATCTCTTTGCTAAGATTTTATTTTCATCAATACTCACTTGGGAAATTGATTTATAATTTTCTCTCTTTTGGCTCTTCCAGATTTAGGCATCAACTGTGTCATAAAAAGTATTTGGTAGGATTCCACCTATTTTTTCCAAATAGTTTATACAGTGGGATTAATTGTTCATTAAATGTTTGATAGAATTCACTTTTAAATCAATCTAGTTCTGGAAATTTTTTTTAGGGGGTTCACTGTTGGATTGTTCACTTTCTTTTTCTAAAATAGATCAAGCATTTTATTTTCTCTTCTATTAATTTGGGCAATGTATATTTTTGTAGGTATTCATCTATTGTACTTAGATTGTCAGATTTATTTTTGTGTGGGTCCCTGTACCACTGAGAAAATTGGTGTATTCCTTTATATCCTCATCCAAATTTCTCCAAAGGCCTATCATAACTAATTTTTCTAAAATTCTATTCACCTCCTTAATTTTCTTATTTATTTTGAGGTTAGTTAGATATATCTAATTATGAGAGGACGAGGTTGAGATCCCTCATTACTATAGCAATTTATTTCTGCCTGTAACTCACTTAATTTCTCTTTTAAGGATCCAGACGCTATACTACTTAGTGCATATATATTTAGTACTGCTATTACTTTATTGTCTATAGTATTTTTAGCAAGATGCAGATTTCTTCCTTGTCTTTTTAAAATAAATCTATTTTTTTAATTTTGCTTTGTCTGTGATCAGAATTGCTACCTTTGCTTTTTTTTCCCCAGATGAAGCATGAGATATTCTGCTCTAGTCTTTTATCTTTATGCCTCTCTACTTAAAATGTGTTTCTTAAAAACAATATATTCTAGGATTTTGATTTTTAGTTCACTTTGTTATCTACTTTCATTTTATGAGAAAGTTCATCCTATTCACATTCAGTTATGATTTCTAACTGTGGATTTCCCTCCATCCTATTTCCCCCTACGTTTTCATTCTTTTGATTTTGTTTGACTGATTCTTAATTTCTCAGAGAGTAATTAGCTTCTCTCCCCCTAATTCTAATTTTTATGAAATTATTTTCCTTCAGCTATTTTTTGTACCTCCTTTTCCATTTGACCAATTCTATTTTTTAAAGATTTGTTTTCTTTCTTTTCTTTTCTTTTTTGCTGAGGCAATTGGGGTTAAGTGACTTGCCCAGGATCACACAGCTAGGAAGTGTTAAGTGTCTGAGACCAGATTTGAACTCGAGTCTTTCTGACTTCAGGGCTGGTGCTCTATCCGCTGCACCACCTAGCTGCCCCAGGATTTGTTTTCTTACAGTTAAGTTTTTTGCTTTCTTTTCCAAGGTGTTGATTCTTCTTTTAAAATTCTCTTGCATAACTCATTCCTTTTCCAAATTTTTCTTCTACCTCGCTTATTTGATTATTCAAAATCAGTTTCAAACTTTTTAAAAAAGAAAAGCTTTTTGGGCTCAAGAACAATTCATATTCCTCTTTGAGGCTTCACATGTTGACATTTTGACATTTTTGTCCTTTTCTAAGTTTGTATCTGAATCTTTCCTGTCACCACAGTAGCTTTTTATAGTCTGGGCTCTTTGTTTTTTTTCTCATTTTTAAAAGTTGAAGTCTGCTCCTGAGATACAAGGGCCACCATCTCAAGTTTCTTGCACTGTGGGCCAAGGATCCAGTCTCTGGCTTTCTGTGCCAGGATTCCTGGAGCTGAGAGCTTACCCATTGTACTGGAGTGGTCCCATCTAGTTGCACCTGTATTCTGGAGCTGGTAGTTTCCCTTCTGTGTTGAGCCTATGGGCCTCCTAGCTGTATCACTGGACTGCTAAATCTTGGGTGCTGACTTGTGGCTAAGAGCCTCCCCTTGGCTTTTCCAGACACTGCCTATGCTGTGCTCTGTTCCCTTTTACCCAAGTGAGATCTTCCTTTAAGACCTTTTAACTTATCTTAAGCTAAATTAATTTACTCTGTCTTTTTTGTGAGTTCTTTTAGAGGCCTGATTTATTGTTTCTGAAGGAAACCGGGGAGAGTTTGGTTAACTTTCTGGCTTCTCTCTGCCATCTTAGATCCATCTAATAGCCACTTTTGCTGTACTAATTTGAGAATACAACAAAAATTAACTTTTAGCCATAAGCAAGCATTACAATCTCCTATCAATAGATGTGGGTCAGGGACCAAGATCAAATGATGCAATTTGTCTTAGATGTCCTTACCCAACCATGGCCCAAACTGCCAGGTATCCAGGGTCTTCATGGTTTTCCCTTTGTCCCCAGTATCTTCTTAATGGAGTCATCTCTGGCTGCTGCCCTCTTATTTGGACCTTTCCAGTGCCTCCAGCATCCTCAATTGAAACTTAACATGTATTACATACTATTCTCTCAGAACCCTGCTTCTAAATATTTTATTTAAAAGTACTGCAAATAAAGTTGGCAGATGTGGGTTTTAGGCCATACCCTAATTCTATTCAGTGTGAGCTGTTGCTTAGGTCATTTCACTCCTCTGATCTTCAGGTTCCCCCATTAGATTGTAAGCTACTTGATACAGTATCTGGCACATAGTAGGTGTTAAATATATTTATTATAGGATTATTATTATTTAATCCATCTTCTCTCTATTAGCTATGACCTCCTTTTTTTCTAAAATAAATCATGCTAATGAATTAATTGAATAGAACAACTGTAATAAATACAATCATTGATTAAATACAATAAGCAATTAGGCAGAGGTAACATGGTGGACAAAATGCTAGGCCTCTATTAAAAAAGATGAGAGTTCAAATCCTGGCTCACAAACTTACAACCTATA
Organism: Sarcophilus harrisii; assembly: GCF_902635505.1. Taxonomy (NCBI): domain Eukaryota; kingdom Metazoa; phylum Chordata; class Mammalia; order Dasyuromorphia; family Dasyuridae; genus Sarcophilus; species Sarcophilus harrisii. The sequence goes on from NC_045428.1 coordinate 288,187,892, forward strand.
TGATCAGGGGACATTTAACTTTCTTTGGTCTTCATCCAACCTTTGGACAAATGAAGGGAGTGAATTGTAAAAATGGACAACTGTGAAAGACTTAATCTCTAATCAAGGCAAGGAACAACCAGGATTCCAGAGGGCAGATGCTACCCATCTTCTGACAGAGGTGATGTGCTTAATATATAGAATAAGACATGACCAATGTGATTTTTTTTGTACAAAAGGCTTCCCCCCCTCTTAGACAGTTTAGGAAGGAGGGAAGTGGGAGTGAAATGTTTGTAATTTTTAAAAATTAAGTTTAATTTTTAAAAAGCAAAAAAAAATGCATGAAGGGAATTGAACTAAATGATCACTCAAGTCCCTTACACCTCAAAATCAATTAATCCATTCTAGGGTGAATCCAATCCCAATCAACAAGTATTTGTTAAGTGACTACTATATGAAATGTTAAGACAGCAGGACAGAGTAGGAAGAAAACTGTCCTTGGACAAAATTCCAGATTCCCTAAGTCTAGTTACAGGTCCATCATTTTGGCATATGTTGGCTATGAGGCCCTGGGTAAGTGATTTGGCTTCTCAGCACTCCAGTACACTAAGACTATAAAGCTATCAAGGAATTTTTTTTTATCAACAGTTAACTAAACCAAATCAATAAAATCACAGGTCATGTAAAATGCTGTGTTAACACTGACTACAAAAATACTAAATGAAAAATCACTCCTGACCTCAAGATATTTAGAACTGCTGGAGTTAACTTCATTCTTCCATGTTAAATATATGCACTTGGAAGCAATACACTAAATCAAAGATAAAAAAAAAACGGGGAGAGTTCAAGTAGCCTGGTCATTTTAAGCCTATGGGACCCTTTCTGGCAATTTGAATCACAACTTTCAAGATATAAGGCAGCATCATTATCCATCTACAAATAGTGTTGAACATGTAGCCTTTAACCCACTCTTATTGGTAGAGCCATGAATTTCATATTAAAAATCCAAGAGATTAACATAAGAATGAGGCTCCTGTTTCTTTATCTCATGATGAAATCACAAAGCTCTAAGTATTCAATGTTCTATTGGCCATATTTTTGTCCACAAGTTCTCTTTTTTACCTTTGTTCTTCAAAGTCTCCTCCTTTTCATGTTTCAGGGTCATGACAGCATCGTTTTCATCTGTAAACTAAAAAATTGGAAAAAAAAAAGCTCTGAAGGATTTGTTTTTAAAGACAGCCCCCAACAGCACATTAAATCATGGGCATCAGACCCATAGCAACAGATCTGAGCTGAATGGCTGAAAGCTTGATAGACAGCAAGCACAAAAACTGAACTCACTCCAAGAAAAACACATCAATGCAGATGCTGCACAAATGAGATCAGGGCTTACGTATGTCTCGAGGATAAGTTTCATAATGATTCTTTCTTCAAAATTTATTTCTGATACTGATTTAAATGACACAAATATTTTCTTTGATATATGCAGATGAGAAAAATCATCATCACACTTTGTGGGATGTTACCGGATCTATAAAAACTAAATTACACACACAGTGAGTAATATCCCACTCCCCCAGTAAGTGGGAAATAAAGGCTGTGAAGAATTTTTTCTTACTCTGTTTGAAGGAGGTTTTCTCCTTGTATTTTACCATCCAGCACTGCTCATATTCCATAAACTAAGTTTCTTAAGTTCTTCCTGAGATTTCAATAGGACACCAAAATATATGTCTCTCTCTGGAGGTCCAGCTATCTCTAGTTCAGTCCTCAGGATTTCCAAGGGTCAAGTGTTAAATCCCAGCAACTCATATCTCTACTGGGTTCTAAAATTTTTCTTCTTGTACAACTATCTAAGGTGGCCTTAAGACAGTATTTTTTGGATCTCCTGGGCTAACTAAAACTTGAAGCAAATGCCTGAGAAAGTTGTAGGTTACACAAAGTTGTCTTGAAGTGATGATATGACATCTATATCAGAAGATATCTGACATCTGGAAGATTTAGTTAAAACCACCAAAATGCACTCTTAATTTCAATGCCTGGGAGATGATGAAGAGAAATAAACTAGCATTTATTAAATGCCTGCTTTGTGTTGGGCACTGTCCTAAGCTTTTTACAAATATTGATTCTTGCCACAACTCTGGGAGGTAGATGCTCTTATTACCATTTTGCAATTGAGCAAACTAAGACTGAGAGGAATCCTCAAAGTCACACAGCTAGAAAGTATCTGAAGTTAGGTTTAAGTTTGGGTCTTTCTGGACTTTCAGATTCTATGCTGTCTGGATGCCATCTAGCTGTGGCATCTTTTCATGATTTCTCCACATTATACACACTTGGCAGTCTTTTTTATTAGGACCCTTGAGGCCAAGTAATAATGTGAACATATGCGTGTATATGTGTGTATATATGTATATATACATACAGACCCTAAAATAAAATATATAAAAATTTGGAACAGATGATCTCTAAAGGATCTTCAAGCTGTATGAATGATTTTGAACATATATTGTACAAATACTATTATATATATTTACATATATATATATATATCATAAAATAAAAAAATGTAAAATTTGGAACAGATGATTTCTAAGTTGTATGATCCTAATGAATTCTATGTGTTTGAAGGATAGTGATAGTAGAAGAAATACATTGATGAATGGAAAAGTACTGATAGGGCTACACAGACTTTAAGCAAAATGGTGATGCACTGAAGGGTTTACTTTGGAACATTCTTGCTTTTCCTCTTTACCTCCTTCCCCCTTTCTTATTTAAGAACAATCATAGTATAAAAGACATTTGTGTTCCACTCCATACACTGCATTCCATGTTCTATCTATGTACTGATTCTTTTTTCCCTCTTCATCATCTTTATTATAAACTATCATTTATAAAATACTTTAAGATATGCTAAGAACTTTGCTATTATTACTTTATTCTTAATAATTTTTTTTCAGGTAGATGATTTAAATCCCCATTTTATGACTGAGAAAACTGAGGCAGACCAAGTTCACATATCTTGCCCATTCCTAAAATGCTCTTGCTTCCCCTCACCACCCATTGGAAGCCTTAGTTACTTTCAAAGCTCAATGCAGCTCTATATTGGTGCTTCTAGATGAACTGGAGTAGGAATAATGTACCAGATTGTCTAATAAATTTGGAAAGAGAAATTAGCTGAGGCTGTAAAAGACTTAAATTGTAAAACAAGGACAAAGGAGATTCAAATAAGAGGCTGTTGCAATGGGCCAGGTAAGAAATGAAAACCTGAGCTATGATGGTACCTATGAATAGAAAAAGGGAAATAGATGAAAAAATTATGTGGTGAAGAAATGTAGCAAAGGCTTGGATTGCGAAAAGAGAGAGAAGTGAAGATGCTGAGCTTGTAAACCTCAGGGACTGGTAGGATGGTGGTATTCTTGATCTTGAAAGGAAAATTAGTTTGAGGGGGTGAGTTGTTTTTGGAAAAGATAGTGAATTCTATTTTGGAAAAGCTGAGTTTGAGATTTCTATGAGTATCTAATTGGAACTATCCAATAAAGTGTGGAATATATAGATCTGGGAGTTATGCCCACAGATGTAACTGAGTCCATGGGATGGGATGAATCATCAAGAGAGAAGGTGTAAAAATTGAAGAGGTCCTTGGGGTATACCCTCAAATACAGGCCAAAATAGTAATGAAGATCCAGTGGGGGATCAGGAATTGCCAGACCTATGGAAAGGAACCTATGAGGAAAAAGTATTACAAAAGCAAGGGATGCTCAATCATGTTGAATTCTGGAGAGAGTTCAAGAATGATGAAAACTGAAAATGCCATTAGACTGTTCAATGAAAAGATCAGGGGTAACTTTGGAGAAAATAAATTTTAAGTGAGGAATGAGGTAAGGAGCAAGAATGTAAGAGGTCCAGGAGAGAATGAAGAGAAAGTTTATCTTGACTTCAGGAATGACATCCCAGCCTGACTGTGCTTTTGCAGTCTGAGGACCAACAAACATAGTGCAGAAAGGCTCAGTACCAAGAAAGCTGCACAGGAGGCAGTGAATTATTTTGACCATAGTGATCACAGCAGCTCATGAAAACATTCCACTAAGATCAAGAGAGAATTGAAAAAATTCTTACAAAGAATCCTTATACTGATTAAGTAATGGATCTTTTGAAGGACTAATGTAAATAACTTACTACAAATATACTATCTTCCCTCATTAGGATATAGGCTCTTTAAAAGAAGAGACTAGGTTTCTTTTTAATTGTATGCCTAGCATCTAGCAAAGTATTTTGACACAGTAAGAACTTAATATGAATCTTTTTCATTCAGTCATTTATCCATCTATCCATCTATGAGGGAAGGAAGAGATGGAAGGAAGAATGGAGATGCAGATTTAAGGACATAGATAGCTAGAGAGATAGATAGGACGGAAAATGACACAAATAATGTAGGATGGATATGTCCATCTTTGATGTAAACAACTCTATTGCTTGGTTTGATGAATACTTATTTCTTTTATTTAAGAAAGATTTAAGAAAAAGATGGCATTCTTTGAATGGACTGGTTCATAATGAAGTTTAAGTGGGAGGGAGGGCGGAAAGACACTCTCAACACTCTCAAAGTGGCTGTATGTCCTCCATGTCTGGTGTGCAAATCTAAAGAGTGAAGAAGAGAGAATAAAAGATCATTAATTTAGAACTGAACAGGGCTTTAGATTTATCTCGTTTAATCTCTTCATTTTACAAAGAAGGAAACTGGGTCTCAGAGAAGTTAAGTGCCTGTGATTGGATTTGAATCCAAGTTTTTAGGACTCCAATTGTGATGCTCTATTCACCATACTACACTATCTCACTGAGATAAATAGAGGCAAGTCAAGAGTAAAGCAAAAACTCTTACTCTATTCTTAGATCTTGAGCAAGTTGCTCAAGGTTCAGATGGTACCTTTCTTCATCTAGCTGTTAGGTAGTTCAGCTCTTGATCTTTCATTCTACTTATCATAACCTCTTCTTAATAATAAACTAGCTTGGTATTTCTTTTATTTCCCATTAAAAATGTGTATTTTAAGAGCAATGTCTGGAGATAATACTTTGGCAGGAAGTGGGTTAGCTGGATGAAACGGTGTCTAAACCACTAACTAGCATGCTGTCAGTGGTAGCTGTTTTCAGAACAACTGATACAAGAAAATGAAAAGAGTTGTGGTTGGAATAATAGACATTGGAACTGTTTCTGATCTGTCATTTAAAAACATGTTTTCTCTGTACTGTGAACTTTCAGCTAAAGAATTTTTTAATTCAATATTTAAGCAACATGGATTATAACCAAGTACATTATGTAAGACTATGAAGTTTTAAGCCTTTAAAAGAATTATTTAATACTCTCAGTTATAAATGATTTTGTTATAATCCATGAGGATCCTAATCAGGATGTTTTGCTTTGGTAAGACTCCCTACTGAAGAAAATGGACTAGCACAAAAGTATCTAAGATTAAAGAGAATGACAGAACTCCCAGTAAGGAGCCTTTGTGATTTGTGCTATTAACATAATCTCATGGAATTGTTGTTGTTATTATTTTTTGCATATCTGCATCTAATTCTTGGCCCAGATTTCTGCCTATTGTAGGCATGTTTCTATCAGAATCTGATATGCTTCTTATATAAAACTTTGCTTCGTCTACTGAATGTGGGAAGTTTTCTTTATGCTGAAAGAATCATAAAAGCCTTTGAAACAGTCTGGATGAACAATCTGCAACCTTCAGATATCTTTTTTTCTAATAAGATGATATAAGCATCATCAGATGCTTAATCCTTTGCTGCCTTCTGATAGAATCAAGTTAAAACTCTGTGGGTCTGAACAGTTTTCAAAGGGCTAGCAGCAACATGTTGATATATAAAGTATTCCTTGAGATAGATTTTTTTTTTCTTCAACCTTACACTCAAAATTCAGTTGTTTCTTTTTTCCATGCCGTTTTAGTTCTGTCTTTCCTGGGATTTCACTCAACTTTATCCAAAGGATAAAGCCTCACCCTCATTGAATGAGATTATGGTTAAATTTCAACAAGCAGTTCATGACTCCTTAATTAAAATTATGTTAACAATAAGCAGGGCTGGATTTGCCTGATCTCCAAGGAAGTCAATGGATCAGTGGAATACTGCTTGCTTAATTTTGTAAAGTATACATTTATAAAAGGATAAATAATTCATAAACAAACTAGGGAAAGAGAAAATAGAAAACCATAAGCATGCATAATTCCTAGTTATTTTGACTACTCTTAGTAAATTTAAAACCTACAGAATAAGACTCTATACTTTGGAGTCTAAACCCAAATTAGGGAAATTACTAACTATGTAATAACTTTAAAAAGTCATTTAACTTCTCTGAACCTCACTTTCCACATTTATAAAAATGAAGAGATTTCATTAGATGTCCTCTAAGATTCCTTTTGGCTCTGAATGTACAGTCTTATATTGATAAAGTATGGATATATCCCTTGAGAAATTGGGGACTTTGGGGCAAATCAAAAGCAGGGGAACAGAGTTTTCCCCAATAAAAGCCAGAAATTCCAGTACTTTGCGCTAGGAAGGGAAGAATAATACCATATTCCTTCTTAACTTTTGATTTTTGTTACAATCTTCTCCTTGCCAGAAAAGCTCTCCTTGCTTCCTATAACTGATCTAAATAATAACTACTCTTCCAGGCCAATTTGTCTAAATGTTTCTGTGATTCTTTTCCCCCAGCTATTTTAGTTTATAGTGATTTATCCCCTGTATAAGAGAAGTTGCTCTTATAGCCATTACTTTATAATCTGTATAATATTATAACTTTGGAAAACACTGAGAAACATCAGAGAGAAAACAAGTTTATAGAGCACTTGGTAGGAGACCCAATTAAGCCAGATTGACACTAAGACATGTATAGATGAAATGAGAAAGACAATGAATGGAAGAGAAAGAGAAATGATATATAAATAATCCATCTGTAATGGAGGCTTAACAATCTGTTTTTCTCTGATCAGCAATAGCAGTGGTGCCATATTTGGATTCTAATATCACAGACCTGGATGTATCACAGTAGGAAACAGAAATAGTACCAAAAAAAACCAAAAAACAAACAAAAAAAAAACCCAAAACCAAAGATGGGAAGATGAATAAGACTTTACACAGAGAAGGAAATGGGGTAGAATAATTTTTGAAACACTGAGATATTGATTTTCAAAGAATGTACTATTACTTTACTATGGTAAAGACTCGAAAAAAATCTCAAACTAAAAAATAAAAAGAATATCCAAAAGAATATCAGTAACAATGACCTATTTGCCTACTTTCATATCTCCCCAAAATTTTTCTAACAATAATCTACATATCTATCATAGACATCTTCAATGAAAGTATGTGAAATCAGCAAAGTTTTAAAAAAAATATGCAGCAGTTCATATCTTTATATAATCAGAGAATGAAAAGTATACTGAAAATTCACTGTGATTGCTTGCTGACTATAAAGAAAGACTGACTTAGTAGAAAAAACCCACTAACAATGTGTATTCTATACACATACCTAAGTCTTATAAGATTCCATGAGAATATAAAATATAATGATAAAAACATCTTTGAGAATCCTTCAATCATTAATATGAAGCTATTAGATTGGTAATATGCTAGATAGAATTGAGTTTGAATTCTGTCTTCTGGGTCAAGTCATTTAACCTCTTAGTTTTCTCATCCATAAAATGAAATTAATAAAAATACTTGCCTCATAGAATTGTAGTAAGGATCAACTGAGTTAATATGTATAAAGTACTTTTCTAAATTTTTATGTGGTATATAAATGTTGGCAATTACAATTATCAAGTGAGGCACAAAGCTAAGGATTTGATCACTAAACTAAGGATATATATGATCATGTTTTCCACCATTAGGAGAATGTTCATTGGAGATTTTAAATGGAAAAAAAAGATACCCTATAAATGGTGAAGTCTTCCAGATGCTCTTGTTTGCAAATGACATTACATTGTTTGCATCAAGTCTCATATATTGCAAATCCTTTTAAATAATATTCATAATCTCACAAGGGAGTCTGTTCTAACCACTCACATAGAGTAAACCCATTAGATCAAAAAAACCTATTATCCAGGTAATAAATATAGCTAGGTGAATAGGCTCATCCATCAGTGTGTGAATACATATATATACATATTTACATATGAACATTTATGTATACACATATGTATGCAAATATGTACACACATACACACATCAGGCACTATGAAGGAACAATGAGCTGGTACCAGAACTGAAAAGGGGTAGATTAGTTCAGATGTCAAACTCAAGTAGAAATGGAGTCCATTAAGCCATTCATTCATAGAAATCCCTGTGGGCCTCACATTTGACTCAGAAAACCACATAATCTATGTTTTATTATATTTTAAAAATATATCTCAATTACATTTTAATCTGCTTTGGGCCATATTTGAGTATGTTGCTGACCATAATGTGGCCCATGGGGCCAGAGTCTGACATTTCTGGGCTAGATTGCCTTTGGAAAATTGTACAGTGTTTTTAATGACAAATCTATCTAAGTTTCTCTCAGAAACAAAGGTCCACATTTTTAAAATATTAATAATCATCCAATAATGCTTATAGATATTAGTCATGGAATACCAGTCTTCAAAGAATTGAAGCTGTAGGTCAAAGGATAATGGAAAAGTGTGTGGTAAGTAGAGAGAGGTTGCAGCATGTTATTAATGAGAATTTGCAGAGGAGAAGTGGTATAAAGTAGATACATCAGAAAGATGTATGGAAGAAAAGATGGGCTAGTCCCATCATAAGAGTGAGAGGTAACAGATGGGTGGTCTTAATATTGCATGGTATTCATGCAATGTCAATCGATCTAGAAGGCATCCAGTGCATGTATAAGATAATGTGAACAAGTGGAATAGGTTGAGAAGTACAGTGATGGGTACCTGGTCCTATGGGTATTCAGTAAACATTTTTAGACTGATTACTTATTATCTACACAATAATATTCAATTTTATACAGTCTCTATTTTCAGTAGCTGGCTATGTCTTGTTTTCATTTTCTCAACAATCCATTAAGTGTTTTCCATGTGAAGTCAGTGGGTTAGGTGCTACATTTACAAAGATGAATGCAATCCCTGCCTAAGGGCTGGTGGTAGAGCTGACTCAAAAGGTATCTAGCATAGTGGAGATAGAATATCAAAAATTAGAATGAGAGGACCTGGATTTAAATTTTCACTCTGCCTCTTACTACTTTGTGACCCCAGTCACAGGGTCATTGATTTCGAACCAGATCCTGGATTTAAAGCCATTCTGTCCAACCCCTCACATTTACAATAGAACTGAGGTCCAGAGATACTGAGTGATTTGATCAGTCACAGAGATAATAAATATTAGATTCAGGAATAAGACCTGGGTCTTCTGGACTACAAGTCAAGTAATTTATTTTGCCATGTCCCATAAGTCATTTAATCTATGACTCAGTTTCCTCATGTGTAAGATAATGGGGTCAGAGTAAATGATGAGAATCAAAAGTTCCTTCCATCTCTTGATCTTTGACCAATACCAATCAATAGCTTGCTGACATAACCAGTGGAAGCTGCCAGATAGGCTACAAGAGTCTTTGGTTCAGCGCTGGCTAACAATGTAGTACTGGTCCTAGTTCTCCCCCATTAGTCTGGATAGAGTGGTGATAATTTTAGCAGGTTATTTCGGCTTTCATATTCTAAGCACTTAGCACAATATCTGGAACACAGTAGGTACTTCATAAATGTTTACTAATGATGAAATAATCCTTGCCTACTGGGAAGTCCAGGTGCTGATGGGGTGCATCTAGAAGTAGCCTCCACCACAGTGATGCCATCAGTGGGAGAAACTAAGTGTGAAATTGCCTACTTCTAAAATCAAAGCAATTTTAAAAACCTGAAATTATGTTTCAGAAATATCAATTTAGCTCTTTCCATGTGCTGACTCTTATTAGTCACACCAAGTCAAGTACATATTATAATTAATTCTTGGGGGATTAGAGTACAATTATTTGGGACCATTCATTCTTTTTTCTTTTGCCAGTGTTTTGGTCATTTTGTTGAAAATCAAAGCCTCTTTTGGGGGGGAAATTCTGGTCAATACAGAGTGAGATGGGAAAAGAGAGGAAAGGGGATAAAATTGAGAGTAGAAAGGAGAAGAAACAAAGAAAAAGAAAAAAGAAAGAAAAGAGGTAAAGGGAGATAAAGAAATCACGAAATACATTTTAAGAGAAGCCAATTTTTTTTTTCTGGTATTCATTTAATGCTCAAACTTAAAAACATGTTTTACGATCATCATGTGGAACTTTTGAAAAATTATGACTAACACTGATTAGAATGTTAGAGCCTTGATAGTCTATTTGTCATATTATGTACATACAACCTTAGTCTTATTGCAGAAAGCAAACTGCTTTCATCTCCATCATCTTTAACTGACTTCTGCATAAACTCCATCAAGATCTCAAATCCTACTTTCTGGTCCATATCTTCTCTCTTTTGACTTCCTTCTGGCTTTGAAAAATTACTGACAACAACATCAGTGGCCCAATGGAGATCATAGGGAAGCTTTAGTTTTTAGCAATATTACTCTTATGACCCCCATCATTTCCATAGTCTTGGCTGAGTCCAATGAATACACAAAAGGGCTAATTAGGTCAAGATGATACAAGGGTAAATAGAAGTGTGGTATTCTATTTGAAAAAAAAAAATGGCTTCAAGATAGTGCTATGGGTTGTTGGGTTTACTTTTATCATGCCTTACAGTTTACAAAGTATTTCCTTCATAGCAACCTTGTGAGTTTGGTAGCAAGCCCCCAATACATCTGTCTGTAAGTAATTTGCTCATTTTTTGGAAGTCTTGTCATGAGGCTTTTGAAAATGTGTTTGTGAAAATTTCTGCAGGCAAGGAAAATAAAATCAATTCAATTCACTTCAACAAGCATTTATAACACATCTGCTAGGTGCCAGGTATTGGAATAGGTAGGTACTAGGGACAAAAAACAAACCAAAAAAAACCAAAAACCTTTCTTCCCTCAAGGAGAGGAGTAGTTGGAGATACAGAAAAAAATAAAGTAAAAAGCAATTATGGGAGAGAGTTATAAAATTAAGAGGAATATCAGAAAGTGTCATCTGAATGGTCTTGAATAAATTGGGAATTCCCAAAAAATGAATGGATGAATGAAAAAAAGCATTTGTCAAATATTCACTATTTGCCAGACACTATGCTAAGCACTGTAAATACAACTACGAATTCCTAGTCTGGACCCTCAAAGGGCTTACATTCTAATAGTGAGATATAACACATTTCATTCTTTTTTTTTTTTTTTTTTTTTTTTTTTTTTGCTGAGCCAATTGGGATCAATGACTTGGCCAGGATCACAAAGCTAGGAAGTGTTGAGTGTCTGAGGCCAGATTTGAACTTGTCTTCCTGACTTCAGGGGGTTGGTACTCTATCCATTGCACCATCTAGCTGCCCCCACATATTTCAAAAGGTGGAAGTGAGGAGGAAAACAGCCATAGCATAGGAAAAAGTTTGGTCAAAAACACAGAGATTGAAGAAGAAATGATGTGTATGAGGACTAGGAAGCAAACCAATTTGGCTAGAATGCAGTATGTGAGAGGGAGCAATGTGAGATAAAGCTTGAAAGATGAAATCCAGAGCAAAAAGGATTTTAAATGCCAAATAGAAGTGTTTATAATTTTATCCTAGAGGCAAACTTCTTGAACAAAGGAATGATATGGTCAACCCTAAAGGTTGATCTTGTGTCCATCTGCCCTGAACAAATAAAGAACCCCATAAAACATAGAGGTCTAAAGCCAAACAATTAAAAACAAAAACATAAACAATGGATTATCGCTTGTTTATAAGTCAAGAGCCCTGTCTTGAGAACATCAATGGACATATTGTAAGAATTCATTCATTGCCAGAGCAATCTGATCTACCACCCAATAAGTCCAGTAACTCACAGGGTTATATAATACAAAAAAGAAGAAATATCAGTTAGCTGGGAGAGATGGCAAGGGCTGCTCCATCAGAAAGATGTTGTAAAATTCCAATTTTAAACATCCCTTCCACCAAGATGAATGAATGCATGTGCAATGAAAAATAGTACATTTATCACTCTGCCTTGGATCTTCTTGTGCGTGACATATGAGGCAACCATTCTTGCCAACTTTTCTAATTTATTGTCGGGCTGGTGATTTCATCCCCCTAGTCTTCCTGAGCTGTGAAGTTATTTTCTTCAAGTTAATCATTTACTTTCACCACCATCTGTTGCTGTTTGGCTACCAAATTTTTAGGGACAGCCAGATTTCTGGGCAGTTTTCTCTCCCTAAATAATCTACGAGGCTAATGGCTGTTCCCTGCTCCTCCTCTGGCATACCTCTCAATGCTTGAAAGTATTTTTCTTAATCAAATTCTGTAGTTTCCTTTTTCATGGTTACCAGGAGGTGTGGTGTGGTAAGTAACCAGGTTGCATCATCTTTTGAAGGTACTCATTGCACCCCACCCATCTCTGATTTTAGAAAAGATAGTGCTCAAAAACTAAATTGTTGCCTAAGGCAAAGTTTAACAGCCACATTATTAAATGCCAATAAACAGGGGGTTTGTAATCCAAAGGGTGACAGACCTTTAATTACCGGAGCACTATTAGGCACAGCTCTGATAGGAGCAGAAGTTGTAAAACAGAAATATAATGGCCTTTATCTGTCAGGGGCAGGAATGCCTACTAAAGCATTGTGAAAGGAAGAAAGCATATGGCTTATGGTCAGTATTTTAAACATTTAGAGCTAAAAGGGACCTTAGAAGCTATTGAGTCTAACTTATTTTTAAGAGAAAACAAAGGATCATGTGTCTGCTTCCTAACTCTAAGTATAGCGTTGCATTCAAAATGGGTGGTGATAAAAATTTAAAGGTAAGCTTAGAAATGCTAGATCTAAAAGGAAGCTTTAAACTTCTTAAGGGTAGATGGTTCAGTGTAGAGAATGCTACGTTTGGAATCAAGATGATCTGAGTTAAAAATCTGAACTCAGATACTTAACTGGCTTTGAGACCCTAAGAAAGCCACTAAACATATTTCTGCCACAGTTTCTTCAATTGTTAAATGGGGATAACAATAACCCCTACTTCACAGGATTGTGGTGAAAACCAAATGACTTATTATTTCTAAAGTGTGTGGCACAGTGCCTAGTATACTGTAAGTACTTAGTAAATACTTATTCTTTTCTTCCTTTCTTTCCCTTCAGGACAGAGTCCTTTCCCCAATTCATCATTAATATTGGTCATGACACTTACTAGGTCCTCAGTATGCATTCAATTACGTCAGGATAGGAACTGAGCAGTGATTTATTTTTTTTTTTTTTTTTTTGGGGGGGGGGGAGTATTAGGAAAACCCAGGAATTTCCATTCTTTTTTCTACTTTTCTTCCACTCTTTTTACTAAAGTAAATCATCATTTTTTTTTTCTTTTTTGCAGTTTATAGTCAGAATTGCCTACGGCACTGAGAAATCAAATAATATGCCCAGGATCATACAGCTAGTGTGTTATAAATGGGCCTTCAGCTTAAGTCCTCCTAGTTTTGGGGTTAGCTCTGTGTTTTATACCATGTTATAGTTCCTCAGGACAGACACAAGTTAAACAAACATGTTAAATCCCTATTATGTGCTAGGCTTTGGCATACAAGGACAAAAATAATAGTTTCTGCCCTCAAATAGCTCACCATCTACTAGGAAAGACCTAACAGCTACATTCACAGAGATATAGTGGCAGGCCTGGAGTTGGGAAGATACATCTTCCTGAGTTGAAATCTGGTTTCAGACACTTAGTAGCTATGTGATTATGAGCAAGACATTTAATTTAACTCTGCTTGCCTCAATTTTTCTCATCTGTAAAACGATCTGAGAAGGAAATGGCAAATCAATATCTCTGCCAAAAAACAAACAAACAAACAAAAACCAAACAAACCAAAAAACACCAACGGAATCACAGAGTCAGACACAAACAAAATAAAATAAAATTTATACAAATAAATATGGCTTAAGAGTATTGCTGGGTGAAAGAAAGATCCAGAATCCTCTAAGATTTGTAAGAGAATTCAAGTCCCCTAGGGAAGGTTAATTACAAATAATGCTTCCATTTCCTTTCCTTTCACTCTCTTAACTGTCACCTGACTTCTGACCTCATCATTCCACTAAAATTGTTCTTTCCAAAATTATCTTTGGATAATGATCTCTTAACTGCCAAATTCAATGCTCTTTTATCAATCCTAGTCCTTCCTGAATTTTCTCCACCTGCTGACAATATTGAATAATCTTTTTCCTTTCTCCAAACCCTCTCTTCTCTCCTCTTTATAATGGAACTTTCTCTTGGCTCTTTCCCACCTCTCTGACCACTCCTAAATCCCCTTTGCTGCATCCAGGTTGTACATGCTAAGTAAGTGTCAGTGTCCCCATGTCCTCTTCTTTTTTACCTTTATGATGTTTTGTTGGCCTATTTCCTATATATTCAATTATTATCTTTGTGCAGAAAATTTTCAGAATTATTTTTATAGCTATAACCTTTCTGTACATAGTTCCAGATTCATATCTGTAACTACCTATTAGGTACAGGAAGTCTTGTAGACATTTTAAATTCAACAGGTTCTATAGTGAACTCAACATCTTTCCCACAGGATCCTGCCTTCTTTCTTTCTTATTCTTGCTGAAAGAACCATTACCTTTTCAGTTACCCATGCTCACAGCCTAGGGGTATGTGTGTATGTATGTGTGTGTTTTCTCTCTCTCTCTCTCTATGTATATATACATGTAAATATGTATGTATATGTATTTTTATATCTATGCTTGCCCGCCTGTCCATCTATTTATCTATCTATATTTGTACCCATCTGTACATAGTTGTTTACTTATCCATTTCTTTATCTCTCTATATTTATACATAGTTGTTTAATGATCTATATCTGTACATAGCTATTACTTATCCATCCATTTATCTATCTAAATTGTACATAGTTTATCTATCTGTACATAATTGTTTAATTATCCAACAATCCGTATATCTTTGTACATAGTTGTTTACTAATCTATCTGTATCTGTATATATAGTTGTTTACTTATCTATCTATATCTGTACATAGTTGTTTACTTATCCATCCATCCACTAGCTAGATATCTAACTAGCTATATCTGTACATAGTTAATTATCTGTTGTCTTTCCCATTAGCCCATGACCTCTTTGAGGGTAGGGTTCCCCCCTTCTTGTCCAAAACCAGACCATCATGTTATTTCTAGAAAGTCACTAAATTTCTAAACTACTCTATCTTGTGTGTATTATCCCCACTTCTAGCTCCCTTTTATCTGTAATCTTCCCCTAACAGAATGTAAATTCTTGAGCTTATTTGTTTTTTTATTAAGTACTTAATTTAATGCCTGACACCTGGTAAGCACTTAAATGCCTCTGAATTGAACCTTAGAAGAAGAAATGGCTCTCAACTGGCAGATATAAGTAAAGATATAGAGATATTATTCCAGGTAACTTGCAAGAATATTCAAGGGAAGAAGAGTTCAGAATGCAATGTAGTCACAATTGTCCAAGGGAAAGAAGAGATCTACAAACACTTGTAATGATAGATACAGTTGGAGCCAAATGGAAAATGGAAAGTTAGAATTACTGCTTCGGATTCAGGTGACTAAAGTCAGAAGGAAACAGAACCAAAGTTTTCAGATTTGTACCCAGAGAGAGGACTGTGAGGACTGAGCGTGGATCTCAACATAATATTTTCACTTTTTTGTTGTTGTTTTGCTTGCTTTTTGTTTTCTTTCTCTTTTTTTCCCTTTTTGATCTGATTTTACTTGTGCAGCATTAAGTGTTAAAATATGTATAGAAGAATAGCACATGTTTAACATATATTGGATTACTTGCTCTCTAAGAGAGGGGGTGGGAGAAGGGAGGGAGAAAAAATTGGAGCACAAGGTTTTGTAAAGGTGAATGCTGAAAACTATCTTTACATGTATTTTGAAAACAAAAAGCTATTATTAAAAAAAAAGAAGACCAGCTCAGGTTTTCTCTTTTATATATGAGAACTTTTCTGAATACCTCACTAGCTGGTAGTTCTCTCCATTTCAAATTATCTTGTAATTAGCTAGTTTGCACTTACTCTTTTTGCATTTAATCTGTGCATAGTTATGTAACACCTCGTATATGTATGACTTGTCTTTTCCATTTGAATGTTAGTTTTTTGCATATAAAGACCATTTTATTCTACATTTAGACTCCCCAGAGTCTAACAACCATGCCTGGATCCTAGTAGGAACTTAATAAATACTTGTTGATTAACTGACATACAAATGTGAATTATTATCAGAAAGTTAGAAAAAAAAGCAGTAAGGCTAAGTGGTCACTTTGCTCATATGTATAATTCAAGAACAAGTGTTGATGTGCAAAATGGGAAGCTGTCCAATAGGAGTAAGAAAAATGATGAAAAGACATTCTGAGGAAAGAGAAGTCATGTGATCAAGTTGCAGATAAAGAAGGATAGCCACAGACTTGGTGTCTCCAGTGTCCCAAATGGAGTAATGAGAGCATAGTGGAAATAATTCAGACTACTTTGAAAGGGATTAAAAAATCTTTTTAAAAACTTTGCTTCCCTGACAATTCTTTAATCTCTTCGATGCATCTGAACTGGAAGCTGAATTCCTAGGAGGAAGCTTACATGAGACCAAAAACCACATCAGGTCTGAGCACTTGGGTACCATTTTTGATGAGGCTTTGAAAATTGGTGGCTTGTGCTAGACAAAAGACCACACACAAAATAACACCAAAAATTTAGCATCATCAAACAGGATCTGGGAGAAAGAGAAGTTGGCTAATAAGAGGAAAAAAATCTAGCATCAGTGATTGCTAGGAGCAAATGGAAGCTTAAAGCTGAAATATAGACCTCAGTCCCTGGGGCATAAATGATGATAAGAGTAGGAAAGAAGGAAATAATAGGGAAAAAATTCACTTCAATACAAAGTCAGAGCCAAGAAGCACAGGCAGATTGTTCAATCAAGAAGAAAAGAAATAAGCATTTCTTTTTGGTCAAACTTGTACAAAAATGGCATAATTATAAAACACTATGTATGTATGTACTTGTCTTTGTCATTTGACTCTTAACTGCTTGTAAGGGCTGTTTCATTCTTTTTATGTATAGCCGTATTCTTTTTAAAGAAAAAATTGACCAAGTGGCTGATGTAATTTGCTTACTCAGAATTTTTTTTAAAAAATTTAACTTTCATAAAATGGTGCGAGACTTTTGAGCAAGAGGTATAGTGGGTAAGAGGAAATGCAAAAGGCAAATAATGTTAAGTTACAAAAAAATTAAAAATGATAAAATAGCAATTACTTCTGGCTGGAATTTCTTGCAGTGAAAGCCAAGAGTCAAAGTGTGACTTTAGATACACAGTGTCTTTCCAAATTAATTAGAGACCATTAACCTAAAAAATAGACTGAATGGCAGGATTGCAGAGATGTAAATAAACTTCATTATAATGAAAAAATGGCAAGTACTTAAAAATAGAAGCAATTTTAATACAATAAGCTGGGTGAATGAATCCAGCATCTGAGATCCATTGAGTGTACAAAGCCAAGAGAGGTGTCAAAGTTACATTTATCTTGAAAATCAAAGAAATAGTTGGAAGCCTCTAAATGGCAGGGAATAGTTAAAAATAAGTTCTCTGCTCTAAAAGATATCAAAGAGGACAAATAGTCTAGAGGAGCTATTTGCAACTTTATGCCTTGTATCCCTTTTGACAGAAAGAGTGATACAGTGGAGAGAAAGTTTGTCTGGGAGCTAGGAAGATCTAATCTCCACTTCTGACATATGCTTTCTGACATACACCTAATATCTTTGGTGTACTTAATCAAATTTTTAGGGCTCTGAGTAATTTCTAAACAGAAGATGCAAATCTATATGGGCTGAGGGAGTTTTCTCATAAGAATTTCCTATACTAACGTAGTCACAGGTTCAAATACTATATGCATTCTCTTTCTTTTGACACTAGAATAAATGGAGTTCCTTTCAAATATGGGAGTATCTGGCCTTCTACATGGTTCAGATTGATTTTCTTTTTTCTAGTGTCAAGATGTTTTAATGGATGAACCTCTTCTTTTCTCTTTCTCCAAATTACAAATCATTTTCTCACATTTCTGCCTTTATGCCAGAGTTTTCTCTAGGTTTCTATTCCCTAAAATATGACTCCAAACCGTTGAGTCTTGTGACAATTCTTTCTTTCTGGGATATACGGATTAGTCTCAAATGGTAAGACAATAAAAAGCATATGGATTCTGCAATTTGTAAAAGGCTAAAATCCCTTTTCTCTATTACTTTCTTATGAAGTCAGCATTCATTATCTTTAAGGTTGTACATTGAATCATGCAATTATCTAAAGAAACATTCATCACAATTTGCCAAGATTTGCAGATTTTCAACAAAATGTTATTTTCATGGTATTCATTTGGAAGCAGGGTTTAATTCAGCAACCAAAAGGATGGATAAGAATTAATAGAAATAGATTAAGATTACCCAAGAACACTGGGAACCCATTATTTAGGACTCTGTTTCAAGTTACATGCCCCTTTTATCACTGTCATCTTAAGCTCTATAATGGAATAACAATTGGATTGAATAAGAGTAACTGGATCCTGGCTTCATAGTTGTGTCTCTTCCACTGAATTTGTGAACCCACTTTCCTCAGATATAAAAACAATGGATAATACCATAGATTGCCTTAGGACAGGGGTCCTCAAACTTCAGGCCAGATGCAGCAGCTGAGGACATTTATCCCCCTCACCTAGGGCTATGAAGTTTCTTTATTTAAAGGCCCACAAAACAAAGTTTTTGTTTTTACTATAGTCTGGCCCTCCAACAATCTGAGGGACAGTGAACTGGCCCCCTATTTAAAAAGTTTGAGGACCCCTGCCTTAGGAGATACTGGGTTCCCTCTTATGGAAAATATTCAATCAGAGTTAGCTGGTCTCTTGTTGGATGTTTGCAGTCCATTCAATTATATCCCTAACTCTCTGTGAGCCCATTTGAGGTGTTCTTGACAAATATTCTGAAATGTATTCTTTACAGATCTTATCCAGCTCATTTTACAGATGAGGAAACTAAGACAAATAGGGTAAAGTGACTTGCCCAGAGTTACACAGTCAGGGAAATGTCTGAGGCTGGATTTGAACTCAGAAAGAAGAGACTTCCTGATTTTAGCCATGGAACTCCATAAATTGCACCACCTAGATACTTCCATACTGCAGTAGGATCCTCATTCCCTATATGAATGGCTGATAAGATCCCTTTTAGATAAAAAAAATTCTATGATTCTTGCTAACTTCTAAGAAACTTTCTAACTCTAGGACTTTATGTTATCCTGAAACTAATATAGAATAGTTTTATGGATGACACTGAAGTGGTAAAGGAAATATTTCACTTACTATAATTAAATCTGGACCACTGTTATCTTCATCTTCAATTATACTTTTAGAATCTTTACCAACCCCTTCAGGAGACTTCTTTTTCACTTTCCAAGAAGATACCTACAAAATGCATTAAAACAAATATGAAAGAATTTTTCACTTTCATGCTTTTTTCTATGACGCAGATGCCAGTTACACAGCTGTCATTTGAGTCATTTATTTCTTTTTTCAGCAAGTAGGCATTATGTGCCTCTTAGGTATATGATATTTAAGGTACTCTTTTTAGATGTAAAGAAGGATAATCTAGTCCTTACCCTTTAAGGAGTTCAAAATCTTGTTGAGAAGACAATACTTAACCACAAAAAAGCCAAGTAACAATAAAAGATGATACTATTTTAGCTGTCTCATGGCAGCCCACACTAAATTATAAATGAATGGTGTGAAAAGTATTAAGAATTCAGATGAAGGAGATGACCTATAATAAGATACCTTTCAACTTTAGTATCTAATAGGAAAAGTATGGGACATGAAGCCAGGAGAGATTTGTGTTTGAATTTCATCTCAAAAACTTAGTAGCTTTGTGAATAGAGGTAAGACATTTTCTTTTCTCAGATTCAGGCTCCTCCTATGTAATATGAGTGTAATAATACTTTGTAACACCTGCCTCTAGATGGTTATTAGGATAAAATGAATTTTTTTTAAAAGCATGTAAAGCAGTTTGAAAGCCTTAAAGTGTAACTTAATATCATTGGTAATGATGATGAAGAAAATAAGGAAAAGTTTCATGATGAAAGTAGAATTTGAACAAAGCCACGAAGAGGATAAGATGAAAAGAAGCAGAACAGAAGAGGGAATTTCAGGCAGGAAGAATAATTAAGCAAAGATTTGGAAATGGTAACTAACTCAGGATATATTGGGGGGGGTGGTAAATAGGTAATAACTACAACTAAGTGTCTGGATGTTATGGAGTAGAGAGATGTGGAAAGGATGAAGAAAGGTAAGAAAAACAGAAGATAAAGGAAGAGAATAAAAAGAAGTAGGAAAGGAAAAGTTAAAGTGGAGGAAGAGGAGAAGGAAAAAAGAAGAAAAAAGGGAGGAGAAAAATGAAGGAAGAAGAGACGAGAAAAAGAGAAAAAGGATGAAGAAAAGGAAGTAGAAGAGGAGGAAAAAGAGGAGAAGAAAAAAAAGGAAAAAACAAGAGGTATAGAAGGAGGACAAGAAGAAAAAAGTAGAAAAGGAGGGGAGAGAGAGAGAGAGAGAACAAGAATAAAGGAGGAAAAAGAGGAGAGGGAGAGAAAAAAGGGAAGGAAAAGGAAGAAGAGAAGGAAAAAGAGGAAGAGGAAGAAAGGAGGAAAAAAGGAGATAGAGAAGGAGGAGATAAAGGAGAAAAAATAGAAGAGAGGAGAAAGAAGAGGGGAGGAAGAGGAAGAAAGAAAAGGAGGAAGAAGGAAGAGAGGAAGAGGAAAAGGAAGTAGGAGAGAAGAGGAGGAAGCTCACAGTTATAAAGTACTTTAAGATGTGTAAAGTGATATCTCATTTGATTCTTTTAACAATTTTGTGAGGATAGTGCCATTATTATCCCTGTTTTACAGATGAGGAAACTGAGTCTGGGAGAAGTTTAGAATCATACAAATAATGTTTAAAACTGGATTTCAGCTCAGGTGTTCTTGACCCCAGGCCCAGCCCACATCTAAAGAGTATGAACTTGATCTTCCTCTATACTGGGGAAGCTTTCTGATCAGAATGACATGATGAGACATTGTTTTAGGAAAATTAGCTGATTAAGTTAATTTCCTAAAGTATATAATTCAGGATTTATATTAGATTTTTAAATTCATTGTACAATTTTCTTGTAGCATATATGCCTTTCTATTACAATAATCACTCACTTTAATGTTTCATTTTGAAGTTTACAAATTACATTCTTTACAATAATCTTGTGATGTAAGTCATGCAAATATTATCTTCATCTGACAGATGAGAAAATTGAGACTCAGAGCAGTGGGATCATTTGCCTATGGTCACACAGCTAGTAAATATTAAAGCATGTATGCAAACCATTCCTTGACATCCTACTAATCCTAATTTCACTTTGCTTAGATTAATGTCACAATTAATTTTAATTTCTCTATCATACTGTGGTAGTGAAGAAAGTGCCTGGAGTTACAGTCACTGACTAGGAAAGTTAAAAAAAAAAAAAAGCATCAGCTACTTCATAAATCAGATATTCTGCACAAAAGTCATTAAGAATTGGCACTACTTCAATTAAGATCTGGATAAAATTAAGTTAATTTGTCAAATGATATTAAATATTCTAACAATCACAAGTTCCACCTCATTTCCATATTTTCAAAGGTAAAAGATCTGTTTTTAGAAGAAATTGGCTGATAAATGTTTCAATGAGTATTTATTGATTTTTAAAATTCAATTTTATTTTATTTTTAGGTCTGCATTCTTTTCACCTCCATCTCTACTACTCCTTCTCTAGCCTCCTCCTATCACAATTGAGAAAGAAAGAAAAATCACATATAATCCAACAAATTTCTACACTGGCTATGTCCAAATAATATAAATATTTATGTACACGGCTGACTAAACTAAGTTCATTGCATTTTTGAAAATCATTTTTTCAATGAATGAAAATCTGATTTCTTTCCCTCTCAATTCCTTCTCTTTAAAAATAAAAAAAACATTTATTAAAAATTATAAATAGTCAAACAAAACAAATTCTCACAATGGCCATCTCTAAACAATATGTTTTCATCTATCCTCTGATTTCATCCCCTTTCTATAAGGAGGTGAGAAGCATGTTTTCAATATGACTCCTCTGAATTTATGGTGAGTCATTATATTTATCAGATTTCTTGAGTCTTTTAAAAATATTTACCTTTACAATATTATTTCAACAAGTATTTAAGTACTTACAATGTTCCAAGCACAGTAGAAAGTGCTAGAAACACAAAGATTAAAAAAAAAAAGAAAACACATCTTGTCCTTTACTAAGTTAAATTTGCTTCAATGGCATATACCATCTAAGCCTATGTATTTGAGGTATAGAATTAATTGGCCAGATTCTTAATTATTATCTTAGAAGATGCTCAATAAACACTGGGTTGCCACCTGGAAGAGGAATTTATTCTGCTTCATCTTAGAGGGAAGAAGTAGCAGAAAATATGAAGGAGAAAATGATATTCTATGAAAAAGTATCTACAAGATTGGCACTATCTAAAAATCCAATGAGCTTATTATGCTCTCTGACATAATGAGAGTAAATTGTTTTGTGATCTAAGAAATTATGAAGGGGTTTCAGAGTAGCCTGGGAAGAGTTGTATGAACTGATAGAGAAGAAAGTTGCACCAGGGGACTAATTTATACAATAACAAGATTGTAAAGACCAACAGCTTTTCAAAGACTTACGAACTCTGATCAGTGCAAAGTTCAATCACAATTCTTCATGATAAAATATGTTACCTCCTGACAGAAAAGTGATGAAATTTCAGTATATAGATTGAGACATATACTTATTTTTAGGACTTAGCCAATAAAGGTATTTATACTATTTGACCACACATATTTGCTATAAGGATTTAGTTTCTTTTTTTTTTTTTTTAAGAGAAGGAGTGAGAGGGAAAGAAATGGGATATTTTTTTTTTACCTGAAAACCAATTATTTTTTTTAAAAACATGCCATTGACTTTCTGAGAAAGTAGTAAATTCTCTTTTAATTAGTGATCTTCGAGCAAAGGCAAGGTAACCACTTATTGGAAACCATTGTAGAGAGCATTTTAGTGAGGTCCTTTATAACTCTTAAATACTGTGATATTGTGATCCTCTGGGGAAAAACAGGTTGATAGGAGGAAACAACTTTCAAGGAAAGACCTTCAAATTAAAGTTGTCCTTTAAAATAATTACCTTGGGATAGTGTAATTATACTTGCCAGTTAAAATGCTTAGCACATAGCGAGTGTGCTTTCAGTTTAATTTAATAATGCTTTTTAATTGATTGGTTAAACATTTTTCCTGCAATGATACTATTACTCAAAAAATTTTTAAAGCTTTTCTTGAATATTGTAATTCCTCTTGCAGAATACCTCAGTTTTTTAAATTTTATTTTTAATTTTCTATTTTGTGAGAGCTATTTGTGTACATATCTTCTAAAGAGTTCATTTCTGTCTAGCACTTTAAGGTTCATGAAGCATTTTTCTAAAAACAAAAACAAACAAACAAAAAACACTGATAAGATGCTTGAATAACTAATAAGATGACAAAGTAAATAGTGTAAGTACCATCATCCCTTCATTCCAACTTTCCTCATTGTAGTTTTGATATATCATGAGTTGGCATAAGAAATCACATTGGAATTTTTGGAGAATTTTTACAGAAGCTACAGATGACATGTAAAAGCCAGCAGACAACCATTTGGCCTATGACCAAATACTTAAGCCAGATTTCACAATCAAGTTGGGGGAAAAAGATTCAGACTTCTTCTCTGGTACAAAGGGAGAGCCAAAAATTTTTAAAGATTTTCCAGATCCTGGAAAGTAGGAATACCACATCCCTAATCCCCAAGATGTGGAAGAGACAAATGCATCTTTATGCCAAATTTATTGATCAGTTAACAAATGTTCAAAGAAAGTAGATGCTTTGTTCAAATTCACACTGCTACTAAGTGTCAGAGGTAGAACTCAAACACAAATCTTCTGACTATCATCCTAATATATCATAAGCTCTTTGTGGGATGGAAGCATGTATCTTTGCTCTATGTATACATAGCAAGCAGTCAATAAGTCCTTGTAGAATCAATGGACTACTTCCAGAATCTGTATGCCATGTTTTTCTAAATAGCCACCCTGGAAGCAGTGTTCTCTGACGGTGGATCTGATGTTTGCAAAAAGGCAAAATCTATATAGGGTCAAGTCTGGTGAGTGATCATTTAGGCTGGTTAATACTATTTTGGGTAGATAAAGGTAGAAAGTAATTGAATGATTTCCTTGTGTGTCTAGTAAACTGGCTTTGAAGGAAATTCCTAAAGATTTCTAAAGAAAGAAAAAAGCAGAGGCAACACTATTGCAATAGGTGTGCATTATCTCAAAGTAATTACTTTAAAAGGAGCCACATTGATTTGATTGTATTAATTCTAGTAACAAAAAACCAATTTCATCACTTTTTAGTTCTACCTTATTATCAACAATATAATCTACCTCCACCTGTAATTTTTAAGTTTGAGTAAATGGAAATTGTGTTAGATTTGGCCCCGAATTTCTCCTCTAAAGCATTCAATAAAACACTCCAGAATATGTGATGCCCCAAGCTTGTTACTTGTTGTCACGTGTACTTTTCTTCTTTATAATAAATTACTTCTAAAAATATATTATCTGGTCTGTTCAAGAGGAGATCTTTCAATCAGTGTGAATTCACCACCTAATCTACTGAAAACAATAATCAGAATGGGTTTTTTGTTTGTTTGTTTCTTTGGGGGTTTTCTATGAGAATTCAGGAAAAAAAAGAAATCAGGATCTTTGATTAGACATTATAGATTGCAATTTGTATTCCATGGCTAAAAGTCCTGGAGAAAAAGAAAAAGTTAAAATGAAATATAACTTTTGCCCAAATGCTACTTCAGAAAGTAATACATCTTTACAAATTTTAAGAATGAAAAAATAAAATACCATACCTGGGAATTCTCATTAATTTTGGTATTTTCCAAATGTCGTCTTAGTTGTTTCACTTTCACTTTCTTCCTAACAGTTGTCTGTGGAATTTTATCTTCTGAAACATAACTTGGAGTTGAGACTGATTTTGACCTCCTCCTTTTGTGGCTCAAATGTCTGGCCCAAACCACTGAGGAGGAGCCGGCATCTCGTTCTGAAGCATCTCTTTGAGGCACAAATGTCCTGGACTTGGCGTATTCCTTAAAGAACAATTAGAACAATTTGTTCTCAAATATGAAAAGTTGGACTGACTAAAAAGAAACCTACTGGAAATCATTAATTCAGGATTCAGGGAGAAGATTCTTTTCTTTTTATGTTGACAGGAAATTGAGAATAGATTAAAGAAAACGAAAGTCTGGAGAAGAGAAGACTTGAGGAGAGAGTTTGATAATATAGCTGGTTTCAAATATTTGTAGGGCTGTCATGCTGTCGGGGGACTAGATTTGTTCTTTTTGAACTGAATGTTGGAACTGGTGGAAAATACAGAGACAAATTTAGATGTGATGGAAGGAAGGTCTTACAATTAAGATTGTTTAAAAGAGGGATGAGAAAGGAAAAATGTGTTCCTGTTCCCTGAAGACTGGCTGATAGCTTGAACCTCATATCACCTCTCCAGGGCTCTAAAGAGGATATCATTGCTCATAAAAGTGTTGTTAAAGATGTTTCTGAGCTCCCTTCACACTCTGGGATCCTAAGATACATATCCCTGACATCCTCCATAAAAGTATTCTCCATAAAAGAATGTTTATTAAATGAATGGATTAGGCCATTCCAATCTTGCCCTCTCTTGTGGATTGAATCTGCACTCCTTTTTTAAAAAAGAAGAATTAGACATATTAAAGAGAGATCTCAAAGGCAGATTAACAATGAAGTTGTCAGAAGCAGAAGAATGCTGCAAAAAGTTGAGGGGGATGAAGAGAAGAAAGATGGTTAGCAATTTGTGCTTTTGGAATTCCCCATTCATAGTGATCTCCAGAAGGTACCTGTTTGGAATGGTAAGGATATTTTGGACTAAGGAGAATTTCATATAAGCTTGCTAATTTATTTGGGGGAATATTTCAATACAGGAATTTTCAAGTTTATTTCAGAAAAGCAGTAAATTAGGAAATAGGCATAGCTGTTATTTCTATTTCTAATTCCTGTGATTATCTCCAGTGAGTCAATGAAATCTATTGATGTTGCTAAACCTCATAAAAAGGATCAAGTTTAATGTTAAATAATGTT
This sequence comes from Sarcophilus harrisii, assembly GCF_902635505.1. Taxonomy (NCBI): domain Eukaryota; kingdom Metazoa; phylum Chordata; class Mammalia; order Dasyuromorphia; family Dasyuridae; genus Sarcophilus; species Sarcophilus harrisii. Next base: position 288,214,264 of record NC_045428.1, read on the forward strand.
TATGATCCCTTTATTTATAAAACATGATAAAAATACAAGAAATATAGTTGAATTTGCTTACCTTTGGAGCTGAAGCTTGGGAGCTGGGGAGGAATTCTGTGGTCTTATTTGCTGGCACCAAATGAGAGTTCTATTAAGAAAGTCAACAGCTGGATAAGTATGAAAATAAAAACCTTTTTTCTTTGATTCTTCTCTGTTTCCATTGTTAAAATATGGGGATCGTTAAGACAACACAGAGCCATTAATCACTGCTTTAATCCTAAATCTACCTACTTGGTTTTATGTTTATGGATGAAACCAATAATTATTGGTTTCACCACACCAGGTAAAATGTCAGGAGAGAATATGATGCCATTAAAAAAGGCATCAGATTTTGAGTCAGAAGAACTGAAATCCAATCTCAGTTTTATTACTCACTATGTGTGTGATCATAAACAAGTTATTTAATCTCACTGAACTTTAGGTTTTTTCCATGTAAAAATAGGGAGTTGGATTAAATGAGTTGTTATGACCTGAATAGGAATCTCAAACCAGCATTTCCAAAACAGAATTCATTATCTTTTCATCTCTTCCCAATTTCCTTTACTGTTGGGAATAGTACCATTTTTTCAATTAGCTTGGTTTACAACCTCACAGTCATAATGAATTCTTCTCTCTCTCACTCTGCTTTCCCACCCTCCCTCCCCAGTCTAATCATATTGATTGTACCTTTACACCATCTACTTATGCTTATTCTCTTCTCTCAACTCGAGTCCACCATACAAGTTCAGGCTCTCATTAATTCTCACTTGATGTACTTTAATAACTTCCTAATTGGTTATCCTGACTCAAATCTCTCCTCCCCTCAATCCATACTCCACATAACTGCTAAAATGATATTCCTGAAGTAGAAGCTGGCAGTGTCACCCTTCTTTTTAACATTTAAAGGCTTTCCTAATTTATTATACATTACGCCCCTTTACTCACTTCAAAATCTGGCCAAACCATCCTACTTGCAGTCCCTTGCACATAATATTCCATCTATCCCCTCATCCTTGGGAGACATTCCTTTTTCACATCTGCTCTTAAGAATCTGAATCTTCCTTCAAAGGAATGTAAGGTGGATATAAAGAAATGCGTATCACCCCATCAGTTGGGGAATGGTTGAATAAGCTATGATATATGAGTGTTATAGAATATATTGTTCTATAAGAAATGGTCAGCAGGATGATTTCAGAGATGCCTGGAGAGATTTACATGAACTGATTCTAAATGAAGTGAGCAGAATCAGGAGATCATTGTACACAGCAACTACAAGATTATAGGATGATCAAATCTGATAGACATGGCTCTTTTCAATGTCTAGGTGACTGAGGCCAATTCCAATGTCTTGTAATGGAGCCATCTGCACCCAGAGAAAGGACTATGGGGAACTGAGTGTGAATCATAATACAGTATTTTCATTTTTTGTTGTTGTTTTCTTTTTGTTTTCTTTCTCATTTTTTCTTTTTGATCTAAATTTTCTTATGCTGCATGATAATTGTGTAAATATGTATACAAGAACTGTACATGTTTAACATATTTTGGATTACTTGCCATCTAGAGGAGGTGGGGGAGAGGGAAAAATTGTAATACAAGATTTTGCAATGGTGAATGTTGAAAATTATCCATGCATGTTTTGAAAATCAAAGGTTAAAATTTTTAAAAAGAGCTAATAAATTCAAATGAATGAATAAATAAAGGAAATGAGCATCAGAAATAGAGATGACTTCAGGATTTGGCAATGCAAGGAAGGAGAGAGAGAGAGAGAGGATAATGAAAGGATTTCAGAGTCAAGTAGAGGTGTTTAGGTAATTTTTTTTTCTTGAAGAATGGTGAGATCAGGCCACATTTGCTAATTTTGAAGGAGAGAATAAATAGACAATTTTTTTTTTCCTCCCTTAAATTTTAGCAGTTAACCTCACAGAACATTGTTTTGAGGTATCATTTTAAAAATCAATGAATTTACCAAAAACACTTAAGATAAATTTAAAAATCTTTCTTATATTAACAAAATCACTCAATTAGCCAAGTACCTCTCTGAAAATATGGCATTCTCTAACACCATACACTGACATGATTGACAGACATGGGAGAAACAAAAAAATATGTCATGAAGGAATTCTAAAAGCTTTATTGTACCAATACATGCATAGAATGATAATTGATTTGAATAGTACCACAACCTTGTTTAGCTCTCTCTTGTTTTTTTCCTGGATGCTTTTCAAATGAAGTTATATGCCTACAATGCTTTATTTTCACTATAGCAATGGCAAGGATGTGTTTAAGGAGAGTTAAGCCTATCTCTGGCCTTGAACAGGAGAGGGAAAAATAACGATGAAAGCAAGAAGAGTAGACTAAAGAAAGACAAGACCAAAGCGAAACATTAAGAAAGTAAGATTAGACAATTCAGGAAAGAAACCTTTAAGTAGGTACCAGAACCACTCTACTATAAAATCTTGCAGTTGGAAGAGGTCTTTAAAATCATGTAGCCCAGCCTCCCATCTTACACAGAAATGGCTTGTACTATATTCTCTCTGTCATTCTTTGTGACAGGGGGGTAACTCATAATTTCAAAAATAATAGCACTTGATGATTTTAAATGCACTTTATAAATATGATCTCATTATTTCAGAAAACAGATGGAATAGAAAAGATACTGGCCACAGCAATTAAGAAACGCAATTTTGAATCTGCACTTTAGCACTAACTAGTACCATCTTAATCAAATCACAAATTATCTGAGACTCAGTTTTCTCATCTGTAGAACAAGGGAGATTGATTAGAGCAGAAATTTAGAGCTAGAAGGCACTTTGGAGACCATTTAGTTGAATTCCTCCCCCCCCCCCTATTTTTCAGATAAGGAAATGCACCTCAAGTAATTAAATCAAACAAGGTCATATAGGTAGAAAGAGTTAAGGGTAAAATTTTAACCTGAGGCTGGTGATTACAGTCAGGTCCTTTACATTGTTCTAGACCAGGATTTCTTAAACTTTTTCTACTAACAATCCCTTTCTGTCCAAAAAATTTATGTCATTCCAAGAGGTATACAAATCAAACATTTACTGATAATTAGTTGTAATTTTGAGACCCCCTACCTTCAGGAGTCACAACCCAAACTTTGTCCTACATTATGTCTGTGGCAGCAAGATAGTGCCATAGTACAAAGAAGACCAGACCTGGCATCTACCTAAATTCAGATTAGCCTCAGACTCTTATAGGCTGTGTGGCTCTGGCAAGTCACTTAACCCTGTTTACCTCAGTTTCCGCATCTGTAAAATGAGGTGGAGAAAGAAATAGCAAACCACTCTAGTATCTCTGAAGAAAACCCCAAATAAGGTAATGGAGTCAGATAAGATTGAAATAACTGAACAAAAAAGATCATATTTACTAAGGAATTTTTTAGTCCTAACAATCCATACAAACTCATTCCATGCTATTGCACAGCGACTCTTTTGGGTACACATAATAAATCACTTTATGTACAAACCATTTTGCACATATCTAAGGTAAATGAGGTTGTCCTATGTTAAAAACTTACCCATTCACAAAAAATGATTTGTTTTTCCTCAGCTACACACAAATAGGAAAATAAAGAACCACTGGACTGGATTTACTACTGGCATGCATTGTTATAGCCCCAAGCAATTAATCTAGAAGGCTACAGCCACATTTTATCTCAATTACTCTTGGTCATAAAGGCAAATAAAGTTCCTTAGTCTGATCAACCCAATTTAAAAAAAAAAAACACAGCACATCAGAATAGAGAGGTGACTTTTTTCTGCCTAGAATGTAGTTCCCAAGAAATCTCTTTTTCTTTTACAGAAATATGTTTATAAAAATGTATGTTATAGAGATGCATATCTGCATCTAGAGATGCACATAAACATAAAGTGAGTCAGAAGTCCCTATGAAGATTGCTTTTTTGTATAGCTTTGCAGGGACTTTCTGGTCAACCCATTTTTACTTTAATTTATGGCAATTTACAATGAGCTATTCATTTATTTGACTTCCTTGTATACAATTTTACTTTGAAAACCCCCAAAAAATCTGTGTCTGCAAGCCCTCCCCCTTCTTCCCCATTCCATCAGTCCCCTACACTAGGGACTGGGTTCAAATCTCATTTCTGACACTACCTGGTCTGATTTTGTGGAAATTATTTAATCTCTATGGGCCTGTTTCCTCTTTAAAATGAGAGGTTTGGACTAGATAGTTTCTGAGGTCTCTTACAACTCTGAGTCTAGGATCCTGTGCTTTTTGTGAAATGTAGATTTGGTCATACTAATCTGGTTACTGCTTTTCTTCATTTATTCTCTTTATTTCCATCCCAGCTATTCAAATAACACCTTTCTTCTTCTTAAAGTCTCCTTCATGTTTATGAACATCAGAATTACAATTGTGCCCAAGAATTATCCCATTGGATAATTAGGTGGCACCATAATTCATACAGTTCTAGGCCTGAAGTCAAGAAGACTCAACTTTCCAAGTTCAAATCTGGCCCCAGACACTTACTAGCTATATGACCCTGGACTAGACACTTAACCTTATCTGCCTCAGTTCCTGAACTGTTAATTGACCCAGAGAAGGAAGTAGGAAACCCCTCCAATGTCTTTGCTGAGAAGATCCCAAATGGGGTCACAAAGATTGGTTGGATACAATTTAAAATGTTTGAACAACAAAAACTTTCCTACTAGATGATCTTCAGATAATAGCCAATTTGCTGCTTATTCTTTTTATTTTATCTTTAAAGTAACTAATTAACCAATTGCTACTTATTCTTTTTCCTCTTAGTTCATTTATTTTTTAATACACATTGCTTTATGAATCACGTCAAGAGAGAAAAATCAGAGCAAAAGGGAAAAACCGTGGGAGAGAAAAAACAAAACAAAACAGAAAAACAAAGTGAACATAGCATGTATTGATTTACATTCAGCTTTCATAACTCTTTTTCTGGATGCAGATGGCAGTTTCAAAATCTATTGGGATTGCTTTGAATCACTGAACCATTGAGAAGAACCAAGTCTTTCATAGTTGATCATCACACATTCTTGCTGTTATTGTGTACAATGTATACCTGGTTTTGCTTGTTTCGCTCAGCATCGCTTCATATAAATCTTTTCAAGTCTTTCTAAAGCTTCTACAAACATTTTTGCCCATATGGGTCTTTTTTTTCCTTGTTTATGATTTCTTTTAGATACAGATCCAATAGAGACACTGTTGGACCAAAGTGTATGCACAGTTTGATAGCCCTTTGGGCATAGTCCATATTGCTTTCCAGAATACTGAATCATTTTACAACTCCACCAACAATGTATTAGTGTTCCAGTTTTCCTTCATCCCTCCAACATTTATCATTATCTTTTTCTGTCATCTTGACCAATCTGAGAGGTATGAAGTAGTACCTCAGAATTGTTTTAATTTACATTTCTCTAATTAATAGTGATTTAGAGCATTTTTTCATATGACTGTAGACAGCTTTAGTTTTATTATCTAAAAGTTGTCTATAATCTTTGACCATTTATCAATTGGGGAATGACTTTATATCTTTTAAAATCAATTTTATGTAATTATTAAGTTATTTTATATTAATATTATTTTATATTTATATTAAATCATTTAATTGATACTTCTGATCACCCTTTTGAGGATCCTGCCCATTCACTCTTACAATTCCCTTCCATCTTGGGGAAACTCTAAATCATAGACTGGATTCTCATTTTATAGTGAAATAAGCACAAGCTGTGTATCAAAAAATGATTTAAATCCCAAATCTGCCATGAGCTACCTATAGAAACTAAAACAAGTTTCTTAACCTTTGAGATCCTGGTTTTCTCTTCTGTTAAGAGACAGATGGACTAGACTCAGATATCCTGTAATCACTTGGGTTACAGATCTCCTGTTTCAAATATTTACTAGGTGATTAACTCTGGACAAATCATTTAATTTGCTTCTGCTTCAGTTTCCTCATCTATAACACAGGGATAATAATAATGTCTACCTTATAAGAGTGTGGGGAGGATAACATATGTAAAATATTTTGTAAATCGTAAAATGCTATATAAATGTGACCTATTATCAGGGGTGGATTGGGAAATGTGACTTTCTGGGAGAAAAATGAATCCATCTGCTCACTTTCAATCTGTGTTACTAGCAACTGAGATACAAGACTCACACCAACAATCTAACAATTGTATTTGGTCTGTAATTATTATTAATATTATCAAGCCTATGGACATATAGCTTAAGCTAAGAAACAGATAGTATATCTCTGCTCTTCCTATCCTAAACTCTAAGTAGTTTCATTTACTTTGCAGCCATTTTCAGTGCTCTTAAAGATCAGGAGGTTTTGTTATTTGCTTCAATTGTCCAATTCACAGAGAATAAAAGAGTTTGAACTTAATGATTTCTTAATTTCTTTTTTTTTTAAGACAAGGAAATTAAGTTTCCAAGGTCAGTGTCAGGGGAAAGGCTTGAACTTGTGAACTCCCTGACTTGAGGACCAATAGTTCAGAGCTTTCCAGAAGAAAGTCTTTATATAGAAGAGAAAATAATTTAGGCAGGCTAATCAAGCTGCCATTTATCAAACACCTACTATGTGCTCAGCCCTGTACTTGATATTGTCAAGGGAACAGAATGCAGAAATAAAAGACAAGGCATCCATCCTAGATCATACATTTTGAGCTGGCAGAGATCATAGAGGTAATAGAACACAGACATAGAACTGAAAGGAAGTTCAGGAAGCTTAAGTGACTTGCCCAAATTCAAACAAATGTAATTATCAAAAACTAGACATGAATACAGCTCTTTTGACCCTGGAGCCAGGGATCTTTCCACTGTTATCATGCTGCTTCTTCAAGGAGTCTATTATCTGTTCATATAAGTACTTCCTTCTCCACTATTCTTTCTCTGATATGCTATGAGCATAAGACCCACAAGTGTGAATCTATTATGTATAATTCCTTCTGAAGAAGCAATGCATCATTATAAGGAAACAGGGACCTCTGTAGCAGCAGTAATAAAGCAAGATATTTCAACTACACTGTGCATAATAGCCTCTTGTTAGACACAGCCCTTTAGGTATCATAAATTCTAGACCATGGCAGCATATGCAAGAAGGTTGTGGAATGCATTCAATACAGAAATATATCTTCTTTGCCATCTTTAGATCTAAAGTCTCAAAATCACATACAATGGCCACATATTAAAAAGATTAAATCTCAAATGAGAAAAATATATGCACTTTCCTTATCACTAAACAGGTCTCAGATATGCCATTCCAATTTGGGAAATACTATTAAAATTTCAGCAAGCCTTCTTTTTACACTACCCTTTACAGCCAAACAATCTACTTGGGAATTATTGGATTATACTGTTTCATTTTGTATGTCTACATCAGCATTGGAAAAAATGGTAATTTGACATTTCAGCTCAGAAAAATTCTAGAGCCTTTATAGAGATTTTTGCTCATTGTCCAGACTATGACAAAGATAAATGAGATTAATACATACACTATGCTCCTGTCCAAGTTCCATACTTCATTTCCATCAAATAGAATATATCTTAAAAATTTGTCCAAAATTTGGACACTGAATAGAGTTCCACATACCAATTTTACCAGACACTGATGCAAATAGATCCATGATTCTAAGATACATACACCAAAGAGTATCCCTTTCCTGAAGTTACTTTTCATTTATATATTATATACTCATTTATCTAGATGTTAAATGTACACTCTAGCAGAAAACAGGTTTCTAAGGTCACAGACTAATTCATTCTTGCCTTTTAAGTTCTGAAAGTAGAACAGCGAATATAGATGAATACCTAGTTGATCCTTAATAATGCTTGATAAAAAGTAGATAGCTATCTTTTGGTGAAAGGCAAATGGCTGAACAGCAGCAATAAATCTTTTGGTGAATGAAAAAACAAATTGTGGTAGATGAATAAAATGGAATATGATTTCACTGTTGGAAAAAAATGAAGATAAAGAATTCAGAGAAGAATGGCATTGTAGGGGCAATGTCTAGGATAGGTACTGTTGTTCAGTTATAGTCATGGCCAACTCTTTGTGATGCTATGGACCATAACATCCCAATGCTGTCTGACGACTGGTGTGGTTTGCCATTTCATTCTCTAATAGATTAAGACAAACAGGATTAAGTGCCTTAACTAGGGAGACATGATAGTAAGTGTCTGAAGCTAGATTGAACTCAGATCTTCCTTCTATATCTTGCTCAGTTCAATGTAAATGCCTAGTGCACAAGAAATCTTAGGGTTAATGAATGGCTCTGTGCCCTGTGTGTTAACAGATATATCTTAGCTGAATCTCCTTTTCACACTATTGATAAATTCCTTTTGTTAAATGTTATGTGGTCTACAAATGTCTCTTTTGTTCCAATATGAAGACTAAATCACTAGGCTGACCTCAGTCAAGTTTGATAGAACCTAAGGAAAGATTGATAGGAAGAAAGTAGAACTTGGAAAATTACACACACACACACACGTGTACACAGGAATTACAAAAATGTCAACTGAAACAATAATGACAAGAGAAACCCCAACTCAACAATGAATAAGTATAATGATAAAAGTTTGGCTCCAAAGAAGGGATAAAAAAATATAATTCCCTCCTTTATTGGATTCTATATCGCACAATACTGCATTTATTGTCAGACTCGGCTAATGTGTTGGTTACTTGTGCTGAACTTGCTTTTCTGTATCCTTTTATTCTTTGTTACAAGGGACAGTTCACAAGGTAGATGAGGGGAAAGATCTTTCAGAAAAAAAGAGATGATATAAAAACAAAAATAAATAAAATTGAAAAATATTTCTTAAATTGTGTAATTAACATATACATATATTAATGAAGCAAATAAATATTTCATGATCATATTAAAAAGGAGTAAATACATCTTACATGCATTAACTTAACTGTGGGAATGTGATAATGATAACATAAAAACAATTAGGGAAATTCAGAACTGAAAGTATATATGTAGATAAGAGTGTTATATATTCTTGAATAATAAAAATGATGATGATACAAATTTATGTAACACTTATTATATGTCAGGCATTGTGCTAAATACTTTATAATTGTTATCTTATTTGATCCTCCCACCAGTCCTGAGAAGTAGGTTTTATTATTATTATTATTACCATTTTATAAATAAAGAAACTGAGAGAGACATTTGCCCAGGTTCACATGGTAAGTATGTGACCAGATTTGAACTTCAGTTCTCCTGATATCAAGTCCTTCTCTCTATCCATCTGGCTGCCATATAGTTAACTTATATAGTATATACATTCTAATATTACAATCCACTGAATAAAACATTATGAGTATATGTATGTGTATATGTGTTTGTGTGTATATGTGTGTGTATGCATATACACACACAAATACTATTATATAAATATGTATGTATCAAGGGTTAGATAGAAAACTGATTCTGGAGGGGACTAAATCAGATGAATAAATATAAGCTAAAACCTCCCTCATTCTATTACAAAAAGATTACTAAATGACATTAAAACAAATTTTAAAAATCCTGTGATAACAAAATAGGATTTACAGTGTGGCCAGCAGATGGTGCATGTCCTTCAGGGAACAGAAATCTTATACAATGTTACTTACTTCTATAACAAACCAACACCTCATGAGAAAAAAAAAATTATTCATCTGATATGGAAAAACTGAGGTGTTGGTTTGTTATAGAAGCACAATTTATAAATTTAATAATTCTTGGCTTATAATTCTAACCTGACAGAGTACATGTCTAGGAATACATTTAGTTTACAAAAGGTTAAATTGTAAGTCTATCATTAACTGGAATTTCTCCTAGCCAGGGAGGAAATAGGTTCCTGAGCTATATTTATTAGGTTAATTCTATAATACATTTTTAGATCCTATCTATCTCTCCTACCACCTATCTCTCTTATCTACAGAGCTATAGCTATCTATGCAGATATTTGTATATCTATATTTATATCTGTCACCTACAAATCTCTCTCAATAGATATGTGTGTATACATATATATCATATGCATGCATTTCATCTATTTATCTATCTAATCTTATTTCCTTCCAAAGTCAAGAGCTTCCAGCTCTTGATATATTTATTGCATATAATTCTATATATGTATGCATGTATATGCTTATGTATATGTAATTCCATATATGTGCATGTATATATATGTGTGGGTGTATTCACACAATCTGTATATATACTATTTTAGTAAGTGGATGGTTTATTAGCATATGTATGCTACATAATTTGACAATGTAGCAGCTAGGTGGACCAAGGAATGGGCTTATCTAGGTAGAGACAAAAAGAAAGAGAGAGAGAGAGAGAGAGAGAGAGAGAGAAAGGAAGGAAGGGAGGGAGGGAGGAAGGGAGAAAGGAAGGGAAGAAGGAAAGAAATAATGAAAGAAAGTAAGGGAGGAAGAAAGGGAGGGAAGGAGGAAGGAAGGAAGGAAGGAAGGAAGGAAGGAAGGAAGGAAGGAAAAAGAAAAAAATAGGATAGATAGGAGTATATAATATATAAATATATACTTATAAAGATAGATGTATAGCAATATTCTGTTATATACAAATACACAGATATAGATAAAATTTTATGGAGATAAAGAGGATTTAAGAGTGTATTGTAAAGTTAACATAATAAGTAATATATTGTTATACCCATACACTCCATATCTTCTTCAGAGTATATTCCTAAGATTATAAGGAGATGGGGGGAAGGAGGACCAATCTATATCTTTAATATTCTCCCTGCCCTAGTGCCTCCTCCAGAACAATATTTTAAATATACTACAAAGAATCAACAATTATTACTGCCTGCCCTGCCCATTCTCAGTGGGCTCTTAAATGGGTCACAATTTTCCTTCTCTATTCATTAATAAGCTGGGAAGCAGAAAAGGTGAGATGGGGAGGGAAAAGGAAGTAGAGGGAAGGTCAGCTACAAAGCACTGGCAATAATGAAGACTGTTCATCCTATTTTTGCCCTCTGGCTGCTTGTGATACTATACCATAAAATCATAGATTGTTGGAGCTGCAAGGGTTTTTTTTTTTTTTTTTTTTGTTTTTTATCAATTCTCTGTCATCTTCAGATGACATATGCCCGTGTCATGGGTTGATAACTTAATTGGCTCCAACCTTGTTAATCTTGTTAGGGATAAATGGTTTGTGCACCTAGATAAGGGGGTAGTTTTGGGGAAGCAGAAGAGGCTGTAGAAGGAGACAATGATCTTGGATGATTCTGGATTTTATCTCTGAATCAGGAAGAAATACTCAAGTCCTATAAGGAAGCATTAATTTTCAAAAGCATATCTTCCTAGGCCAAAAATTCAGTCAACCATCAATTCTTCAAAAGTAGATTATTTGCTCTTGGCTGACATAGACCTCTTACTTTTCCTTTTCACCTCCTCTCCCCTAAGGGACAACCAAAAGCAACTAGATAATAATAGAGCATACAGTAAGCAAAGTACTTTGTCAAGGTTAACTCACCTTACAACAACCCTGAAAGGTAGGTGCTATTAGTTTCTCCATTTTATAAGTGAGGAAACTGAGGCTGCGAGATTTGCCTAAGTCAGAGTTACTAAGTATCTGAGGCCATATTGTAAATTGGGTCTTTCTGATGCCCTTCTAGCAATTTACTTACTGTACTCTTAAGTGATAGATTTGAGATTTAACATAATTTACATCATATACAGGCTGCATCACCATATAAATAAAAAGCTGTCTTAAAACAACTGTGTATATGTCTATCTGTTGACATGTTCCTTTTGGTTTTTTGCGTTTTGAATTTCCTGTACCTAGTACACAGTAGGTACTCAACAAATACTTGTTGGATCAGAATGGTTAATTTCATTACTCAGAAAAAGAATCCAGGGCTTTGGGAAACTAAGATTTGTATGTTTTTATGTATTTTAATATCCTGCCACAGTATGTTCAATAACAAATAGAAGGAAAAAACAAATAAACCTCATAACTAAAGCTCTAAAGGAGATTATCAAGTACTCTGAGCTCTATAAACAACAACAACAACAACAACAAAAGAAAAAAATTCACTTATTAATGTCCTGAGTTCTAATATATTTACTAGCTAGAAAATCAAACCAGTATTGCTAGAGGTCCTTGGATCAGAGGATGCTCCTTATTAAAAAAAAAAAAAAAAAAAAAAAAAAGAAGGGTACCATAGCTCCAGGCAACTCTCTCTAAAACTGCTGATCTGCTATGTTCTTGGGCATTTCTCCATTTGGATCATTATACTAATGAAATCATATCCAAATTAAAAACAAATTTTAAAAAAGCATCTTTATGTGGCACTTTCCCCTTTAATTGGAGCTATCAAGATGCAATTATTTTATATACAAAATTATTTTCCTAATATTAATGCCTTTTGTCTTTCCTTAACATTTGTTTTTCTAATATTTTATTTTCTAACATCTATTTCTTTCAAAACATGTCAACTTGAGTGTTTCTGTATTAATAAATCTATTTACTGAAATAGACATATACATTCAAATATATATATGTACATATGTATGTATGTATACACACACACACAAATACACACACACACACACCCTTGTGTTCAGGTTTTTTGTCTAAATTGTATATCATTTTTCTAGGCTTCAGTTTCCCAGTTTCAAAAACAAAAATGCTTAAATGTTCCCCTCCCTCAAGAAGTCAATTTGTCAGGTGACATTTATTGAAATCACAATGTGCCAGGACCTAAACACAAAGGATTTAAAGAAAGGCAAAACCTATGATGTGACATGGTTAGACATACCTTTTAAGAAGGGCAGTTCCAAAGCCTAGTGGAGAATGGATTAAAATAGGAATGGAATGGAGGCAGGGGGATCAAGCTCAAAGGATTGCAATTTTCTAGGAGTAAGGTTATAAGGGTAAAGATTATGTGAGTAAAGAGAGGAAAGTATTAAGAATGTATTATGAGAGGAGAATGAATTATGAGAGGAGAAGGGAGGATCATTGTATTATAGGAGAAGTATTATGAAGGTAGAAATGATACGATTTAGCTACAGTTTGGATATATGGACAGAAGCAGAGTGAAGGGTTCAGGAGTGGTTGTGAGCTTATACTCTCTCTACATTATAAGGCCATATAAAGATGAATTAGCTAATACTGATAAAACTCTCCAGAAAATAGCATCTTGCTTAGCTTTGATAGTTCCATTTTTATTTGATCATTTACTTAAAAAAAATTCTCTCTAAAATGAATTTTAAAATCCTGGTAAATGATGGAAATTAACATCTAGAAAAAAAAAAAAGACAAGGAATTTAAAGGCCTGCCATCTCAAAATAAGATGATCATCAAAGGATCACAAATTTGAAGATAAGAGACCTTAAGAATCTATCCAATCCATCTCCCTTACTTGTCAAAGGAGAAAACTAGATTTAAGAGAAGTGACTTACTCAACATCATTCTGTTATAAACTTATAGAACCAAAATTAGAATCCGAGCCCCTGCCTCCCAATTTAACTAACACGCTTTCCAATAAAACAGTATGCTTTGCTGCTCTCTTCTCCTCTGGACAAATCCTACCTATGTAGTGTGTTTGACTCTGAGCAACACATTTTTAAGAAGAACAAATCCAAAACAGTATGTCCAGTGAATAGATTGGTACAATGATTCCAACTAATGTTCTATGAAGACTAGTTGAAAGAACTGGAGTGCTTTAGAAGAGGAAGAGATAATAGGGAGGCAGATATGATGAACATACAATTTTTGGTCTTAAAATATCTGAAAACATGCCATGTGAAAGAGAAGGGTAAAAAAAAATAATCCAAAACACAACTTTTCTGGGTTATTCCAAAAGACATAAGTGGGATCAATATGTGAAAATATAGGAAGACATTTTAATTTTCATTCAGTGTAACAAAGAATTCCCTTATAATCAGAGGGGTCCTGAAACAAAAGGCAGAGACTTCCTTCTTGCTGAGTGTTCACTGGGGCTGGATGCCTGTGGTCATGAATGTTGTTCTGGGGATTAATTCTGTGGAGGAGATTAGATTTTATCATGTCTTCAATCCGTTGAAATTCTAATATTCTACAAACTGCCCTCTGTGGCACAGGCATCATTATACTTTGTGAAAATGATGAATAATTAGTTACTTACCTGTGACTGCTGTTCTGCCAATTTATTCTGATATCTTTGCACTGAATCTCTGAGTTGTTTGTCTTTCTCATCTTCTGATGGCGATGCCTTTTTCATGGTGCCCAGGGGAAAAGAAGGGAGTTGTTCTGGTCTATGACAACTTCAGAATCAATTGAGTACAAGAAATAAGGTCAATGAAAAGGAACAGGCTATAGTGACCATTATTATGATGACTAGAGATGATTATCAATGTTTTAAACATCAGGAATTGAATATAAGGAAATAATACCCTCTTGAAGCTTTACATACTGATGTCAGATGAAGCTTCCTAAACCCCAAATCTGAAAGTGTTACCTCTTCTCAAAATTTCTAACTGGTTCTCAACTATCTGTGGAACAAAATTCAAATATTTCTGCTGGCATTCAAGGCCCTTCACAATTAAAAAAAGAATTTATGAACTGTATGTTTTTGTGGTATCTAGATTGTCTAAAAACCATTTTCTTTACTTCTGGACTTGACTCTCTTCTGGGTGGATGTGATTACTGATTTCATGCATTTTATTGCTTTTAGCTTGATCACAGTCAACATGGTCAGATCCCATTTAGCAACATATATACTGAGGATGTAGTTAAGATATGGAAATGGGTCCATGGGTCAAACCAAATACTGAAATGACAATCCTTTCCTAAAGCTTTTACTTCTCCATGCTTAAACACTCCTTCATGCTTCCAATTCTTAAAACTTATGTGTCCCAGTTCTCAACTTTATTTATTATAGTTGTCAACTTTTAATTTGGCTTTTCAAAAGGAACAGAGATCTTTGTCACATCATGAATCATTTTGGGGTCAGACAGCATGATCTCTGTACTTAATGGGCTAGTCAACCAAGACAACTTGCAACTCAATTAGTCAACTAAGAAAACTGGTTCAATCGATCAATCAATAAGCATTTATTAAATAGCCATTCTGTGCCATGCAATATACTAAATGCTTGGTATAGAAAGAATGAAACCAATCCTTCTTGTAATCCCATCAATTCCTTATACTCATAAATTCCTTGCTCATGCTATGTTGACTCTGCCTATATTTGCTAGGGTTCCCAAATCAGCCAATCCAATTTCTACTGTTTTCCCATTCTAATTTTATCAGCCAAAGTCCAACTTGTTCTTCTTGGACAAAAGCAATCTTTCCTTGTGAACTCTTATGGTATTCCCTATTTTTGTTATGGCATAGTCACAATCTAACTTGTTCGTTAACTTTTTATTAATAAGAAATATTTTTGAATGAATTAATGATGGTTCTAAGGGCTATCAACTTTAAATGACCCCAGGTTGTCTGGTTTTTCAAATCTTTGTGTCTTTTTATAGTTTTTTTTTTTTGTCTCCCTCCTTTCACAGGTTTTCACATCCTGAAAATGTCACTGTGTCTTGCAACTTCATCACCTTCTAAATGGTTGCTTCTAATTTTTGAGCTGGTAAGCCAAATAGACGTGTTGTTATAATTTTAAGTCCTATCTAAAATAAAGATAAAGGGGCTCTGAGATGGTAATAAGAATGAGATAATTTTCTGTATAAGGTACTTAAGCTTCATTGTATGGTTTTGTGACATCTAGATTGTCTAGAAGCCATTTTCTTTACTTCTGGGCACTTGACTTTCTTTTGAGTGTATGAGATTACTGATTTCATGCATTTTATTGCCTTCAGCTTGCTCACAGTCAACATGGTCAGATCTCATTGAGCAACACTTAAACTGAAGATATAGTTAGAAATGGAGATGGGTCAAACCAGCATAGGTGTTGGAATAACCTTTCTTAAAGCTTTTACTTCTCCACACTTACATTCTGAATATAGGTTGTGTGTATATACATAGTATCACGATGGAAAGAACACTGGGTCAAAAGAGACCTGGGTTTAAGGCACTACATAGATGTGACCTCTAATAGCAATCAAGCAATCTCTTATAACAGGTAGAGATATATAAAGAATATTTTAGAAAGGCTGGAGAAGGGTTTTCTTCCCCTTGTAGGGCATGGAGAAAAAATTTAGGTAATTAGGACCCACTCTTCATGTTTTCTAATATATTGTTGGTGCAACTGTGAATTGATCCAACCTTTCTGGAGAGAAATTTGGAACTATGCCCAAAGAGCTCTAAAACTGAGCAGACCCTTTGATCCAGCAGTCTCACCATTGGGTCTGTATCCCAAAGAAATGATAAAAAAGGGGAAAGGATATTTATATATATGCAAAAATGTTTATAGCAGCTCTTTTTGTAGAGGCAAGGAACTGGAAATTAAGTAGATGACTGAATGAGTTATGTTATATGAATGCAATGGAATATTATTATTCTTTAAGAAATGATGAGCAGGCTGATTTCAGAAAAGCCTAGAAAGATTTAGAAAGAACTGATGCCGAGTGAAGTCAGCAGAAATAGAACTTTGTACACAGTAACAAGATTATATAATGACCAACTGTGATGCACTTTGCTCTTTTCAAAAATGAGTTGATTCAAGGAAAAAAAACACAAAAAAATCCTCAAACCTGCCCAAAAATTCATAAAATGATCTTTATAACTTTTAAAAATATTATTTTTTAAATTTAATTGTATAATTTAAATTTGTTTAAAACGACATCCAGGATCTATCACTTTACCATTTACAATATCTATACTGACCACTCCCAGTGCCTCTGACCATTAGTTCCTTTCATGAATCTGATCTCTGGAGAAGGGACAAAGATCTCTGAATGGATGCTTCTGACTCACTAATAGGTAGTAGTATGGATTTAGGTTCCCTAAAAAAAGGTGATAAATTTATATTCTACTTTAATACAAAATCTGGTCATCTTTCAGTTCTTACAAAGTGCAAAAATCTTTTTGGGATGCTAAATAATAATTAGCTATACTGACTCATTTGATGGTGTTCTCCTATGTCCAAACAGCTGAAGGCAGTAGTACCAACAGTCAAAATTAAGTTTTATAACGGTTTGGTCATGTATACTTATTGTGTATCTAATTTATATTTTAATATATTTAACATCTACTGATCATCCTGCCATCTGGGGGAGAGAGTTGGGGGAAGGAGGGGAAAAATTAGAACAAGAGGTTTGGCAATTGCCAATGCTGTAAAGTTACTCATACATATAACCTGTAAATAAAAGGCGATTAAAATTTTTTAAAAAATGAAGTTAATATAGAAATGAAAAAAAAACAAAATTAAGTTTTACAATAATCCTTCATAAGATGCTATTATGTTATGAAAATGTTTTCTGAGTTGAAAATAAAATAAACTTTTAAAAAAAAGAAGGAAGGAAAGAAGGAGGGAAGGAAGGAAGAAGTAAGGAAGTGAATACTTTACTATTTGCCATGGTAAAAGAGTTTAAAAAGGCCGAAAAAGATTTTTAAGTTACAATGAGAGGGGGATAGCAAATGAGGACCCAATCTTTAGGGCATGCTCAGGTTTTCCCTTCATGTTTATATACAATATGCTTTGCTGACTGGGCCCTCACTGGCTATTAATCTTATCATAAAGCATCATCAGAAGTTGACTGTTCTATTCATAAGGAGTGATAGGAAATAACACACAAATACTCTTTGTATATTAACCATCCCTTTATTAACCAGCCTGATGGTCAAAAATTCCTACAGCTCTTACCACCATTGTAAGCATTTTTCTTGTTGATAACTATGGGAAAAAGATAGTCAATATTTTGTCAGCTCATAAAAAAATTATAAATACAAGAAGAAACTTATTTTAGATCTTAAGGTCCATCACTTTAATTGTCAACACTGCTAAATTTAACTGATGTCTCTTATCACAAGTGACACTGTTTTGATTTGTAAAAGAGACAGAATTAATGCAGCTTTGAGAATGATTCTCTTCCTCTTATGTGCTTCCTGCAAGATGAGATAAAACAGTTGATGGAAATGAAAGTCCCCACATTGGTCCTATTAAAAAGAAGCTCACAGGAATTATCAATTTTTTCAGCATGACAACTTTATTTTAACAAAAGATAATTTTATGCAGTTGACCAAATGCTATCAAAATTTACCTGTTTTCCAAGATGTTTGGATTATTAGCACAGGTCCAATTGCCCAAATTTTCTCTTTTCTTATAATCATCAGAGGAAGGTAAAATTCTCCATTTAAGGCAAAGATCTGAGAAAAAAGCAAACAGAAAAACATATCCTAAAAGACAGCATTATCTAGGTAGAGAAACTCAAGAGGATCATCTATGAATAATCACATAAAGTTGTGATCAAATATCACTTAATTATTTATGATATTACTGCAGTGTTACTGCTAGATTGGAGGAATTTCTAAAAAGCAATTTACCACAGAAAAAGAAAAATATCTTTAAATGTGTTTGTCAAAAGCCAGCCCAATTTCATCTTGAATGGTTATTAATCACCTGGAAACTATAGAGAATTAAATATAACTGCATTATATTATTTGGTCAAATTGTATATTTTCGTCCTTTTGGACCATTGGACCTGTCAGAGATAGGACTTAAATTCAGGTCTTCCTATGCCTAATAATAGACTCTATCAATTACAACACAGTATCACTTCAAAGAAGCATATTGTAGTTAGGAATGAAGGCAGCGGAATACAAGGATGGGTTTATTTTCAGGAGGGCCTGGATTCAAATCTTTTATCTGACCACTTCCTTTCTGTGGGACCTTGAGTAGGACATTTAACCACTTTGTCCTTAATCAATAATTTATTTACTAATTCATATATGGTTGGTTCAAAGTAACTACAGAAAAATCTTAAAATTTTTATGATAATGATGATGAAGCTGATGGGCTTTAAAACCCATATAAGTCAATACTTTGTTTAAATTAATTCTTTTACAAACATTTCATCTACCTTCTGAGATAAAATGAAAGTTTTGAATGTCATTGAAAAAACATGACAAAATTGTATATTATAATAAAACTTGAAATTTCTTCTTACAGATATTATATTGGAATATTTTGGGAAATATTATCAAAATGTTAATTGTCTTTATGATTAGTCATTTGTATTCAATTTGGCAGTCTTAGAAAATCTCTTCAATTGTGTGCCATAGCGTCCTCAAGCTATGACTTAATTAAAGTAATACCTGCCTATAAGTCTTCAGACTTATGTGATTATGTGAACAGAGAAATTAAGGAGCTTAAATGGGAAGGTAAAAACATACATGCGCTTTTACTTTGTTTTTAATATATAATACTTCCAATATGAAAGACTGCACCATTTTCTTTCATATTATTCCTTTTTGTAAAACATCATTACACTTAGATCTTTTGTTTTAGCCAACAAATATGTTCAAAACTGTTGCTAGTATCATGCTAGTTTTTAAGGCTAGCTGCATACAAAAAAGAAACTGGAAAAAATAGTTCAACTCAGCTATAGTAAAAAAAAAAAAAATGACAAAATTCAATAGAAGAATGCTAGGCTGTATCTAACTTATTCTTTGCCCAATACCAATTGTTCACATCTAGACCAAGTTTTAATGTGCACAGTACTGCTATTTTCTACTCAAATTTGTGTGGAAACTATCCTTCTCTGCCATAAAATGATGATGCAGAATCGAATCTAATTTGCCCAAAGATGGATTGATTTAAGCAGTCACTATAATTTCCTGTGTAACTTTTAAGGGTCAGGGATGTGCTAGATCCTACATCTAGCATAAACTTAAAAACAATCTCTTCCCATTGGGTATAAGGTCTGGTGTCTCTTAGTCATTTTGGGGGGACAAGAGTATTTAGAAGAGAGAAACTGACAAATGTGCAATATATCCTTGCACCATTTTTTAGTAAAGGAAATAAACAGAGAATCAAAATTTTAAACCGTCATTTCCAATTTATTTTTGTGTACATAGTCTTTTAAAAATGTTTTAAATAAATATTTCCCAATTACATTTTATATAGTCTTAAAGAGCCATTTGGAAAAGGATTTTCTAAGGATAGAATGATTAAATAAAACGCTGACAGAGTTAGGTTGCAAAGAAACAGAGATTTGGCATTGATTTGATTTGGCACTTTCAGTATTGGAACCATGAAAGTATCAACTCTTAATCACCCCTGTCATATAAGGCTATTTCCTTCTTCTCTCTGGTTTCACTATTGCTATGAGGGCTCTCTAGAGCTTTATTCAACTGACCAGCTTGATTCTCAGCTTTATGACATCAGCTGGACACACCCTAAGAAGTTTCAAGAGGGAACAACAACAGATCTCTAGATGGTGGTAAATCATTTGTCACCCCCATTACTGGTCTACCACCAGGTACAACTCAAAGCTGACTGAAAATAGCATCTTCCTTCACCAGCCACATGTGGACAACACTTGCCACACTGAACGATGAAAGGGATTTCACTGGCTTGTCGTCTTCTGTACCGAGCAGAATTTAAAGGCTTCTCCAACCATTTATTACTCTGGTATCCAAATTTGTTCCAGAAGAGCATTGGATTTCTATTACCTTAAAAAAAAAGTCAAACAAGGATAAGGAGATGAGCAATGTAACATATTTTGAAGCAATAAAACATTTAGAACTGTTGTTACCAAAGGTTTCCATAAAGAACTCTTATTTAATTTAAACACCACCCTTAAAATTCTTCATAAATTTTTATAATCATGTTCTCAGCCAAAGTTTCTTTACCCTGAATATTTCCAGACAGTCTTGATTTTTCCCTTTTTTAAAGTCCCATTTCATTTCACCCTAGTTTCAAGTTTTTTATTCAATCCTTACATTAAATCAACATCAATGTGCATAGGGGAACCTGAGAGGTTCTCTTTAAGGAATGGCATTCTAGAGCAATAGCGTCAATCTCAAATAGAAATGATCCTTTCAGGATGTACACTGATTTGAAAACCACAAATTAACATTATTTGCATTGTATTATATTTTTATTCACTTTGTTAAATGTTTCCCATTTACATTTTATTCTGATTTAACTGCTATTTGATGCTCTTTGTTCTAGAACATAGACTTTAGGAATAAAAACATATAGATATATTCAGTATGTGCCAAGGGCAGTGCTTTGGACACTTAGTTTCAAGGTCAGGTATCTGTATCCAACAGGCTACATTATCTTTCATGCAGTGAGACTACCACAGCAAACCTATGTAAACGATAATGGCCCTGTATGCCACAGGGTTACTAGATATGACAAAAATGATAATTGACAGAATTATTCTTTATTTTCTTCATACGTATTCTTTTAAAAATTATTTTGGAGATAATTAGGACTTGCTCAGGGTCACACAGTAAGTATCTGGGGTCATATTTAAACTTAAGTCCTCCTGACTCCAGGATCAATACTCTATCCACTCTGCCATACAGCTGGGTTTCCTATACTTATTATTTATATATTTATATGTTGTTTCCTTCATTAAAATGCAAGCTCTTTGAGAGGGAGAATTATTTTATGTATCTTCTTTGTATCCTCAATGTCTAGTGCAGTCTCTAGAATATAATATAATAATATAATAAATACTTGTTGATTGATATCAATATCAATTTTCTTCTAAATGAAATACAAAGTTGTGACCTGAGTCTGAAAACCTCTAAATGATGAAGTCCAAAGATGCTCTAATTCAAAACTATCTACTACTATGATAGTAACAACTGAATGAAAATGTGCTCAGTTTATACTTCCCAAATTCCAACTGTGGGGAAATGGAAGCTATGGTGTCTCAATTATGAAAAACCTTGTCTGTCCTTCCTTGCCATGAAATTACATAAAAGTCATTGTTTTAAGTGTGTTTTCACTAATGGAATGATACATTATGATGGATATTCTTAATATTCTGTTTTAATCATTGCTGTTTGGGTTAATGTGTCTTAATGAAGGTTTTAAATTTTCACTTGTGCCCAGAGATGAATTAATAGCAAATGGTGAAATTTGAGAACTTGAAGGGGAAAAAAAAGCTAGATTCTTTCTCTAAATCTCAAAGATTCCCACATATCCATTACAATATCCTTGAAGATAACCTAAAATTTATCAATTTATGATATACTAGCCAACTCTACCCTCCAACTTATCCTGACATTTAAAAAAAATCCATTTTCATTACTATTCTCATTATAAATTGTTATTGGCCTGGAGCACACATCTAATTTTAAAGAACAAATCTATTCTTTGACTGGTTAGTAAAGCCCAATGTACCAGTTAAATTATGTGAAGGTTTGTGATTGACACACAGAGAATTGAAGTCATACAATCTTTTATATAAGTTTGTATGGGAAAAAAATGCTAGCATAATTTATTCTTGGCCTTTTATGGACCACTTTATCAGGAAGATTCATAATTCCCTAAACCAATATGATTAAGTTTTCAAGAGGCTCCTATAAGTAAGAACAAAAATCACTTTTTGAATGACTATAATAACTTGGCAACAGAATTCTACAGTATTCTTCAAGTTTAATCTCTTTACTTTTTTCTAATCTCTTCACTTTTAAGAGCAGTTAAGTACTAACCCAAGGTCACACTGCTAGTTGACATGTTTTTTCCATAGAAGGTGGGTCTTCTAATAAATTTTTTATTGTTGTTCAGTCACTTTTAGTCATGCCTGCTTCTTTGTGATCTAATTAGGCTTTTCTTGGCAAAAATACTGGGAATAGTTTTCCATTTTTTCTCCAGATATGTTATAGAGTTTCATTTATCCAAATTTTTGAAACATCATCACAAAGGAAGCACTGTTAAAACAGTCAGAACTCTCTTGATACAGCAAGACCACAATCATTATTGGGTATAGAAAAGTAATTTATTATGTCTTTCAAAAACTATTATATGGTGGAATTCAAGGAACCTATAAGTAAAAAGGAGAAAAATACATGAGCTTTTATTCTAGAAAGAGGAAAGAATAAACTACTAGAGCAGAATTGGGATTTCTGTCTCTGTTAAAACTAGTGAGACTAAGTTTGGTTATAAGATCAGCTTGAAATGAGAGGATGGAGGAAGCATTTAAAACCTTCCATAATGTGAGTTGGGAGAGGATCTATTTGGAGAAGTAATTATTCTATTTTTTTAAAAATACCCATGGGTACTGTGTAGGAAAAGGAGACAGGATTTGGATAATAGAGAGGAACTATCAATTATATTACCCAGAAAAAGAAGAAAAAAAAGTCACTGAAACATTTAAAAAACTGAACAGAGGGAAATGTAAAGAATCAAGAGAGCTCTAAAAATTACATGTTGAGGAGATAGCTAGATGGTGCAACAGATAGAGTGCCGGTCCTGAAGTCAGGAGGCCTGAATTCAAATCTGGCCTCAAACATTAATGCTTCCTAGCTGTGTGACCCTAGGCAAGTCACTTAACCCCAATTGCCTCAGCCAAAAGAAAAAAGAAAATTACATGCTGAATTTATTTTATAAATAAAATATATATATATATATATGTATAGTTTTTAAAAAGCAAGCTGTATATAATAGAAAATTTTTTTTTTAATAATCACTATAATATCTGAGTTATATAGTACCTACTACATGTTAGGCACTGTGCTAAGTATTTTACAAATAATGTCTCATTGGTCCTCACAATAATTCTGTGAAGTAGGTGCCATTATCCCCATTTTACAGTTCAGGAAACTGAATTAGAGATAAAGTGACTTGTCCAAGGTCATACAGCTAGTAATTGTTTGAGGCTGGTGGGCTGGTGATTTATCTCATGTGCCACCTAGCTACTATATGTATATATATATATATATATATATATATATATATATATATATATATGTGTGTGTGTGTGCACATACATACACACATATATTTTTATGTATATATTCCTCTTTTTCTGTCCTACTTTGTGTGTGTACATACATATATACATACACACATTTATATGTATTTATACATATGTATATATGCATGTATGTGTTAAATTCAAACTATTTATTGGAAACACAAATAATGAAACTGAAGCTTAAATGCTCTGCCATATAATCAAGAAACTGTGACTCATTGGAAAAGGCCCTGATTTTGAAAAAGATTGAAGGTCAAAGGAAAAGGGAATGGCAAAGGATAAGATGGATAGATAGTATCATAGAAGCAACAAATGAACTTGGACAGACTTTGCGAGATAATGGAGGACAGAAATATAGTTTATGGGAAAAGAAAAGTCTGACCAACTGAACAATAATGTGTTAAATTCCGAATTAAATATATGTGTATATGTATAGAAAAATAGAAATTTCATACTTATTGTTTTAAGTTAATTGACTCATCTTTCATGATTCTTTTTCTCATTACAAATTATTACTTAAATATTTCTTAGCAAAAATGGCCTCAACAACTGTTGCTGGTCAATTTAAGGTGAAGCCTGATATTTAATATTTGACTTCCTGAAATACCTACACCAGGGGTTCTTAACTTGAGCTCCATAGAGTTATTTATAGCAAATAGATTTCAGGGAACTGATAGAATTGAATGGAAGAAAATTGCATGCTTCTTTCAATGTAATATTTTATGCATTTAAAAACATTATTTTGAGAAGGAATTCCTAAACTTCATTGGGGCTTTATGGATCAGAAGGATTACTGATATATAAAAGGTTAAGAAATCTTAATCTGGATTGTGTGTATATAACTTTTTAAACTTGCTTTAAGAGAAAACAAGGCAAAACCTATCTATCTCCAATAGATGTAAAGCTACTATATAACCTTTACTATCATTCTCTAATTCCCTCTTTTCTCTTTCCTTTCATATCTACTGGCTGTTTGATGTGGCATTAGAGAGATGAGGTGGTAAATTGTTTTTGGTGCTCTGTAGATGTAAGGCCAATACAAGGGCTTGATATGTATACCTGCTCCCATATAATTTGGCACATGCAATATAAACATGAAGTTACTGCTCTTCAATCATTCAGTGGATTTTTTGAGGGCAGATATACTGGATTACTTTGCCATTTCCTTCTCTAATTGATTTTACAGATAAGGAAATAGAGGCAAAGAGGTTAAGTGACTTGCCCAGTATCTTATAGCTAGTATGGATTTGGATCTGAACAAAATAGACAGAAAACAACCTTGGAAAAGAAGGCACTAGCCCATTTGAAGGGATTGGGATAGAGTGCAACATTCTCAATAAGTGATCATCTAAACTCCAAATATGACTCTCAACTATGAAGGGACTTATTTCAAGAAGCAATCCATTGAACTTTTAGACATTAATTTTTAGAAAGTTCTTTGTTATACTGAAATGTGTCTCCCTCTATAAGTTTCTTCCATTGGTCCTAGTATTATTCTCTATGCTCAAGTAGAATAAGTCTGGTTTCTTTCCTCTAATGAAAATTCTTCATATTTGAAGGCAATTGTCATCTCTCTTTAATTTTCCCAAAGCTGAACATGCTTCTCAATTATCAAGTAATGCTGATATTGTATGGTTTCATGTACCTTTCCCCATCCTTGTCATACTTCCTTTTAAAGATTCCAACTTGTCAATATTTTCCCTAAAATGTGGTTTGTGGATCTGAATACAATTATTTCAAACATGGTGTGACAGGGATAGTTAAGAATACAGTAAGACGAAGAATTCCCTTATTCTAAACTAGAGGTTCTTTATGTTGTTTATGTGTAATGGATTCCTAAGGAAATATTGTAAAACCTTTAGAACCTTCTTAGAATAATGCTTTTTAATGCATAAAGTAAAAAAAAAAAATAGGATTTTAATAAAAATTTTATACATATAAAAAAAGTTTAAGAAGCTCATGTATTCCAGATTAAGAACTCTTACTTTAAACACTGTACTTCTATTAATGTAGCCTAAAATAATATTAGGTTTTTGGTTGCTATATCACAATACTAACAAACTAACCTTACAGGACTCTAAAAACTTCTAAGTCTTGTTGGTATGGTCTACTGTGTAAGCACAAGTCCATGCAGGGAAGAAGTACTGGACTAAATAGAAAATTAAGGTTCTAACATCAGCTTTGATGCTTTTTAGCTGTATAACCTTATGTAAATCACTCAACCTCTCTGAGATTCAATTTTTCCAGAAGTAAAATAATACTAAATAATAATACTAAAAAATACCAGAGGCTAATAATATTTTTACTACTTCTCTATTAGGACTGTTACAAGGAAAATATTTTGTTAGCCTTTTCATAGTATATAAACGTTAATTTTGAGAATTTAAAAAAAAATCTAAGTGTAGAGTTTTATACTTTTCCTTGTTAAGTTTCAAATCTTATAATTTGGCCTTTTAGAGGCAATGGGCTACAGTAATCTAGGAATCACACTTCTGATACACACTGACTGTGTGACACTCTCAGTGCTCTAAGTACTTATCAAAAACTAAAAACTACTAAATATCAATCTGAATTAGTAGAAGTTTCACACTGAGAGCTCCCTCTACGAAATCACAATTCAATTCAGGTGCCTATCCCTAGATTGGTCCATTACTGGAAGCTATTGAGAATATTGTACATTCTATCTTTTTAAAGGGCAATCAGATGGTGCTGTGGATAGAATAGTCAGATTTAGAGTAAGAAAGAACTGTGTTCAAATCCAGCCTCTTACACTTACTAGTTGTGTGACTCTGGGCAAGTCACTTCTCAATTTTCTCATCTGTAAAAATGAGTTAGAAAAGGAAATGGCAAAGTATTCCAATATATTTGTCAAGAAAACTCCTAAAAGAGTCAAAGAATTGGACACAACTAAAAAAACAACAAAAATTATTTGGTGTAATTCCTCTTTTCATTCATATCACTGATAATAATGTTGAAAAATAACAGAGTAAAGCCAAGATCTATGTAAAAACTAACACTAAGCTATTATGCTACTGGCCCCCAGTAGCTCTTCCATTTAATTACGCTATCCGACATTTCACATTTTTCTATCTTGTCCATCCCTAATATATGACATTTTTAAATTAATCTAAGATGGCATATGGTCAATCTGTGCTCCCTAGTATAAGCACTCACAATCCATCTTTTTTAATGTTCTGTTCTAGAATCAGGAAGAAAACAACTATTAAGCTCACCAGTCTAGCTTTTGTTCTCTTTTGAGTAGGGGAATGAGGACAGCATAGGCCCATCTCAGTCAATACTCATTCAACAAGTGCCTACTATTTCCCAGGCACCATGCCCTATATCTAAGGTTGTTACCTTTCCTATAGTTCACGATGCCTCAAAAGTCAGTGATTCAAATCAAAAAGATTCTGTAGCCACATCCAGAAGTTATTTTAGTCCTCTAGGATATAGTCCTTCCAGGAAGGGGTAAGTTTTTTTTTTTTTTTCCTGTTGCTTTATTTTTAGCTTTCCTTTTATTTGGAACTAAATACTTCTTTTTCTTTTTTCTTCTTCTTCTTCTTCCTCCTCCTCCCCCGCCCCCCATGCTGGGCAGGAGGGATAGAAAAACAATTAACTAAGCGCCTGTAAACCCTTGTGATAAATATGCATGCTCAAACAAAACAAATTCCCACATCAATCCTGTCCAAAAATGTAGCCTTCATTCTCTGCCTTTAGTCCATGCTTTTTCTGTCAAAAATGTAGAAAATACATTTTTTCATTGGTGTTTTGGAATCATGGATAACTTCTATTGATCAGAATTCTTAACTACTCCAAAATATTTGTCTTTATGTTATCACATTGTTATTATCTAAATTGTTCTTTTGGTTCTATTCACTTCATTCTTTATCTGTTTATTCAAGTCTTTCCAAGTTTCTTGAAACTTTCCCTTTCATCATTTCTTATGGTATACTAGTACATTGCATTCATATACTTTAATTGTTCAGCCATTCCTCAACTGATAGGTATTCCCTTTGTCTGCAATTAGAGAAGGTAATTTTAACTGATTTAGGGCAGCTATGTACTCATTTACAACAATATAGGTCATTTCCTTTAATTCTGTACTTGGAGACAGAGTTCATAGCACTGGTGTCATCATTAAAACAATCATTCAAGTAAGCTCACTGAAGCAAACTTTATTTCCTTTAATTATTGTTTTCATTAGATGAAATAATTTTAACTCTTTTGCTCTTTCTTCATCAATCCTACTTTCTGTGTTCTTAATGATTTTTAAAATTTTTATTTGAATACTCTCCAGTTTTTTTCATTTCCCTCTTCAAATATAGAAAACTAAACCTCTAATAAGAGGATTGCCACTTACAACTGTGAGACATACTTGTAACCTAAAGTTCCTTAGCAAGAATGACTATTATATATATTTTAATCTCTCAAAAAGTCTTCAAAATGGTTTTTCAAAATGTTGGAATTCCAGTTTTCTTTATTATACCCAATTTCCAATTATTATCTTCAATTAATGCCCTTCTGGAGCACTTTCTTAGCACAATGGAGAGACTTATCTTAATGCAGTCTGACTGTTTTAGCTCCTGATTCAATAAACTCCAATGGGCCCCTGCCTGGAATTCTCCCTATCCCTCATTTCCATTTGCTGATTTTTACTGCTTCTTTCCATACCCAGCTAAAATCTTTTCCCTTTTCTCCCTCCAATGCCTTCCTTCTGAGATAACATCCCCTTTCTACTGTTAATATCTTGTACAGACATAACTATTTGCATATTTTCTCCATGATTAGAATATAAGCTCCTTTAGGGGAAGGATCAAGTTTTTGCTTCTCTCCATATTCTAATAATAATAAGCCGTTATTGATTCTCTGGTTGAATCTATATCTATAGCTATATATATCTATATGAATTACAATTTCATTTAATACACTTGATTTTATATATAACCTTGTCTGAGCTCTCCCTCAACATAATGGAAAGATTTTCTTAGTCTCTAGAGAGGCACATTTTATTCATTTGTGGTACAAGAGAAAGCCTGGTCCTTTTGGAAACTAAAGGATTTATAGCATCACCCTAAAGATAAAGTTCTACCCTGTGGTTATTCTTTGTTGAGTTTTAGATGTTATTAACCCTCCTTAGGAAATAATATTTTCATTCATTTGGCTAATCCTTGGCTTCCTGGAACTCCTGACAGAATTTAACTCCTTAATGACAGGGACTATTTAATTTTTTATCTTTGTTATCTCTAGCACCTTCTATACAGAGTACCTGGATCTCTTAATAGTGAATTAATAAGTGCTCGTTAATTAATTACTACTTTCTAAAGACAAAGGCATATAAACTACAAGAATGGATATATATGTATATAATATACATATATATATATATATATAATGGAAATATATATAATGGATATATATATATGTAATATGTAACTATATATGTGCATGCCACAAATTGGGTGATATATATATATCACTCGCTAAGCATTTTTGGCTTTTTGTGTTTTTTTTTTAAACAAATATTTTCATTTCATCCTCAAAACAATTCTTAGAGATAGGTACCATTATTATTCCCCAACTGAGGAAACAGATATTAAATAACTTGCCTAGGTTCACAAGTAAGTGAATTTGGCTGGACTTGAAAGCATGTCTTCTGGACTCTAGACCCAGTGCTCTATTCAGCTCTTGTTTCCAAAAAAGAACTATATTTGAATATAAGTTTAATTACTTACTTTTTATGTGACCTTAGGTAAGCTAATTAATCTTTTCCAAATCTCAGTTAACTCATCTGTAAAATGAGAGGTTTGAACTAGAGGACATCAAGCATATGAAAGAGGGCAGCTAGGTGATATAGTGAAAAGAGCCTTTGGTCTACAGTTTAGAAGACTCATCCTTCTGAGTTCAAATTCAAATTCAGACAATTCCTGACTATGTGACTGTAGGCAAAGTCACTTAACCCCATTTGCCTCAGTTGATCATCTATAAAATGAGCTGAAGAAGGAAATGATAAAGTACTCCAGTACTGTTGCCAAGAAAAACCCAAATAGGGCCACAAAGAGTGATCTGAATGACTGAAATGACTGACAAGGTGATGTCTAAGGTTACTAACTAAGCCTTTACAAGGATTTTTCCGGACAAGATATTGACTTAGAAAACCACAAATTATGTCCTAATATATTTTTATTTATTTTGTTAAATCTTTATCAATTACATTTTATTCTGGTTTCTGACACACTGGGAGCCTATGATAAATGCTGCTGCAGGTCCTATGTTTTGACACCTTTGAATCAGAACATCCTTAAGTCTAAGTCAACAAGGGAAGGGATAGGGTTAAGAACTGAACTTCTGTGAACTACTCAGTGAAGAAACTCTTTTAACATCTCAGCCCCTTGTCTGCCAAACCAGAGTTTTCAAATCAAATGATTATAACCTCATCCTAAAGATAAAGAATTTCTCCTGTCTCTGGTTAATATCTGTTGACCTCTAGAGTTTAAAATGCAACTGGCCCTCCATCTTTGTTACACACAACACTGAAAGATTAAGTATGTAATCTGGAATCATACAACTCGAGACACAACTAGTCAGTGCTGATGGGACTGAACCCAAAATTCTCCTGGATCCAAGGCTGCCTTCTCATCTATTAAGCATTTGGTGGATACTTCCTTCCCATGGATACAAATGACAAGTAATCTACAATGGGGATGAGGGTGGTTGTGGCAGCAGTATTTATCATATTAAAATCAATTTAGTAATAAGCTTGTTTGCCCTTAGGCCCATCTTTTGAAGTCAGATACATGATCTAAGCTGGGGTGGTATTTGGAATTATTCCATTTTGACAGAACCTACTAGAGTTTGCATTCCCCTGATAAATCATCACAAATAGCCAGGGACACCTCTACAGACAAATGAGCATCAGAATAGGGTATTAGAGGAAGTTCCTAAGATAATCAACAAGGCAGTCAAAAAGCATGAATCCTGCCTCCCAGGCACTTAGGGAGTGAAGAAACCGTACAAAGAATGAAACAATCTCCACTTACAAGAAATTCATACAAAGAATGAATACCAAATTACAAATTAATTATATGGAAGGTAGTTTGGAGGGAAGGTACTAGCATTTGGGAGTTCAAGAAAGGTTTCATGCAGAAGATGATACTCAAGTTGCATCCTGGATGAAGACACACATTCTGGAAGTGAAAGTAAGGAAGGAGTGAATAATAGTGGCTTGGGATCACCAGAGGAAAACTATATAGAGAAAAAAACAATATCTTGAATGAGTAACAGTTAGGGAGAGTATATCAGAGAACTAATTCCAATGAAGGTGGCCAGATTGTGAAAAGCTTGAAAAGTTGAACAAAGGAGTTTATATATTTTGCTTGATAATAGGAAATCTTTGGAGTTGACTGAGTAAGGGAGTCACATAATCAAATGTTCACTTAAAGTAAATTACTTTGGCAGCAGTTTATAGAATTTAAGAATAGTGAGATATTTGAGGCAGGAAGAAAAATTAGCTATTGTTGCAATAATCCATACTGGAACTAATGAGGACCTGACCTAAGATAACAGAAGAAAGAATGAGATTTGAAAGATATATATAAATAGAGCATGACCAACTAAATGGATGGGGGGGACAGGGAAGGAAAGAGAGGAGTTAGTAATAATGCCGAGATAATGAACCTGGGAGACTAGAGGTATGGTAGTACCTTTAACAAAAATAAAGATGTTTGGGAAATGAGAGGGTTTGGGGTTTGGGGAATAGATAATGAGTTCAGTATTAGTTTAAGATGTCTCTTAAGACATCTATTTTGTAATGCCCAATTATCTATAGATGATCCAGATTTGAAACTTGAGGGAAAAACTTGGCTGAATATATAGATTGGGAATAATCTGCAGAGAGATTGTTAACTTTTTTTTAATAAGAAAAGCTAAGTAAATAGTAATGGTTAGAGCACTGGACCTGTAGTTAGCAAGACCCAACAATAATTCTAGTCTCAGATACTAACTGTGTGATCTTGGGGAAATCAGTTTCCTCATTTATAAAAAGGGGATGATGATAATGATGATGATGATAGCTAACATTTATATAGTGCTTACTATGGGCCAAGCACTGTACCTGTGGGATAATAATAGTACTTACATCCCAGAATTAAAATGGGAAAATATTGTAAAGAGTTTTGTAAATCATTATATAAATGTGAGCTACATCTGTGAAATATCAGACTTTGATATTTTTTCTGCATATATACAATTAAACAAAATCTTGGTTGCTTTTCAGATTCTTTCCATCTGGACCATACCCAAACCAAGTTGCTCCAAGCTCTATCTATCCAGCAATAACAGTAACAATAACAACAACAACAACATATGACTGACTACCATTCTTCCAAGACAGAGTTGAATTTGTTCAGGCTACTTTGTTTTTCTTCCAAGAATATATTCAGAGCTATCCTTCAACATGCTAAAAAATGATGTTTGACTCATTTGTCCAATTGGATGACCTTTTATCATCTTCAGTGGTTTTCTCCTTAGTTGAAATTTCACATGTTTTATTGGGCTCTATTTGATTCCGGGCCCAGATCTTATTTCATCAGGAGTAGCAAACTCCCCAATGAGGAAGCTCTACTGCAATAGATCTGCAACTATTCTGTTAATTTGCCTGATGTTAAGAAATGAACTGATTGATGTGGGTCACAAAACCAGTAAGTATCAGAAATAGGACATGAACCCAGGTCCTCTTGCATTGAAGGAGGACTCCCAATCTACCATATTATGCTATTTTTCTAATACTATTGTAATATCTTAAATTTGGGTGTCTTTTACAACCTTTAATTCCTCTAACAATTTTCTGGCCTATTTTCCAATCCAACCAGATTATGCCACAGAGCTTTGATTAAAGAAAAACAAATCAAATCACATCAATTAACATCTACTGAACTTCAGAGAAGGCAAGGGTGCCAACTTGCTATATTTTCATCTGAACTGAGGTGAAGGGCTTTGAGACTTTTGAGAAAGAATAGTTGATATTGTTGAAATGTTTCAGTCATGTTTAACTCTTTGTGTGTTTTAAGGGTTTTCTTGGCAATGATACTGGAGTGGATTGCCATTTCCTTATCTAGATTATTTTACAGATGAGGAAACTGAGGTAAAGAGAATTAAGTAACTTGCCAGGGTCACCTAGCTAGGAAGGGTCTGAGCCCAGATTTGAACTCAGGAAGATGAGTTTTAAAAAAAGAAGATTAGCCAGAAAGAATAACTCATAGTAAATGAAAAAAAAAAAAATCCTAGTGAGCCTGAGGCAAGTCACAGCTCTGTCACTAAATTGCTGTAAGGTCCTATGCAAGTCATTTGACCTCTTGGGAGGTTCACTTTTCTCATCTGTAAAATGAATGAGTTAAGTTAGATAATCTTGAAAGCACCCTCTTATCCCAAGCTAATATAAACATTCTATGAATCGAGGACAAGTAAAGTCAGAAAATAAAATGAAAGCATGTCCAAAATCATTAACTTTAATTATTTGGTGATAGTAGATTGCATAAAAACAGTGATTGATGCTTTTCAATATTCAACAAACTATTAAGTGTCTAATATGTTCAAGGTGCTTTGGCAGATGTTAAGATATGATGACGAAAAGAAAAAATAGTTGCTTCCTTAAGAAATATGCATTCTATTAGGAAG
This sequence comes from Sarcophilus harrisii, assembly GCF_902635505.1. NCBI lineage: Eukaryota > Metazoa > Chordata > Mammalia > Dasyuromorphia > Dasyuridae > Sarcophilus > Sarcophilus harrisii. The sequence goes on from NC_045428.1 coordinate 288,247,802, forward strand.
GTATAACATAATTATTCAATCCAGAATCCAGAGTTTATAAAGAACTCCCAGAAGGGAAATGTCTACAAAGACTCAGTCTGATTGAACTCTCTAATATCTAGAATACTGAGAGGGTTAAGGAGCCTTCTCAGATAATCTGTATCTGACAGAAGTCTTAAACCCGTGTATTCCAAGGTTAGTCATCACCCCATGACTTCATAGTGCCTATATACTATATATATATATATATATATATATATATATATATGTAAACAAATACAAAGAAAGCAATAAAAATTTCCATACTAGGAAAGGTTCTAAGGAGGAGGTAGTATCTAGACTGAGTCTTGAAAGAAGCTGGGCATTCTAAGCGGAGGGCATGGAAATGGAAAACTGCAAGTCAAATACAGGAAATAGCTAGGAAATCAATATGGCTGGAATGGAAATATATTTAGCGTAATATGAAATATGTCTGAAAAGGTGGCTAATAGTCTGATTGTGGAGAGTTTCAGAATGCCAGACTGAAAAGTTTATGTCTTATTCTCTAAACAATAAGGATTTGATCCAATGACAATCTGAACATCCCTATTATTATTGATAATTGTTTTGAACCAGCTACTCTACAAAAAATGTAGACTTTAAATCACAAATTAATTAGTTCATAAACAATTTATGCACATTTTTAAAAGGTATGACTCTAATTGAAGAAACCAAACCAGAGATTAAAAGAATTGTTTTCTGATCCAAATCTTTTTAAAAAGAAATAAAAAAGTAAAAAAAAAAAAAAAAAAAAAAAAGCTCAATTCTGCATTTTCTGTTTTAATTTGGTTCTGCTTATTTAACCTGGGAATCTAATTGTAAAGAATTAAAGAGACAATTTATACTTTTTCCTTCTTTAGGTTAATATTTGCCTTACTGTGATCACATCTTCTTAAATGCAAATTCAGAAATCAACTACTAAACCAGCTGTCTACAACTGATTGACTATATCCCTTTTAAAAAGAGGTTTTATGTATTACATATGTATGTATTATGCCTTACAAATACATATATAAATACACATATATGTAATATATACACATATATATGTAATACATACATATATATGTGTATATATACATATATTATATATATATAAATACACATGTACATATGAATAATGAATATTGCTGAATATCAAAAATTATTTTAATTTTTCAAGCCTTATTGAACTGGAATATCAGATTACCAAAAAGTCTGGAATATAAATATATATGGAATATATATATGGAATATAAAGATGCAGATTGTACCCTAAACTTTGCCTCAGTGCACCAACTTAATTTTTCTGTCTTGAAACAGTTCAAGAACAATGAAGTCCCATATAAATGCTCTGGCTCAAACTGAAATTTCATTTAGTGTTTCTTTCCTTCTCTTGTCTCTTCCCACCCCTCAAACCAATGAATAATAGTCTTATTTCACTGCAGTGTCACCAGGAAGATACAAAAACCCAGGAAAACTAAATGAGATGAGATCAGACTTGAAGAAGGAAATGATGGTCAGATGAAAAAAAAGTTTCTGAAATACCTAGCATCAATGGTGGAAGAAGTAAATGTAAATTTTATAAGTGACACAAAGTCATTATCTCTGCATTTCCCCTTCTGCTGATGTGATTCAAACTAGGACACAATTTTCTACAGAAACAGATCAGATTTACAGCAAATACAAAGATTGCATCTTTTATTTATAAGGTAAAAATTCTATCCCAATACTTTTCATTATCTTCAGTATTAAAATTGTGTGGCTCATGATACAGGCAGTGAGTATTAGTCACACATGGCACGTGCTTGGTTGTTTCTGTGGCCTTGCCCTGAGAAATGATCACCTTACAGCTATTTACAGAAACCACTTATTCAGCTCTCTATTACCAAGATTAGTGTAGATGTTCAAGTCTTAAGGCTATGCTGACATTGTAAGATGCAAGGAGGAAACTCCTTCTTTTCCCTCCTTTCAGAGATAATATATGTAAATCACTTGTAAAACTTAAAAGCATTATCTAAATGTTAGCTAAGATTTTGAATATTATTTAATTATTTAATATTATTTCTTTCCCTTAATCCTCTTTAATAGACCTTCCACTGATCTTAAATTAATCCCTTCAGTCTAAATGTGTCTTTTACTTGAAGAGTTATTTTATTAATTAATCAATTTTTACTAAGTGCCTACTATGTGACAGGGACTGTGCTAGCTGCTGGGGTTAAAAAGATTAAAAGATTATAATGAGAAGAAAGAAAAATTATGTCTACTTAGTGATAAGAAATGAAAAAAATATGAACCAGCTTTCTGATTCTTTGCAATATCACAAAGACATGCATTAGGATGATAACTTGCTAATGGAGGAATGGCTAAATATCTAGGGTGGCAGGGAAAGTTCTAGAGAGAAATCGGCTCCATTAGTTCAATTTAAAAGTCTAGGGCTAAATGACAGGACAAGAGTCACAAGAGCAGTACATGTCAAGAGTCAGAGATTCTTGACTCCAAGGCTAGCTTTCTATGACTATGCCCCATGCTTCCTACCTACAGAGGAAAGCAGTTAATTAGAAGGGGACTGACAAAAAGTGCAATGAGACATGGTTACAAAAAGAGATACTTGGAAAAAGTAGCTATAAGTTAAGATTGAGTCTGTGTGTAACATTATTATGCACAGTCAGGATAATGAAAATTTTAATGAGCTGGAATTTTTTTTTTTAAATTAAGTTTCTAGGGAGCTTTCAATGCATAGTTATTTCCTAGGACTTCCTTTTTATACAAATGACAAAGGAAAAGATCATGTAGAAAATTCTTACCTATTTTTTTCTTGTCTTCAGTTTCTTCTTAATGTCAAAAGGTCAAAGTGTAGGTGTTGAGTTTATTCCAGTGCCTTATTTATTGCTGTTATATATGTGTGTGTGTCTGTATCTTTGTATGTATATCTATCTAACTACCTCTCTATCTACCTATCTATCTACACATACATATTTCTCCACCTTGAATCTGCTAACCTGACTAGTTTCAACTCAACAGAAAAAGTTGGCATTCTCTGGATACTCTCAGTTGTCTTATCCCTTCCTCCACTCCTACTTTTCTTCCTCCTTCAGTGTGTTATCTCTCCCTTTAGGTAGTAAGTTCCATAAGGGCAGGAATTGTCTTTTTTATTAATTGCATCCTCTGTGCTTATCACAGAAGTTAGCACATAGTAAGCACTTAACAAATATTTATGAAATTGAAATGGATTGTATAGCTTCAAATATTCAGAACACTAAAAAAATATAGAAGAATTCATTTCCTATGAATAACTGCTACCGGTGTGTTTTTTATTTCATTTCATGAATTTGCAAGTTTGGTAACACATTTTAACTTCAAATTCTAAAGGACAGGAGCATAATGGGATCTTTATGCAAATATTCTATTATCTATTTCTTACAGTCAATAGAGTCCCCTGCCAGTATAATTTCTGTTGTTTCAGTTTTGCACATGTACAAGCGTTAGGTGTCTTTTGGTGTATAGGTAACTAAAACTTATCTACGTACATCAAACATTCTATCTGCTTTTGTCTAATTTTGAGGGAATCGTTTTAAAAGTTATTATCTACTTCCTGCCTTTTAAAATTGAGTATGTTAGACATATTTTAGTTTTTCTCTTAGCAAGCCCATTAATTATTATCCTATACTGCAATGATGTGTTACCTTCAGTGTCTATTATTTTATTCTCTGTGGCCCCAAATTGAAATGTTTTAATGGTTCTTCTGTTTGTTTCTTTATGCTATTTTTCTATTATTCAATCAGTGACAACTATCACTTTTTCATGTTTTCAGTATTATTCATATGATTTCAAATGTGCAGCTTTCTGTGGGTCTTCTGGGTAAAGGGAACTTTCTTTTGAGGCTTTGAGGTAGAGGAACCGATCACCTTACTTAATGAATTAGCAATTACCTAATTAATAAGTCCATAATGGGAATGAAAGCTGCATGTCTTTGCTGTTGGGGGGCTGAAACTGGTGGATCATATGAGCTCAGGAGTTCTGAGCTGCAGATGAAACTGCTTGATTGCCTACCCTAAGTCTAGCAACAATATGGTAAACTCCCTTAAGCAAAGGACTACCATGTTGCCTAAGAGAGGCAAATTGGCCCAGGCTGAGATGGAGGTCAAAGCCCCCATGCCAAACAATTTTGGGTGACAGTCTGTGAGTAGCCAATGTACATCCAGATTAGGGAAGATGGAAGAACCAACCTTAAAAAATAAAGCGTGTGTATGTTTGTGTGCATGTATGCACACATGAAGACACATAAACACAATTTGAATGTCTTGATACAATAATTAAATACTTACTGAATCCAGTATCCTTCCAGTATTGTACCAAATAAAGCCCCATGATTTTAAGTAGATGATTATATTCTTTGACATTTAGGAATCCCTGTTTATTATGAGATGGTTCCATGATTTCCAAAGGTACATTAACAATCCCAACAACACCAGCACCAAGCCTAGAAAAAGAAATATATGAGTACAATCTAAAAAAAATTTTGACAACAATAATTCTGTACCTCTAGCAAAAGAGGATATTTTTTGTCCTTAATCTGGGATCATGACAAAACCAGAGAAAAATTCACTTTGCAACTGAATTTTTTAATTTAACTTTGTCAACATGTCCACAGACAATTGAGAACTTAAATCACAATCATGGTAAATACATCTTGAGATTCATGGGACAACTTTTCTTTTTAAATAATTAAGCATTATTTTTCCATATCATATGAGGTAAAAAAAAAAAAAAACCTTTGGAATTAAAAACTAAAGTAATTATTTCCTCACAAAAATGCATTTACATCTCTTCTAGCTATATGTTTAGACATGATTTTATATAGCTATAAATATAGATATACACACATAAATATATTTGTATATTATCTATGTACATGTCTATGATATTTATAGTTCCTCTTAGAAATTGTAGATTCCTTGAGGAGTAAGGTCTATTTCATATTTAATTTTATTTCCAGTGCTTAGGGGGGCTTGAAACATAGCAGGTGATTAATAAATGTTTGTTGATTGGGTTAAAACTCTGAAGGAATTAAAAAACCATGAGAAAGAACTAGAGTTAACCCTTCTAGAATTCTTTGTGTTTGGGGAGCCCTCATAAAATAATATAAGCATCCAAAAGAAAGAATGGTATAAAAAGCACGATTTTGCTTTATTATTTTAAAAAGGAAAGAAAGGGATGGGCTTTTTCAAATAATACAGTAAAACAGAAGATATAATAGCAACAGCAAATTGTTCATTAGAATGACTAAAGAAGAGTCTGTTGTTCTTCCTCCAATCCCCCCCGGGATAATCCCATAACTTCTCTCAATATAATATTAGGCAGATTTATGTTTGTGCATTGATAGGAGAGGTGAATAGATCTTTTGAGGGTGGTGAACAGAGAACAAGACACCTGCTTCAATTATGATTAATTGCTCATCTAATTCCAGAGACTCTTCCCTTGAAAATCCTTGTTATCCTCTCCCTTCCCTCTACCCTCACCATCTGAAAACAAAAATATACTCACAAAGATCCAGTTCTCAATTGTGGCCCCACTTTCTCATTCATTCTTATCAGGCGGCTATTACTGTAAATAAACATTCCATCTTGGCTTCTGTTTTCTATGTTCACTCCAAAGATCAGATAAAACTTCTTAGGTTTTTTCAGTTCTCTAGAGTTGTTTTCAAAGATATTTTTAAAAGACCCAGATATAGTCATTCATATTTACTAAAGCCATTATTAACTTATCTTGAAAAGAACAGCCTTCCCCAACTAAGACAACACACCACGTCCTTACCTTCTGTAAAAACTACCCAGTACACTCACATACATCCCTAAGGTACCTGAATATTGTCTATAAACTAGCTAGCTAGCACTCTGATCAAGACAATGTTCTGAGACAATTCCAAAAGAATCATTATAGAAAATGCTATCCATCTCCAGAGAGAGAACTGCTGCACTCTCTGAGTACATATTGAAGCATACTTTTTTAACTTTATTTTTCTTGTGTGTGTGTGTGTGTATGCATGCATATATATGTTTTCTTTTACAATGTGAATAATATGGAGATTTATTTTACATGGATTCACATATGTAACAAATCATTTTGCTTGGAAAGGGCTTGGGAAGAGGAAGGAGAGAGAAATAACTTGGAATTCAAATTTTTTTAAATGAATATTTTAAAAATCTTACAAGTAATTGAGAAATATTGAATGAAATAAATAAAGAAAAAAATTTTAAAAATAGCTAGTCAGGTATATATATAGATCGATATAGAGCTAAAATAATCATAATTTCATAATCATAATCATAAATTCAACTTCCTGCTTTTGCATTAAGGAAATTGAGTCTGAGAGTGATTAAATAATTTGGCCAGAGTTAGTAAATGCAACAGCATCCAGTCAGTCAAAGGAGTCCCACATTCACAAAATCTATAAGAGTTCTAAAATACTTACTAATAAAAGTATTGGTATTTAACTACAGAATAATAGTAATTTAGAAAGAATCATAAAATTAATTTCTGACCTGAAAGTTTCCTCTGATTACCAGCCAGACTCTTGACTCCAACCATGGATACATTTTAAACATTCCTGACAGACAGGAATATACCTTAGGCAAAGACTTCTGGAAAGGAGATTTTTCAGTTTCCCTTAATAACATTTTCTAGGTCTAACCCTAATAAATCATGTCAATAAAGACATTAGATTTTTAACTTTTGTCATTTCAGCTATATCACCATTATATTAGTTTTAGTATTAATTTCCTTAAAAATAATTAATATTAAATTAAAACTTTCAATAAAGGAAACTAAAGAAACTGACCTGGAATGGAAATTTCCTGAATGTAACACACACACACACACACACACACACACACACACACTTAGAGCCTCTCATAAATATAACACTAAAGATTGTTGAAATTCTCTCTTTACCTTTTCTTGTTTTCTTTTCAACAAAAGAGCTACATGTTGCAATAGCATCATGTAATTAATGGGACTGATTAGAAACCATCAAGTGCTTTTCTAAGGGGCACAGTTCTCAAAGTAGTTTTGGGGACAATATAGAAGGAATTCCTGCCTACAGCTGGAGCCTGGCCTCTGAGCTGCCCAACTCAGGAGGACTTGGGATAAAAGGATAGATGTTAACTTATATTTTCCATAGACTATTTTTAAATGTATGCATGTGTTGTGTTTCAGGCAAAGTGCCTATACTTTAAGCTTTATAAGCTTCTTCTAAGATTTGGATCATATCATTCCAGGAGACAAGAGTAAAGACCAATTAAGCAACTAACACAAAACACTGTGTTACCTGGGAAGAGATGCTCATTCTAAAGAGTTGACCAGTATGGAAATGTCTGCAGAAACTATTATGAGTTTCTAACTTGCCTTCAAAATGAAAATGCATTTTCCTTTTGAAACAAATTTAAGCCAGCTGGCATTTCTAGATATAATGGCACTGTACTTCAATAAAATAAAGGTTACACCATCTATTATGCCCTGCATTAAGACCACAAATAGTCATCATCAAGATTTTTCTTTCACATCCATCAAATGAAGACTTTAAAGGCCTCTTGCATTCAAGAAAAATTTGTGTGGCATTTATTCAATATTTATTACCCTGCGTGCATAGGTTACTACATTAGTTAGTTTATTTCTGAATCTAAGTTTTGCAGAAAGCAGCAATCATATCATATCATTTGTCTGGTTCATAGAAATATAATCTTAATTCAATTTTTCTTATGTTCTACCAATGTAATCTCTCCAAAATATGTTATGTTTCAAAGTTTCTTGTTTACATAACATCAAGCAATCTTTCTGGCTATCTTTTAATTTGCTGATTGAATCTTTCTTTGAGATTAAAAAACTTCCTGATATAAATTTATTATTTTAGTTTTGGGGTGTTGGACATTCTTAAACACTTAATGATCACTCAAGAAAGATGTAACTTAGCACAATGCCTAGAACATTATAAGCAGTTGATAAATGTTGGTTGATTGATTAAACTTTAAGATCTTAGAGGGCAGAAAGTGATTTTTTCAAAAAATAACTATATAATAATCATTTTGGTTGTACAGTGGATATAGCACCAACTTTGGAGTCAGGAGGATCTGAGTTTAAATTCAGCCTCATGAGCTATGTGAATCTGGCCAAGTTACTTAATCCCAATAGACTACAAACAAACAAAAAGGAATTGGAGAGGATATATTTGCATGAAACTAAAACATCCAGAGACAAGCGATTATACTAATTCGATAATGGAAAATCAAATATATGGATATCACTATGACCTCAGTATATACTATACTGAGAATCATCTTCTCATTTACATCCACAGGACATTCACCTGTTTCAGAAGAAAATCCTAATGACCAGAGTTGGAGCTGAGAGATTGGGAAAAGCCTCCTTTACAGGACGACTATCTCTTGACCACTCATCTGGTCCATTGTAATGGGAATAAAAACCGTGGAATGATTGCTGAATTTGCTATTTCAGAATAAACCACAGCTCATCTATCCAGAGTAGATGTAGATGTCCAAAATGAAGATGTTGTTTTGAGTAGATATCAAGATGTTGACTGAATTAAAAACTGTTTAGCCATTCAGAGGAAGCTGGTAGTATACTAAATATAATGCTGGACTGGCCATCAAGACTTGAATTCAAATCAGACTTCAAACACTTATTATCTGAGTGATCCTAGGTAAGTCACAACTTCTGTCTGCCTCAGTATCTTTATATATTAAAAAAAAAAGATCTTGAGAGTATCCACCTTCCAGAGTTGTAATAAAGATCAAATGAGACAATGATGGTGAAGTGCTTAGTCCATTGACTGGCATATAGTGGGCACTTAATAAATGCTCATTTGCTTCCCATTCAGGAGTTTGAGCATCATGTAGACACTGCATGTATTTTAATTCTCCTTATACACTCCAACTGAGATTTTCTTTGAATATAACTCCATCAATACATATTACAATCTTTCCATGCCTTAGTGAGTTTCTGCTTCCCCCCATTCCTTTCCTCTCCAATCCCTGCCTTTATTCCCTGATGGCAGAACTTAGCAAAGCACTGCCCTGAAACAGCCACTACTGGACACATACTTCTATCCTTTTTAGCTTTTTTTAGGTCCTGATGAAGTTATTATTTTTTTTTTTACTACTGGCAGGCCCTTGAAGAGTCAGGTTCACCTCATTACCACAGTGGTATAGAGCATGAATCATTTAAATACAATTCATCTGTAAGTGGGTATTTTACAAATGCTTTTTGGCAATCATACTAATAGGGAAATATAACCAAGCTATGTATAATATGAAGAGTTAGTGGCATCAGGTGGGAAAAAGCATTACAATAAGAATTTCTCTGGTTTATTAGAGAACAAAATATGATTTCCAATAAAGCACAGAGAGATGGACAACTTTCCAGACAGACAAATAGCCTGACCCTTACTTTTCTTTCTCTTTAAGTGTCTTCTGCTTTATTTCTGCATCTTCCAAAGCTTTCTTTAACATATCCTACAAAAAAGCAATTCCATTTGGGGAAGTAAAAAAGGGATGAGCAAAATATTTAATAATAACAACAATAATAGCATAGCTAGTCTTTACATAGGCTTTAAAGCATTATTAACATTTTCTTTACTAAAATTTTGATTTTAGAAAATCAGCAAAATGATAATCAAGCACTGATTTGTAGTATTTGTCTATTTCTGAAATATAAACTTTCCCTCATAAAAATCAGCAACTGGTTCTCTTGAACCAGTCCAAGTTATTTTTATCAGTGTTGAAGCCAGGCAACCTGGATTCTAATCAAATGATTTCTCCAGTCTTGATTTTCCCATCTCAAAAACAAACAAACAAGGAACAGCTAAGTAGTACAGTGAATAGAGCACCAGCCCTTGAATCAGAATGATCTTAATTCAAATCTCAGTGTAAGACACTTACTTAAGCAAGTCACTTAATTCTGAATGTCTCAAAAAAAAGAAAGAAACAGTTGGGCCAAAGGGACCTGAAAAACTCTTCTAGATCCCAAATTGTCCTTTTCTGTCTTATTACCCCCTGACTAACTAAAGATTAATCTTTTCTTTGAAAAATGGCATAGTGAATAAGGAAAACCTGAGTCCAGATATTTACTAGCTGTATGAGTCTGAGGATGTCATTTAATCTTTTCTGCCTCAGGTTTCCCCATTTGTAAAATGGGGGTAATGATGGTATCTACCTCCCAGGGTTGCTATATAAATGTTAGCTATCAATCAGAGGAAGATAGGATATCATAGATCTGGACTCAAGTTCCAGTTCTACTATTTATTTCCAGAGTAAAATTGAACTAATCATTTAACCTATTGAAAAATCAGTTTTCCCTTATAAAATGAGAGAGTTGGACTAAATTATCTTTGAGGTCCCTTATAATTATAGAAGAAATCTATAATCTTTCCACTATTCCAGTACATGGATACTTCACTTACTTCCATGCCCTCTTTGTCACTAGACTGCTTGTTTTTCAGTCCTTTTCCATGTCACTATGACCTAAATGCTATACTGAAAGTCATCTTTTCATCTGCTATTTATATCCACAGGACATCCATCTGTTTCAGATAACAAACCTCCTAATCAAAAGGGGTGATAAGGGAATAACTGACTTGCAATCACTGAAGAAAATCCCAATGACCTGGATTGGAGCTGGGGGTAAGGGAGAGGCCCCTTGACAGGAAGACTATCTCTTGGCCATTCCTGTGATCCATTGTAAAGGGAATAAAAACCCTGGAATGACAGGTGAGTTTGATATTTCAGAATAAACCACAACTTAGACATCCAGAGTAGAGATAGATGTCCAAATGGAGGGCTCATCCACTTAGCTATCTTCTCCTGTGTAGTGGGATTTAACAAAGAGTACAGGAGCAATAAAGGGAAATTGGTCAAAGATGGCATCTCTGTTCCCAGGCCTCCATCATTGCACACTTCTCCTTTTGTGAAAATAGCCTTCAGGGCATTTGACAGAATGGCAATGAGTGGTGGTAAGAAGAGTTCAAAGCAAGAGAAAGAGGAACCTGGCTATCCAAATACAAGCTGCTTCTCTGGCCTCTAGAATAAATGAAGCACAGGGAATTGGAAATTTTTTAGAGACAAAATAAAAAGGTCATACCGAAAAAAATCAATAACAATAAGGGAGTTTTACCTTTAACCTGAAAGAAGAAAAGGAAAAAGGATAGAATTTGAGGAAAGCCATTTGTAAATGTAGCTGTGGGGCATTCACAAGAGCTCCCCTTCCATCTCCTCTCCAGTTTATTACAGTAAAGCAACATTTTTTTTTTTTTTACCAAAAATATATATCTTGTCCTTGTCAATTTAAGAGCAAACAGCTGGATGTTTTAGGAGCTGATGTGTTAAGAATAATGGTGGAAGAGAGAGAGAAATGTTTTCCTACTTTTCTATTGTACATTTGGATTCAGGCAAAGCAACAAGTTGATAAAAATAATGCATTGTAGAATACATACAGCACATGCTTCAATAGGAATGCTCGTACTATAATAAATGAACTTAACAATAACAATGTAATATAATAATAATTTATATTTATATTAATATATTGACATTCTATATTTAAAGTATTTATAATTTATAACCTGTTTTCCCCACTTTGTCTATAGGAAGATAATTATTAATTGTGTAGAGCTATTTTAAAGAAAAGGCTTGAAGTATTATTATTAAGTTATATTGACAGCATATAAGTCCTAGCACTGAAGGTGAGAGGGGGGTGGGGGAAAGGACAATTTGTTAAGTGTCCTAGATTCTGATTTCTTGAAATCTATTTATTTTCAACGATTTTCACAGGCAGACTGGATACTTTGTTATGTTCTTTCAAAAGATTCAACTTGCTAACAATTAATGGAGATGTTTCCTAGTTTCCCTTAAGTTTCTTTTCCTATTGTTCTATTATACTGCCTTCCTCTGGTCCTTTCTCCTGTTTCCTATATTTTGTTCATCCATTCTAATTACCTTTGTCAAAACTATCCTTCCCTTTCAAAGTCATTTTTAACTAAAAGTTTAAGAAGGAAATAAAAAAAAAAAAAAAAAAAAAAAAAAAAAAAAAAAAAAAAAAAGGTTATTATGAAGATTCAAAGGCAAACTGAACACCAGATATTCAGAAAGGCTTATTTTTCCTACAATGTACCTTGGCAGAAGACAAACCAGTTTGGAGGGAGTGGTTTGTTTTGTATCGAGCTTCTTTTACCATTTGTTCAGCTGGAAAAAAGACAAGATTGTTTAATAACACAAAATGAATTTCTTTTCAATCTTGTATGTCAGACATTTTGAGAATTATCAATTTCCAAGAAATATATAGGGCTGCTAATTACAAGGAGGGAGTATGGTTTGGTTGAACATTGGTCTTTGGAAATAGAAAGATCTGGATTCAATTACTATTGCAGCTTTTTACTGCATCTAGGAACAAGTCTTGACTTCCTTATTTATAAAATGGGAATAATAATAATAGCACCTGTCTAATAGTTACTTAAAGCTTATTGACATTTGTATAAGGATAAAAATCTCATTGAGTTAACAGCTCTCATCCTTTCCATTTCCTAAGACATGCTTCCTGGATTCATTTTTAAGTGATGAAAGGAAGAGGTGACCATTGATAAGGCAGGAATGTGTATGTACTAAAAGCAGAGGTAAATCTGTCTAACTCTATATAACTATTATATTATGGGACTGGGCCTTTTGATTTGCTGAAAAATATTATCTTTCTATATTGTCTCTTGGACCTCCATGTTGGCCATCCACATGCAAAGAATGAACTTATGTTATTTAAATTCATAACTACAGAGATAAAGACTAGAAGTGATCAAACATGCTCAGAATTATACTTCATTTACAAAATAAGCAAAAAATTTCTAGGAAAATCAAATTTAAGAAAATTGGTATACAGGATTAGATCAGGAAAATCTAGGTTCAAGATTCATGTCCCTCCTTTGATGTACACAAAAATGCACACACACACACACACACACAAACCCACACATATATACATATATGCAAACTCCCCACATGTATATACACATAGTTTATGTATGTGTGCATGTATGTGTTATATATAAAATATATATTATACATGCATATGTGTGTGTTGTGTATGCACGTGTGCTTCATATATGTACACATATTGTGTATATAAATATATAGTCTAAGGGTGTGTATGAAAAGAGTGAGTAGCTCAGGTAACAGACATATAAATATATACATAAACATATGTAGATATATACATACATATATAAACTTTGATATGTATACGTATATGTGTATATATAGAGAGACAGATGTATAGATATATCACTTAAATGCTCCATTCAGTTCCAAGAGCAGGAACTGTCTTATTGTCAGTTTGTATCCCTAGAACTTAATACAGTGCCTTGCATATAGTAACTACTTAAGTATTTCATTCATTCATTCACCCATCTATCCATTTATCTATCCCTCCAAGCACCTATCCATTCATTCAAAGATTGAAAGTTATGGATAATTAGCAATCTGTACTAATAAAATTATAGCTATGAAACTCTGGAATCAGAATTAAACTGAAACAAAGATAAAAAGAGAGAGGAGAAGGGGAGAGGAAAAAATAGTATAAAAAGGGATATCACAACGATGATCACATACCAATTTTTACTGCTACCTCTGCCTTTTTTACTTCATTTTTTGATGCTCCTTTGAAAGCAGATGTGACATAAAGATACTTTCTGGAAAGGCAAAATAAATGTACAATTATTTTAGACTTTTAAAAGCATATAACTTTAGTTCAGGCCCTCATTATCTCTTGCCTAGATTATGGCAACAGCAACTGATTGATCTCCTTGCCCCAAGCTTCTCACTGCTTCCATCCATCCCATACACTGCTGTCAAGGTAATTTTCCAAAGCACAAATCTGACCATGTGACTCCTCTATCAACCAACTTTGCTCCTATGACATATTATAAACTCTATGGCATAGATTTTAAAGCTTTATTTCACAACCAAGACTGCTGGTTTATTACTCCCCCTCGTTACTTTGTAACTTAGACAAATAAATCTTTACTCAGGTTCTTACATAAGATACTGTATATCCCACTGCTGTGACTTTGACATGGATTGACATGCTTGGTATATATATCCTCTTTACATTAATCTCCAAAGACCCTCTCTTTCTTTTAGATGCAGTTCAAGAAGATCATGATCTCTCCAACTGTTATGCTCTCTCTCCTCCTAAACTATTATTTATTTAGCTGAAAATCTTGTGTTTTTTTAGGCTATTAAAGCTTTGTATTTAAGTTAGGAAAATTGCATTTCTGTTTCTTGCTGTTCAGTTGTGTCTGACTCTTCATAACCCTATTTTGGGGTTTCCTTGGCAAAGATACTGCAGTAGTTTGTGATTTCCTTCTAAATGGTCACATACAGTAAGTGTCTGAGGCCAGATTTGTGCTCACCAAGCTGAGTCTTCCTGATACCAAGCCCAATACTCCATAGAGCCACCTCACTGTCCCATAGTCAAGCTAGCAAACCTTAAAACTGCCCTATGAGTTTTAGGATACTCTATATTTATCTGTAAGGACAATAAACAAATTTTGTGTTGTACCTACTTTTATATGCATTTGTTGTCTCCCATTAGAATGTAGGTTCATTGAGAGGAGTTGTTTATTTCTTTGCCCTCACATTACCAAAATCTAGAACAATGACTGGCTCATATTAGGTGCTTAATAAATCCTTAATGATTGACTGATATCATTTAAGGATACTTCTCAAAGTGATTGTGAACTCCTAGCTAGTCCCTTATCTCCAGAGATTTGTTGTAAACATTTCTGACAGACAGGAATCTATTCTAGTAATCAAATATCTAAATGTGATTATATACTATGAGCATGGATGTTTATAATCATTAAGTCAGTTTTTTCTAGGTGTATAAAAGTACCACTGTTGTAAATTTAGCATCATGATGCTTTGTTTTATTGGTGTTTTTAGGTTTTAAAAACATGACTATCCTTTCTCAATAACCCCAGCCCCACCACCAAAATTAATTCTCCCTTGTAGAAAAGAAGGGAAGTCAAGAAAAGCAATTCTACATACTGACCACATCCAATAGCCAGGTCTCCTTTGGAAGCAGTCTACCAAATAACAAAATATAATCTGTTATCAGTTTTCTGGAGGGATAATTGGTCAGTGAATGATTTCAATTTTAACATCTTTTAGTGCTGTTTTCCTAATACATTTTGTTACTATTTTGCATATTATTTTCTTGGTTTTGTTTCATGTGCATCCTTTTTGTACTATTTTTTTTCATGTTTCTGTAAATTATTTATTCAAGGCAATTTGTGGGATACCCTGTATTTGGTATATAAGTTCCTTAAACAATAATATTAATAATATAATAACTAGTATTTATATAACACTTTAAGGCTTGTTAAATATATATATATAAAATCTCATTTGATCCTCATCCAACAACCCGGGAAAGGGTAGTAGATGCTATATAATCCTCATTTATAGATGAGAAAACTAAGACTGAGAGTAGGTAAGTGATTTACCCATGCTAGCACAACTTGTAAGTTTCTGAGATGATGTCTGACTTTGGTGTCTACATGTCCAATATTCTATCATCCAGCTGTTTGTTGCAGTTAATATACATTCCCAAGAATGTCTGCTTGATAATTAAGGAGATTCTTCTCTAAAGAGATAATGTGGTTAGGTAGAGAACGATGACACAAGCTGTCACACGCGAATGTAATAGGATACAACTGTGCTGTAAGAAATGATATGTATGACTACAGGGAAGTATGGAAAGATTTGCACGAATTTATACAAAGTAAAGTAAGCAAAGCCAAGAAAAAATATACAAAGTTTCTACAACAATGAAAATGGAAAGAACAAAACATCAAAAAAATTTAAATGAATATAACAAAATTATGGGGTCTCAATTAAAGAAAGAGGACATCCACAATTCCCCCCTCCATGGAGATAGGAAGTCCACAGGTGTTACACATTACACACATTTTCAGTCATTTGCAATGTAGCAATCATTTGTGCTGATTTTCCCCCTCATTAAAAACTATTGTTTTTATATATAATATATATATAAATGTAACATATATATATAAACTATATAATATATGTATATATGGAATGGTTCCTTTGGAAGGAAAGAAGGGGAGCTATCTGGGGTAATTATAATGATGTAAAACATCAATTTAAATAATTATTTAAAAAAAGATTTAGAAGAGTTAATAAGTAAAGAGGTGTGGGAGGAGAAAAAGAAAGGGAGAGAGAAAGAGGAAGGGAGGGGAAAGCTGAATGGATGTGTATGGGGGAAGGCAGAGGGGAAAAAAAGAGGGATGGAAGAATGGAAGGAGAGAGGGAGGGAGGGACAGAGAGAAGGAGAGGAGAGAGAGAACACCGAAAGAGAAACTGAACCAGTTTAAGATATCTGGAAATCTCTGCCCACACAAACATATTTACTAGCACATACAAAGCAGGATAATTGTGCTCAAAAGACAAAAAAAAGAGGATGTTCCAGGTAATTGTTCCATTATCAGTGCTTCTTGTCAATATTTAGAATCTCCTTTAAAACTATCATCCTCACTTTGTAAACTCCTTCTTCCAATCACCAAACAATTATTTCCAACACAACTGCTTAGACACTTGCATAATATATATCACTTTATAACACTTAAAGCACATCCTTAACTTTACTGCTCATGAGAAAGGCAATTTTCCAGGCCAAGTGTTTCTGATGAAATCAAGCAGGCCCTGGAATGATCTCTAATAAAATACTGCTCTAAACTAAACACAGATAACAGTTACTGGTTTGTAACTTCACAAGAATGGCATGTAAGATATTCAGGAAGGCACTTTATCTTTATGAAGTTCATGTGTATCTGTTATGCCCTACATTTTTGTTTTAGTCCAAACTAGCGTTTTCATTATAGGGAACTCCCTGTAAGGAAACTCCCTCTACCAATGCATAATACTTAGAAAGCAGTAATTATCTTAGGCAGAAATAGGCAGAATACAATTGTGAAACTCTAGGTTTAGGTCCAGAAGCATCTTAACTTTCTGAACATTTACTAGATTCATGGACCTTTTAAACTAAGCTTTTGGGGGCAAAGCTCATTGAATCCAACAGTACTTATAACATACAAAGTTCTGGGCCATTTGGGGATACAAAAAAATAAAAAGCTGAGACTGTCCTCAAGGAACTCTTACTCTATGAAACAGAAAGCAGATTCAGAAACCTGAAAAGACTAACCAATGGAGAAATATCTAACCTAAGACAATTACTGCTGAAATATCTTTCTTGTGATATGGAGCAAGAAAATGAAGACAGCCTCAAATTGTCACTCCAAAGTCAACACAAAAGAGTTTGAGAATTCAACTTGGTTGTGGCAGAGAAGGAGACATTCAATTGAGTAGTGTGGAGTTTCTGATGTTTACTACTGTGTGATTTGAGGCAAATCATGTAACCTTCTTGAAATTCAGTTTCCTCATATGAAAAATGAGGAAGGAGGACTAGATGATTTTTAAGGGACATTTTACCTCTACACCTAGATACTTGATCCACAAATTAGTCTTTCCCCCTTATAATCGCAATAGGAATAGGGCTCAAACGGATATTCTTAGCTAGAACTAAAACACATTTGACCATTAAATAACATTGAAATAATGGTTAGATGTAATAGTCGTTAATACCGATTTTTTCACTTTAATGTTTTAAATATTTCACATGTAGTATTTCATTTTATCCTCCCAACATACCTATGAGATAGGTAGGGTAGGTATTAGTAAATCAGTTTTACAAATAGGAGTCTCAAGATCAATAAAATTTCAAGATCAGAGTGTTGCATGAGAAAATAACTTGGGCAGAAGTGTGAAATGATGATGATGATAGCAACTAGAATTTACATTATGCTTTAAGAGGTGCGAAGCTCTTTCCACATATTATGATCTTCGCAACCACCTTGGAAGGTAGGTGTTATTATTATTCTGATTTTACAAAAGAGAAAAGTGACATTGATGTTTGGGGTAGGGTTTTTTCCCAATAGTATTTTATTTTTCCAAATACATGTAAAAATACTTTTCAGCATTCATTTTTTTAAAACTTTATGTTCTAAATTTGTTTCCCTCCCTTTTTCACCTCTCCTATACCTAAGACCACAAGCAATCAGATATAGATCAAATATGTACCATTCTTTTTTAAATTTTATAGCTTTTTATTTACAAGTTATATGCCTGGGTAATTTTTCAGCATTGACAGTTGCAAAACCTTTTGTTCCAACTTTTTCCTCTCCTTCCCCTCCCCCCCTCCCCCAGATGGCAGGTTGACCAATACATGTTATATATGTTAAAGTTATATATGTAAGTTAAGTACAATATATGTATACATGTTCATATGGTTATTTTGCTGTACAAAAAGAATGAGACTTTGAAATAGTGTACAATTAGCCTGTGAAAGAAATAAAAAATGCAGGCAGACAAAAATAGAGGGATTGGGAATTCTATGTCATGGTCTTTTGCTGGATGTAGCTGGTTCAATTCATTAGTGCTCTAATAGAACTGATTTGGTTCATCTCATTGTTGAGTAGGGCCACATGCATCACAATTGATAATCATATAGTATTGTTGTTGAAGTATATAATGATCTCCTGGTCCTGCTCATTTCACTCAGCATCAGTTCATGTAAGTCACTCCAGACCTTTCTGAAATCATTCTGCTGTGTACCATTCTTTTAAATACATTTCCACAATTTGTCATGTACACAAAAATACAAATCAAAAAGGAAAAAAAAACACAAAGGAGAAAATACTATGCTTCGATCCTCATTCAGTCTCCCATTTCCCAGTGGGGTAGGATTTTAAGTTTTAAAAGTGAAAAAGTTTTGTTACACAATAAAATTTTCAGTTTTCCGTCTTTCATCTATTTGTTGTTCTTACAGGTTTTTTCTTAAATACTCTTGCAATGACACTGTACATATAGCTGGGGTCTCTTGACAAGTTTTCTGAAAATTTATTTTTTCTTTTAGTACTTCTCACTATTTTATTAGGCAATAGTGCTCATATTCTTCCAACATTCTTCTCCCTAAGATTTTAACAAACAATTTTATATTCTAAAATGATGTTGTACTTGACTGCCCTCTCTCTACACTTAAAATTAAAATTTTTGTTGAGTGAGACAACTTTTAGATTCTGTTCATTTTCTCACTGTAGTAATTGATTCTACTAGGTTAAATTTTTGTATCAAATTGTTATAATCATTGTCAATGACCATTTTTTCATCCACATTATTTGTAGACATCAATGACTGGTATATATAGTTCATACATTAATTATTTTAATTGCATATGCCAAATTATTTTCTCATTTTCATTCCTTTTTCTATTCTTTTATTAATTTGATCTTTGTTCTAACAAGTCAGTGAGCTGATCACATATATTGCTAATTCAGGAATGCCTTGTATATAAATAACACTTCATTTCTTTTCAATTAAATTGTAAAAAATTTCTTAGTTCATTCTGGTTCCAATATCCTTTAATTCTTATTTTTCCCCTTTGTAGTCCCATAGGTTGTACATGATTTGAAAAATCATTTATTTTTTACATTCATTTAAAAAAATCTAAATTCGCTTCTTCCTCACTTCTCTTTCATACACTGAGAAAGCAAGCAATATATTATTTTTGATTCTTTTGTTAAAGAAAATAACCTTGATGTAAATTCAACAAATTTTGAACTTTTTGATGCCTCACTTCCAAATCACATTTTCCACAGCACAATTTCATTTTCCTCACCTATGTCCACCTTTGTGTTGGAATCCTAATTGCAAAATATATTTTATTTACTTTTGAAATTCTTATCTAATGTACTTCTATAGACTCAGCTATAAATTTTGGGAAAGAAGTAGGAATTATTTTCATGGTATTATTTTTTTTTATAGAGAAGTATCCTGAGTACTGTGATATAAAATGTCCAAATACCCCATAAAAAGTTTGTTGGTTTTTGTCATTGTTGCCTTTGAAAGCATGACAAGACTAATCCCCCGCAACCTCCTGATTTGTTTCTCCAAAGAAAAATCTGTGAACCATCATTCTCATTTAGCTGCAACTCCTTTTGTCTCCTGATTTCTTTATGGGAAGAATGTTAGGACGAATGCAAGTATATATCTACTTTTTAGTCAGTGGACCCCATTTAGAGAATACATTTAGAGAAATTAATGTTTAAGAGATGGTACTAAAAACTACTATTTTGTTTTATTACCTTCTGCCCCTTTTCTGTCACTATCACTGCCAATATGGAAGGGGATAAAGGATTGTTATTCTTTTTACAATTTTCTTTGTTTCATGCAAAGTCATGTCCAAGGAATTTACATTCTAGTGGCCAATGTAATTGTTGTAAAGTGCTTAATAGTGCTGGTATATAGTAAGCATTATATATATATGTGTGTATATATATATATATATATATACACACACACACACACACACACACACACACATATATATATATATAATATTTAGCTAGATCAGTTCTTGAAAAGATATAATCATGAATTCAAAGATATAACTGCATAGAAATTATAAATCTATAGAAATAAAGAGATGATAGGCAATATATAGATGATAGATACAATAGATTAATAATAAATTACAGAGAAGTAGGCAGATGATAGGGAGATAGATTTTAGACACAATAGATAAATAATAATGATAGAGGTGACAGAAGATAGACATAGATAAATGAATGGGAGATGAAGATAGAAAGATAGATGGTAGATATACACCACACAACAGATACATTATAGATAGACAGAAGAGATAAAAAAGATATACAGATGATAGATGATAGACAATAAATGATAGATTAGAGAGAGCTAGATAAATGATAACTAGATGACAGTTAAAATAGATTAATGTATGGAGAGATGATAGCAATAGAGTTGATAGTATGATAGATACAAATAGATGATAGATAATAGAAGGAATGAACCTTGATTAATTATTTGCTAAGTGCTAGGCACTGTGCTAAATGATAGAGATAAAAACAGGCAAGACAACATTTGACCTCCATAAGCTGGCATTCTAATGGTAAAAGAAAGACAACACTAAGAGAAGTTGGACAAGGAAGAACATAAAGAAACACCATGGTATTGGTGAGAGAGTGAGGCAAGGCATAGTTACGGTCAAAATAAGGCAAAAGCTGATCGATACTGTGGACTGTGGAGTCCAAAGGTGGACTCCAATATTGGTAGAAATAGGGCAAATATAGGGATACAGGATGAATGAAGATAATATAATGAATATAAGCAGTATGGTGAGAATACAGGTAATGGAGAAGCTTTTTTTACATTCTTCTTTTATGCTGAATAAAAATAAAATCCCCAAATGGAATGTCTGAGTTCAGCATCATAATGAAAACATAATTTATAATAACCACTCTACTATGTTTAGGGAGCTAAGTCAGTTAACACTACATTCAGAACTCCCCAGCTGGAATAATTCCTTGATACTAAACAGTATAAGTTTCATGTACTATAAATATGTTTATGTTTTAAATAATCATAATGATACTACTCAGTTAAAAATTGCACCATTAAACTATTCTATTTGAAATTTATTGAAAAGCATTGTGTAACTGCATACTTTGTTTTTTACATTTTTGTTAATTTATTTTTTAAACATCTATTTTCAAATTTTGAGTTCCAAGTTCTCGCCTTCCCTTTAGTCCCTCCTCCATCCATCAAGAAGGCAAACATAAATGCTATCAATTATACATGTAAAGTCAAAACTTCATCTCTGAATGCTTCTTTAATTCTTTCAAAGTTAAGATCTAGGAAATTATTCAAAGATTCATTATAGCCTGAACCTGTATTCCATATATATAAATGTGATACAAATCATGATGATTCTTTTTATTAGAGTTCAATATGACCCACATATACACATATAACACTCTGCCATGGATATTGTATTGATCAAATGACCTGATCTCTAATGATTTGGTTTAAAATTATATAAATTATAGGACAAATACCATCCACCATTATTTGAAGGCTTATATAAGCTGAGTGTGATAAACCTACTACTAATTTGTGAAATTAAATCATGGTCAAATTTGTAACTCAAGAAACACTTTCCCTTTTATTATAAACAACTTTTTTCTATGTACTTTTTTGATATACTGTCAAATTATATTTACTAGAAAGACAGCATGATGTAGTGGAGAGAAATCTGGCCCTGTGTTCAAGATCTACTTTTGATACATAATAGTCATATGACCCTGAGTAAATCGTTTAACTTCTTGGATTCCATAAGAACTTCAGTTATAAAAGCCTTATAAGTGAAGAAAATTTTGCCCTGGAAATTACCTACGATGAAATTACCTTGATTTCACACACACACAGCATATATATACAAAATTATACACATATATACATATCCATGTATATGTATATGTAGTTAATAGTTACGCATATACTATTCTGACATGTATATACATATACATATAAATACACATAGATATACTCACATGTATATACATATACATATAGATATGCATAGACATACTCACATAATATTAAATATACAAACAATGGTAGAGAAGCCAAAAAATGTATATATGTATATATATGTATGTATTTATATGATTGTATATATAATGTGTGTATATGTATGTATGTATGTATATATATATATATTTCTGATCTTATAATTTTATCATTATGGGTAACTCCCCATACTGTGATTTGTACATTATTTATAAACCTCAACTTAGCTGATGGTACTCTACATGTGACTCAATGACCAGCAAATAGACATACAACTGAAGGAACTAAACTTTATTAACCATAAATGCCACTAAGTGGAAGGATGGCTCACATGTTCTCCTTAGAGAAGTAAATAAAAGCCTTCATGGGGTAGGTTTTATCAGGAATCCAAAGGTACAACAATTCACAAATAAATGATTTATGCATTTGTGGCATCAATATGAGAAAAAAAGTCAGCCATAATGCATAATTAAGCACATTCCTGTTTTGTCCTATCTGAAACCCCTATTTTGGATGGTTTTTATTCCTCTCCAAGCTGTCCTGCTGACCCATTTTCATGGGATTTTGGATACCATGCCATAGAAACCTTTTCATCTTAGAAGCTCACTCTAGCCAATTTCCCCTTCCCTTAACCACCTCACCCCCAACTCTTCCTCCTAACCTTTGATTATATCTCACACTAGAAAATTCAAAGTACCTTCTACAACTTTCATCTTTTCCCCCTGATTATCTGATTCCTCCCAACACCTCCATTTTAAGAAGGCCCAGGTCAACTATGTTTCCATTCTTCTCCAGGCTTTACTGGACTGCTATATGCAAAGCATTTCTCTACCATGACCTTGTAACAAGACCTTCAACTTCCCTGCCCTACTCCATCCCACTCTCCTTTCAGCTCCCTTTTATGTATTGTCATCCTCTATGAGAATGAAATCTCCTTGCAAGGAGAGATTCTTTCTGTTTGTATTTTTATTACCAGTGCTTACCACCATAGGAAGGGATTGGCACATGGTAAGCACTTAAATGCTTGTTGACCCCCTATGTTGCCTTTAAGTGCAGTGGAGAAATCCCTTCATGGAAACAGTCTGATATTCTTTTCCCTCTATTCCTTACATCTCATTCTTTTTGTCACCACTGAAGAATCAACTGTGAGTTGACTTGTGTCCTCCAACTTTCCATTCTAATGGTACTATTTTCTATAGGAAAGTAACTACATCTCCTGCCCTAGTAGAGGCAGAAGACTTTCTCCGAAGTGCATATGTCTCTGAACTCTGTAATTCCAAATTCCTCGCTTCTCATTAGAACTTTCCTTTTTTCCTTTAAAATTCTGCCATGCTCTAGCTCATTATTCATTGATCCAGAATTAACAGAGACATATGATAGAAAAGGGCTATTTCAATCAGAAAAATTTTTAAATCTGGAAAAACCAAGTTTTGTCTTCCAATACTTAACAAAATGGAGTTTAAATAAAAGTTTCTTCATTTTTAAATTGTGAATTAGAGCATGGGGGAAGGGAGAAGCAAAACATAACTGATTTTTTGTTTTTGAAGGAGACTAAAAATAACTTGTAATGAGGAGCTCTTAAATATTGCTCATGCTCAACTATATATAGCAATCACAGAAGTGGCTATTTTGGAGCCAAAAGGAAAAAGAGAGGCTACTATTACCTCTTCCCTACAACATTCTTAGTATCTTTCATCCTTCCACACTTGAAACTTCTATAAAGTATCCCTTTCAACACCTGTATGAAATGGGTCAGGATTATTTTTGCCAACCTATGGATGGCAAAATTAAAAGGTTAAATGACTCACTTAAGGATATGGGGATTAGTAGCAGATCTGGGAATGAAACTAAGATCTTTCTTTCTTCTGCCAATCTAATCTATGGGATACATATAACAGTTTCTCAAAGAGTCATTTCCCAAAATTATTTTTAGGTCTTCCCAGGTAGCCTCAAAAGGTGACAAGTTAACACAAATGTCGGTCTCTGTCTCTGTCAGACTCCTCTGGCCCTTTTTCTGTCTCTGTCTCTCTGTGTGTGTCTCTGTCTTTATCTCTCTGTCTCTCTATTTCCCTCTCTCCTTCCCTTTCTCACCATCTGTCTTTCTATGTCTCTGTCTCGCTGTCTCTATTTCTGTCTGTGACTCTCTATCCCCCTCCCCACTCTCTCCCACATACACATATACACTTGTGCAAACATACACACATATGCTAAAACACAAAAGCAAACCTATACACTGAAAAAAGAATTACCCAAAATGACAGTATAGACAATTCTTTACCTACAGATGAAAAAGATGATTATGTTATGAATGACTTAGAAGGCTAAGAGAGCACAATCAAACTAATTATTTATGAGTAAGAGCTCATTCTCATATTACTGGCCAACTGAGGAACCATCTGAAAACTTCAAATCATCTGAATTATATACTGACTATTTTTATAGTCAGTATATAGAATATAGAATATATATTGACTATTCTTATTCAAAGCACCCTAGGAAACAGTAAATGAACTAATCACTTTTCTTTCTCAATAACAATCGGCTTCTCTCAAATGGAAATTTTATGGACTAACTGAACACTTCTACTAAAACCTGTGTGTCTGCTTTAAAAAGGTAAAAGGGAAAGAATATTGATATTTTCTGTTCCCTTCTGCAAAAATCACAAAGAAACAATTTTTTTCTTTTTTATTATACATGAAGCTAACTGTGAATAGTAAACTAAGACTCATAGAAATTGGGGAATGAAAGACTATTAAGAGAAAAATCTAATTAGAGGCTATGAAGTCCAACACCTTCATTTAATAGATGAGGAAACTGAAATTAGAAGTAGTTAAATCACAATTACTAACTGTTTAAGGGCACATTTGAACTCAGAAAAATGAGTCTTCCTGACTAGGTTTGGTGCTCTCTCTACTGTGCCACCTACCTGCCAGAACTGGGTAATTTTAATCTATAAATAAATGTTACAGTAAAATTATAATTTTTAAAAAAGACACTGAAGAAATGAGTTTACATCTAGCTGTGATGTAAGTCATCTTGGGTAAATCTCAAAATTTTTGAGCCTTAATTTCCCTTGGAGTAATAGTACTTATGCTATCCATCTGACAATATTGTTGATAGTTCAAGTGTAGTATTTTTAAAGGGTATAACTTAAAGTCCTATTGTTAAATGATTTTTAAAGTCTAAAAGCAGGTATTCAAAAGTATCCCTGTGAAGTTTGATTTGTTCTTGAGCCTTGATTATGTCATGTAACATAATAGCAATCTCTTTTAGCTTCTTGCCATCCACAAATTGGAGAAACATGCTTTCCAAATCCTCATCCAAGTAAAAGATAAAAGCACTGAGTGGGACAGTCTTGTGATACTGCTAGAGACTTCCTTCCGTGATGACACCACATTGAGGGCAATGCTGTTCTACCAGCGAAGAATCAACTGACCATAATCAAGAAGGCAGGGGAGGTGACTATGGGACTGACCATATACAGCAGCTGTTGCCAGTGAATCTAATGAGAGCTCTTGTCTGTCTCTTACTTTGAGTTTGCCTTTCAGCAATAGGTAAAATCAGAAGTGCCCAGTTCCCTAGGCCTATCAGAAAATGCATTATTTGTAATGGAAAGAGTAAGAAGTCTAGTGATAGCTCATTGTGTCACAGAAAACAGCACTGGGGACTCTGGTTATCTGGTAAGCGCTGGATTTTCCCAAAGTGTGTAGTCATGTTCTCTCTATGTGCATCCGTTGAGTGGTGGCTGGGAGAATGGGGAAGAACTTCTCTATTGGGATGTGCTTTACACACACACACACACACACACACACGTGTATGTGCACACATTACATATATACATATACATGTAGAGGTATTTATACACATATATACATACATACAGATATATATCTATACATATATGTAGATATCTATCATATATATATATAATGTATATATATGAGAGAGAGAAAAAGAGAAAAGAGAGTCTTTAAACACAGAAATTACTAATGACGAAGCAATAGATAATGACGAAGCAATAGATAACTCCAGTGTCACAAAATCAGAGAGGACTGTGTCCTGAAACATAAAGCAATCCTTTATTTTCTCAGACAAGCCTGAGGTTGTAGGCTATTCTGGTGGTCATTCACCTTGGAATCCTGACACTACTAGTCCCCATCTCACCATTTTGTCCATAAGAATGTCTCTAAGATTTTACATCAAGTCCTTTAATATTATTTATCAAATTTTAAAAATAAATTCAATTATAGCAGCTTCCTTTCCCCCATATGTGAAATTCCAACTTAAAATTTGAAAAACAGTATATTTGGAGTCAAACTATACTTATGTATGTATATGTATGCATATTAAGTATATTTACACATAGGTATATGTGTATATGATATGCATATATATTTCTGCAATACAATTATGGGAATACATACATACAGTAATATCTCAATCAGAGATAAAAACAGCTAGAGAGGTCTTGATAGATTGATCTGAGAGAAAAAGAGTGAGACAGACACAAGATGCAGGTTAGATAGGTATTTCTTACTTTTCATAACAAACATGTTTTTCATAAACTGGGTTTTCATAAAATGAATCATATTCTCTTTCCTTTGAAAGGGGGAAGAATTTAGAAAACTAAAGCCTTAAAAACCACTTATCAGTACTCAAGCATGATGTTACAGTCACTGCACCTGTAAGACATGTGACCAAGGAGTATGATGAGCAAAAAGTACAAGCAAGCTATCCATGCAGAAACAAGCATTATTAACCTTGATAGAATGTTTTCCAGAACTGATTATTGTGTCAAGGTTATCAGGGTCCAAATAACATGGACTATATTTGAATATTTTTACAATTCTTATTCTTACCAATAAGTAAGTAGTATATAATAAGTAGTATTATGTAATAATAACAATGTAATATATTAATAGAATAACATAGTTTTAATATAGTAGCAATAATATAGAGTAATAATAGTAGTAGTAATAAAATTCCTTTAATATAGGAGGCTGAAAAACCAGTTAGATGGTGGTGGTGGTTGTTTTGTTTATCCTTTGTTCTTGAAGCAGTCCATGACAGCCAGGAAGTGATGCTATGACATACAAGTGAGTTGGATTTGAGTGAGGAGGGTGGGGGGTTATGCAAATTCACCAGCTTCACTTACCCCTCCAGAGCCATCTGGGTCCAGTGGCAAGATATAGAATAGAACAATTGGAGTTGGCTCTGGCTGAAATGGGAAAGGTTGGCCTTTAACAGGTATCTGACTCAGAGTGAATATAAATAGCATTTGTTTCTGTTTTGGCCAGAAACTCTGAGGATCTTCCTCTAATAGACTGATTTTTTTGACTAAATAAAAGAGGCCATTCTTTGCCTTAATTCTTACCTAGCCTTAATCACTATATGAGCATTGTCTCATTTAAATTGAGACCTATTAAAAGCCTTGGATTAAAAAGGTCAAGTTTTCCCTCTACATCCAGAACTGTCTTCAATCATCTTGTTCTCAAATGGCTCTGAAGGAAAAAGTGAGGCAGAAGACCTTGCATAGCCCTCCCTCACTTAAATCCAATTCACTTGCATGTCATGTCATAGTACATGTCTTGCATGTCTCTAATGGTGATCTTTGAGAACAAAGGACAAAAAACAATCTCTGTGAGTAGAGTTGCCCCAATGAGGACCCAACTGTAATTCGAATTAGTCAGTTCTGCAACATATTTTGCCTGTCTTTCTGCCCTCTTCTTCTTTTTCTCCTACCCTCTCTCTCTTCTTGCCTTCCTCTCTCCCACCTCTCTGTTTCTCTCCTTCCTTCCTCCCTCCACTCCTTCCTTCCTTCCATTTTCCCTCTCTTCCTTCTTTATCTTTTCATTCCCTCTGTCCAAAGAGTATCTCTTCTCTTGCTCGTGGGTGCTCTGCCCAAAGAAATGTAAAAAAAAAATTGATTTCTCAAGTTTGTCATAGTTAGCTACTCATCAACCCTCCAAAACAGCATGTTCCTGGACCCTGGAAATGCCTTTTAAAAAATCATAAGAGTATTGCCCTATATTTTAAAACTCTTCCCAAATGGCAAATATTCTAACTCTAAAAGGACAGGGATGAAAGAAAATGGATTTGTCTAAATTGCTCCAGCGACAACTCCTGACAGAGCTAACCTAAAAACTGAACCAGGTTAGTCAGCAGCATAGTCCCTCCACAACCCATATACTCTAATAGCTTTCTAAAGGTGTGGTGAGAGGAACTGCTCTGACCCAGCTTTTGTTTGTTTCCATGCTAATATATGTCTATTCTAAATTAAATATACATCAAATAAAATTAGCATTTCTATATTCAAAGCAAACAAGAAAGTGATGATTGTATATGAAACTGTAAATCTCATTTCAATAGCTGTGTATCAAGAAATCTTTGGTAATGTAGTGAAACCTGTACACTTTTTCTCTAAATTATGTTTTAAGATAAATGAATGAAATGCTAATTTTCAATTAAATGCTAGTGAAAATAAAAATGCCATATTTCCCCATACAGGTTTAGAGAACCTCCAGAAATCTATCCTCTGACCCCATGAGACCCTTGGTCCAGAACCCCTTGTTTAAAATTTGTCTTTCTTTTAAAGTATAATAAATTCAATATATAGCTTTCAAAACTATCTAGTTTGTCTTGATTCATTCTGATCTTTCTCCTATTCTGTTCTCTTTTTTTTATTGGGGGAGAGGAAAAATAGTTCCTTCTTAAATCTTCTTATCTGCATCCCACAGGTTCCAAAAATTTGGGGGGAAAAAAAGAAAAAAAGAAAAACAAAACCCTAGTTATAAATATGAATAGGCAAGTCCTATAAATTTGTCCAGTGGATTTGTCCGAAATTTCTAATTTTTTAACTTCAACTAACATCAATGAGTACAATGCTTCCTCCACTGGAAACCAAGCTTTTCAAGCTGTTCTGTTGTAGCCAACAACCAAAAATGCTAACACATAGGAGGAAGTGGGAGATGAAAGGAGCGTGGGCAAAAATAACGCTGGAAAACATTACCAAAACTGGAGCTCAGAGATTCATATTAGAATATTATTTTAGAAGATAAATTTAAAAATGTATTGGAACACTAATAGCTGTTACTTGATATACATAATTTAGGTGAATGAAATTTAATTTCATAAAATTCATTTCAGAAAAGAAAGCTAAATTTGCATTTTTCCCCAAATGGCTTAAGCCATTTTTTTCTCAAGTTCACTAACAGGGATAATTAAATTTGAAAGGATCAAATGTTTTGATTGAACTAGGGTCCCCTAGGTACTTGCTAGAAGAATGAAAGATGAAAAGGAAACATCACTTTGGTAGTTATTAATGCATGGATGGACAGATTTATAGGGAAAGTCTCAGGCCTGGTAGAGTTCATTTTTAAAAATATGATCTACAGTGCAGTCAGGAATCAAGGGTAAAAAGCCTTCGAGAAATCCACTAGTGTGCAAGCAGTGTGCTGGCTATAGAAATCTATAATTTTTAATATTAATATCTGTATGAGAGATCAAAATGCCCCAGGATATCAACTCTTTTTTGGAATTTTTTTTTCTATTTAAAGTAGGGAATATGGGAAAAAATAAAACATGTTAAACATTCAAAATTGCCAAACTGGTGATTTCTTGGCTCTATATGCATGGCTGATCTGGTCAGACTCAAGCTAAATCATTATTAAGCTTTTCATATCAAATGATATCCAAACCATATGTATGCATTTGTTTTTAAGGACACAAATGCATGTGTCCCATGATAGATAAAAGGACATGTCAGTATGTCTAAATATCTATGATATTTTCCATGAGAGTATTCTTTTCAATGATTCAAATCACAGCTGTCAGCCTCCACCCCACCCAGGAGATGGTTTCATGAGTTGTTGGTGCAAAAGAAATTCAGCCACTGTTTGACTTGACTTTTGTGCTATAAATCTTTCCAAACCACACTATACTACTTCTAAGACAACATTCATACAGCATGTTTCTGGCTTATGTTTGAAACCTTTATAAATTGATAAAATTTACCATATTTTAGAATCTTCTGTAAAGTGTTTTAGTTCCTTGAGTTAGTGACAATCTATGAAGAAGAATCCCACTAAGAATTCAGTGTACATATATGCACATACATAAGTAATATATTGCTCTTTTTGTATATAAGAAATGTGCTTGTTTTTTGAAAGGGGCAGAAAATGAGCTATTGTGGAAAGAAAATGTATAAAATCAATTTGTGAAGGGCATAAAGTATTTTCCCTTCTAGTTTATAAAGCTGGCCTTTGAAAAAAGAGCAAGGATAGCCTTTTGTTAAGAAAAAACAGAAAAATTCCAGATAAAAGAAAAATAATTTTCAAATAGAATATCAGAGATAGACAATTAAAAGGACAAACTTGAAAACGTAAGATCTGTTAGAGTATAAGAAATGCCTGAGATTGATAGCTCTATAATTCCTCAATTCATTTGCAGGTATTAATTAGATTAGAGTTTGAGAGGTTAATACATTCAAAACATTCAAATAAAACATTCAAAACAAACATTTATTCAGAACCAAAAAAGTAAATTAAATAATTATTTAGAGGCTATAGGATGATTAAGTAATGATAGGTAGCTTCATAAAGTAGCAGAAAATGGGATTCTGTGATTTCACCAGATAAGGACAAGATAAATTTTGAGCACCTGGAGGCTCTGTTTTGAATCACTGAAGGCTCTGAAGAAACTAGAAGAAATGAACAAAATGGAGGGAACCAAATTGTGAGGACAACAGAAATCCCTAAGTATTACAAGAAAATCTGTTTTCAGAAAGGTTTCAGCCTCCTAGCTGTCTCTGGAACTCATTTTTTAAAATTAATTTTTTAAAATTGTCTTTATGTTTATCTGGGGAAAAGAAGATATTTTAAAAAGGATTTTTAAAAGGGTTAACGGCACTATCATTGTGAAGGGGGGAATCTAGGAACTACAGAGGTCAGTAGGGAAAGTGTCAGCTCCAAAACAGGATTATCCTTAGTATTCTGAGTCCAACCTGTAGTTACATGGTGATGATCTTTATTTGGGAACTCAGGCCTGCTAAAAAGAGTATAGATTGGGGTGAAGAAGCCAGCCTAGACATGAGTAAGAAGACATATCCTTTGCAATAGGCAATATTAATAGGATATAGCAAGTGTACCACACAGGTGTTATAGCTGCAAATATACATTGCTATATAGTTTCACATGAGAGACAATTTTGTAGTAAATAGGAAACTGGTCTCATAATCATCAGGAAGACCAAGGTTCAAATCATCCAATATATATGACTTTGTGACCCTGGGATACACATAATAACTCACTTAAACTCTCAGTGCCCCCCAAAAATTATCTAAGACCATAAATTACAGAGAAGGCCCTGATTTAAATAGTGGAGGAATTTTCCTCCCCAAAAGTTCCCTTTGTCAATGAAATCACAAGTCCGCCTCCCCCCCCCCTCAAAAGAATAGTCACAAACACATTTCATCTAAAATGCATCTCACAAATGACATGTATAAATGAATTATAGTCTTTCAATGAAATTTTCATTTAACAGCCAAAGTACCTCAAAAACACTAAAGTTAAAAACTAATGCTTACTTTTTGTTCATTATCTTATTTGAAGGGTTCTCAGAATAGTAATACTATTGAACCACTATTACCACCAAATGTTTGTCACACATGATTACTTTTTAGTGACCCTCCTTGACAATTCAATTTGAATTTTGTTTACATTATAAAGGTCGCTGCTATCAAAATCAATTTCCTCACCTTGACAAAAATGTTATTTTTTCTTTGGCTTTCAAGACCATTTGGCTTGAAATTGAAAGTCTCTATGAAGATAATTTGAAGAAAATGTAATTACCTGGGTCTGTAGAGGCAATAAGACAAGTACTTGGTTTGAACTCTTTTGGTCTGGATGAAAATCCTCATTCGAGGGTCAAAATACAACACAGATGTGTAGGCTCTGAATGACCATCGTTCTGGGAGACTGTAATATAAAACATTGAAGAACATAATGTAGAAGGAGTAATGCAAACATCACTTGGAGAAGAGAGAAAAATCTGATGTGTAATAACGGAATATGCTGCATGAGTTTACTGAAGTCACTATGGGAAGCTTCAGTGCTTTAAAGAAGCATCTGGCTAATGGGGCTTCAAACACTATACTTCTCCAATACTTCATTTAGTAGGCCATTAAATGTCTAACATGGCACCAATAATAAATGGTGCATTCATATCTGAACTATTATTGAACTTCTATAGTGGACAGTCATCTGATTCTGGGTAGGAAACATCTTCTAGCAAGAAGTAACGAACAATAAATCTGGGCTATTCTTAAATTAAAACAACTTAATAACTTTTTTTTTAGAGAGAAAGGAAACATGAAATTTTTTT
This sequence comes from Sarcophilus harrisii, assembly GCF_902635505.1. NCBI lineage: Eukaryota > Metazoa > Chordata > Mammalia > Dasyuromorphia > Dasyuridae > Sarcophilus > Sarcophilus harrisii. Next base: position 288,280,747 of record NC_045428.1, read on the forward strand.
TAATTAAGAGGAAGGACCATAGAATCTTATTCAAGAAGTGGAACAAATACTTAAAACTATGCAATTGTGTATTCAGTTAGAGGCAATATTGCCTGATGGATAAAGAGTAGACCTGGAAACAGGAAGATGTCAGTTCAAGTACTGCCTTTGGCACCTACTGGCTATATAACTCTGAGCAAATCAATTAACCCATCACTGTTCTAGACCACTCTCTAACACTATAAATCACAGAGACTATTCCAACTTGCAATGGTAGAGAAAGTTTCCTCACTATAGAGTCTGCATATTAGTAAAATAACAGGTCCAGTCCTTGTCCTACGCCCATAATTAATAATAGCTACTTTGTGTTAAGCACTTTACAATTGTCTTTTTTGATCCTCACAACAGCCCTGGCACTATTATTATCCCCATTTTACTGAGGAAACTGGGAAAGAACTTGGTCTGGGTGATTTGCCCAGAGTCACACAGCTACTAAAATGTATGGGGGCAGAATATGAATTGAGATCTTCCTGGTTTCAATGCTCTCTATCCATCAGGCAATACTGGAGTCTTTTTAAATCCAGGTCCAGCACATGTGTAAAGTAAATGAAAGGTATTTCAGGGTATTTTGTTTGAGAGAGAAGATGCATTAACAGCTGTGAAGGTCAAGAAAGGCCTCATGTAGGGACATTTTAGGAGTGGAGGGGCAGATGTACATAGGGAAGGCAATGGGAGAAGGAACTTCACATGTCAGCAACAACAGGAAGGTCAGTTTACTTAGATCAGAAAACATGAAGGATAATTAAGTATAATAAGCTTAGAAAAATTAAAGTCAGGTCCCAAAGGGCTTTAAATCCATCACTCAATCAACAACTGTTTATTAAGCATCTACTATGTGCTAGGCACTGTGTTAGGTACTAGGCATACAAAGAAAAAAATGTGAAAAATATGTCTTTCCCATAAATAATGCAAAGTCTAAATGGAGAAGACAAAGTATGTGTATGCATAGTATATATGAAATATACAAAATAAATATAAAGTGATTTTGGGGGAAAGATACTAATAGCTCAGAGTGGTATAGTATGAGGAAAGATCTCAGTTGGTGGAGCCTTGAAAAATGCCAGTGATTCTGAAAGATGGAGGTAAGAAAAAAGACTGTGCTACAAAAATAAGAAACGGAGTACTTGTATATAAAGTATAGCAAGAAGGCTAGAACGTTAAACAAAGGAGATTAAATGATTTACCCAGTGTCTCACAGCCAGTTAGGTGTCAGAAGTGAGACTCAAACCCACGTTTTCCTAATTCCAAGGACAGCTCTCTATGAATTATATCTTATTGCATGTCAGTCTAGCTTGTTACCCTACTCTGGTTGTCAGTGCCTCAAACTCCCCAAAACCAAAAGCAATGATCCTCTTCAGCTATAGGAGAATATTCAAAACAACTTTGTGTTTATACATTGAATATATACTTCTTGATTATTCCAAAGGATCTGAAAAGTAAATCTAATCTTGTTAATTTGTTTGTTTTGTTTGTTTTCTGAATGTTGCAATCTTATTACTCCAAACCAAAATCTTAAAAATAAATATTTCAGATAAAGCCAGCAAAAAGCATTCACTGCTTGACAAAGATGTTTGACTTTTCCAAAGCAGGTAGCAGAAAGAGAGCTGGTTCCAGAATAATTAAAAATGGTTTCTAGCTAAAGGTCTTGTACAAGATGACCTGATATTTAACTTCTCAAAGTCTTAATTTCCTTATCTATAACAAATATTTCTATTTACATTACTGGGCTTATCAGTTCTAAAGGTCTATATAAAGACCTATATAAAGGTGATCAATACAGCATTTACAATATAGCATTTATATCTCACACTAAGGCAAAAAGAATAGCTTTTCCTGCCTTTTACATGTACCCTCATGGAGCATTTTTGCATTTTCTCCCCAACATGGAGCTCCCAGTGAAGAAATTCCTTCTATCAATGTAAATCAGGAATTAATAGCTTTCTATAGAGTTGCTTGAGGCCTTGAGAGGTGAAGATTTGCCCAAATATCTCTGTCAGAGGAAGCAGTTCTCTACTTACCTTTTCCTCCCAATCTATCTTATATTTTACTATTTTGTATTATCATGTTTATATTCATCCACTTTATATTTATGATGATATATCTTGTCGCAACAAGTGTCTTTTGACTGATTCTCTTTTTCTTCCTTTCTCCCTTCCTTTCTCCTTTCCTAATTAAAATTTCATAACTAGTTCCATTTCTGAACTCTGAAGTAGCTAATCAGATTTTCATCTCTGTTTAAAATATATCTAAGCAAAATGTCAACACAAAGAAGGAGTTTAAGAGAAAAGTTATAAGCCACTTAAAGTAATGAAAATGGCTCTCTCAGACATAACTATGGCATTGCTAGGTAACACTATGCTAATAATCATTCAAAGCTGTGATTTTCATTGTGTTTCTAAGTTAGCTCAAATAAGACATGCTAGAAACAGTGCTTATAAAAAAACTGCTTCATAACTGTTCATTTAGGAACATATTGGCAATAAGGAAGCTAATTTCCAAATATTGCTTAGCAAATAATTTCATATTATTTTCTGCCATTATTTTAAAGCCTGTCTATAGCTTTGAAGGAGTTATTCTGATTATCTGAGATCTTGAGGTATAGTAAAACAGTAGACTTCCTAAAGACACACTGCCTTCCTTCCCTCCTTCCATCCTACTAAAGAAAGGAGGGAGGGAGGAAGCTAGGAATATGGGAAGGAAGGAAAAGGCCTCATGTAGGGACATTATAGGAGGGGTGGAGGAGGCAGATGAATATAGGGAAGGTAATAGGAGAAGGAACTTCACATGTGAGCAACAACAGAAAGGTCAGTTTGCTTAGACCAGAATACATGAAGGATAATTAAGTATAATAAGCTCAGAAAAATTAAAGTCAGGTTCAGAAGGGCTTTAAATCCATCACTCAATCAACAAGTGTTCATTAAGCACCTTTCTTCCTTCCCCCCCTTCCCCTTCTTTTTCTTTTCTTTCTTTCTTTCTTTTTTCTTCTTCCTTTCTTTCTCTTTTCTTCTTCCTTTCTTTCATTCTTTTTTCTTCTTCCTTTCTTTCTCTTTTCTTCTTCCTTTTCTTATTTCTCTCTTTCTCTTTCTTTCTTTCTTTTCTTCCTTCCTTCCTTCTTTCCTTCTTTTCCCCTTCTCTCTGTATCTTTTGTTTCTTTTTGTTTCTCTTTCTTTCTTCTTAGTACAAAAATATATTTTCTCTCCCTCCCACCTACACTCCTATTGAGGAAAAACAAAGAAATAATCCCCATAATACAGTAAAGTAAAATACCACATCTAAAAATGCCTCATTCTGCTTTCTCCTCTTCTCTCTATTCCTGTTTTCTTTTTTTTCTATAAAGCTACACCCTAGTATCACATAACAAAACCCACTGAGAAAAGCACAGATGCTTTAAAAGTGCAACCATGAAGTTTCATGAGTGCTTGTGGAGACCATAATCCGCTATTTGGTCTTGAGGAATGCAGAAGAACTCAAGCAACAAAGTTCCCAAAGGAGAGAGAGTGACTGGTACTTCTACTTCTTGAAACTCCAAGTTTTCTTTATTCATTGAAGTCTCTCCACTGAGAGGTCTAAAAAGCTCTCTAGAACTTAAAGGAAATAAAACTTCCAGGACATGTGGTAGCAATCAGCATTCTGCCCTTAAATTCAGGGCACCTGGACTTCAGCATCTAGGAGCTATTGGGTCCCAGAGCAAATTGGGGATTTGAAAATTCTTTAAGAGGCTCAGAAAACTCAATTCAACATTCATTAAATGCGTATGTTCTACTACTTTTAAGCATTATACTGGGTACTGTGGAGATTGGAGATGATTAATTTTGTATTCTTCTCTCAAGACAGCTAGATGGTATAGTGGATAGTACACTGGACCTAGGATCAGAGGATCTGAATTTAAACCCAGTCTCAGCTACTAACCAGCTATGTGACCCTGATCAAGGAGTCTTCTGTTGCTTTAGTTCCTTCATTTGCAAAATGAGGAAGATAATAATATCTTACACCCAAGATTGTTGGGAGGATAAAATATGCTCTTTAAAAGCTGCCTATCATTATTAGTGTCATCATCATAAAACTAACCAGCTTAATAGGGAGATAGGACATAAATATGTATCAGTAACAATATTATTTATAATAACATACAAGGATATGAGGATATGGGGCTCCAGATAGTTACAAGCACAATACTGTGTAGCATTACATTCACTAATCTATCTTTCAACCTGAATGCCCCCAGATCCTATAATTAGGACTTAACTCCTTCCTCTATAGTCTGGGGGTTGCTGTTAATATAGCACAGAGAGAAGGGAAGGGGCAAGTAGCTGGTGGAGTACTGAACCATCTCTATGTAAAAGGAGATTCTCTGATTCAATTGCTACCTAGCCTTAATTATTGAATGGGTGCAGACTCAGTCAAACTGAGATCTATTGGACACCTTAGCTTAAAAAAGTCAGGGTCTCCTACTGCATCCAGGGCCATCTCCAGTTGCTCTGATCTATATCTTGCCTCTGGATCCAGATGGCTCTGGGGGGGAAAGGAAGGCAGATGACCTTGCACAGCTCTTCCTCACCTAAATCCAATTCACTTTCATGTTATCTCATGGCATCTCCTCCCACAAGGAGTCATGGACTTCTTAGAGAATGAAAAACAAAACAACAATCATCACCTTTGTAAACCTGGAGGAGTAAGATCTGAATTCACAATAGCTGAGTGACCTTAAACAAGTCACTTCATCCTGTTTGCCTCAGTTTTCCCATCTCTAAAATGAGCTGGAAAAGGACATGGATTGCCACCCCTGTATCTTTGTCAAAGAAACCCCAAATAGGGTCATAAAGAGTCATACATGACTGAAACAACTGAATAACAACTAAACAGAAGCAGCATGGTAGCTATGGGTCAGAATCAAGTCCACAAGGCTATTAGTGTTAAATTGAAGCCCAATTTCAGTACTAAGAGAATGTATGTAAAGGATCTTTTAAAATCATGAAGCTTAAAATGAATGATGGCTCCTGTTGTTGCTGTTGCCCTGTTCCTTATGATCAGGTTGCTATTCCTTCTCCAGTTCAGTGATGAGGTCTCCTTCCACCTAATCCTGCCATCCTTAGGTGTCTGTACTGGTTCCCTGCCTGGCACTCCAATCAATCCTTCAGTGACTGAGTCCTGCTTCATATACCCCAGCTCTGGAGGCCAAGTCCTGCTTATGGGAAGGCAGACATCCATGACGCTAGCTGACCTGTTTTCTTATCTGAAGATTCCATCCTGCCCCAGAAGCAGGGGTGAAAGCTACCATTCTTTCAAACATGTCTCACAAACTGAGATTCAAGAATCTCCTGACTACATGTCTAGAAGCAACCTGTTCTGATCTGCCTGCTAATACATGGCACCAGAGGTAATATCTACTGTTTTCTTCAAAACATTATTTTGGGAAATATCAAAGTCAGTAATCAACGCCACCACAGAAGGAAGGATGGGTCAGTTCAACATCCACATGGTCAATGGTGACCAAGAGAGTGGGGAAAAAGAAAAAAAACATCAGCTGAAGCAAGATCTAAACCAATCATTCAGAATGTATCATCCACTAAGTCATAGGTAAATTTTAATCTGCATTGACGCAGGAAGACTCTTATTTAAATTCCTTGACCACAGCACTGATCAATCATGTACTGATCTAATTCCATACTCTTAGGCCAAATCAATACATGAACCATTCACTTCTGGGAGGATTGCAATAGGCACTGGTGGAGTGTCCAAACGAATGAAATCGAGATCTTTCAAAGGACTCAAGTTATAGAGACTGACAACATGTTCAAAAATCCCAAATGTCATTTAAAACTTCTTTACAGTAGTCTATACAGTCTAAACTATATAGTAAAATACTTTATGTATTTTGGTTTACTTCAATTTTCTCATCTGTAAAAACAGGTATATAATACAACTCACCTCCTAGTACTGGTAAAAGGATAAAATGAAGTAATATGGGCAAAGTCTTTGCAAATAATAATGTACTATATAAATTCTAGTTATCATTATTGTTATTGTATATAAAATGGAAGAAAAAACTTGAGTTCCAGCTATAATCTTAAATTCCAAGGTGACTAGAACCAGGCCATATATTAATTTAATAGAGATGTGCTCTATTTCACTAAATCTTAATCATAACAGTGACATAATGTTAGTAATTACTACATGGAAGATTTCTTTCATTGAAAATCTAATGAGGTTAACATCATAAAGATGAAATCTAAGCAACAAAGTTGTCAAGTAGATAGAGCATTTGGATCTAAAATCAAGATTGACATCTGAATCTAACCTCAGGTCCTCACCATGTATATGACACTGAACATGTCTATTAAACCTCTCTCAAATTTCCTCATTTGTAAATGTTCACTCATTAATAAAATGATACTAGAGCAATCATCTCACAGAGCTATTACGAGTCAAATAATCTATGTGAATTTCTTTGTAAACATTAAATGTCTAAAAAAAGTTAGTTCTTTTGTAATTATTGTTATTACTATTATTCATTAGTCATTAAGATGGCTACCTTCTTTAATGCTGCTAAAATAAAAGTCTGAGTCCTGAGCAGGATGACTCAGGAGCTTCTTAATCTTGACTGTTCTTCAAAGACTGCGTTCCAGCTGAAATAAGCTTGAAAGCCCAATTTTATGAAACTAGAATGACATGTTCCCATGTAGACAAAGAAACTCTTTTCAGAATCAGCAGGAATATACCACCTATAACTGGGACTGTAAATTACACAATTTTGAGGTTTAAGACTTGTTAGAGGAACATGTAGAATTGATCCTGAAAAAGAAAGTTATACTTGGTGGAGAAAGAAAGTATAACAGGAAAAAGAGAGGGAGAGAGAGAGAGAAAAAAGAAGAAAGAAGGAAAAAAAGAAGGGAGGAAGAAGGAAGGAAGGAAGGAAGGAAGGAAGGAAGGAAGGAAGGAAGGAAGGAAGGAAGGAAGGAAGGAAGGAAGGAAGGAAGGAAGGAAGGAATTACTTTTGTCTCACAAAATTAGGAACAGATTGAGAGACGAGAGAAGGGATATTCTTATTCAGTAAAAAGATGAAATAACCTTTTAAGTTTCTAATTTTAATATAGGAGGAACCTGGAAATGAGAAGAGAGTGAGGAAAAAAGGGGGAAAAATAGAAACTTGAAAACAGTAGTGAATTAGGGATGAGAGAGCAAAACAAATTCAATGTTGAAAGATTCCTTGTGAATTAAGTGTGGAGTAGAACCTTCCCCGCTCCCAGTGATGTATGTATATACAGAGGACAAGGGGTTGCTAAGTCCTCTACAGCATCACTGTGTAAGTCCTATCAAGAGGTCCTTAAGGTACCACACCTGCCCTAATATACCTGCTCATACATGACATTTGGCCCCCTGGACTCTCTTGTCATCAACTTGACTTCACAAATCCCAGTCCCTGATTGTAGATATTTCTTAGATCAATAAACCCTAATTATACTTATAAACAATTCAACCTTATTAGAACCATAATACCGAGAAGCTAGAGATAACAGAAGTTCTAAAATTTAACCATTTCTAGAGATGGAACAGGTAGTTAGGTGGTACAGTAGACAGAATTCTGTGAAGAGTCAGGAAGACCCTTGGTACTATAAGCTGCATAAGGGCAGGACAATCATTCCAGCATATTTGCCAAGAAAATCCCAGAATGGGGTTACAAGGAGCTGAACATAACTGAAAACTGTAAACAACAAAAGCTTGGAACATTATGAAGACTTTACTTGTGGGTCCATGATTCTTTACACTTTCTCTTTGTATAGTAATTAACTCCTTCATGGTTTAAGAAGTGGCTGGCTTCATAAACTCTCTGAAAGCTGAAAGGACCTTGTTTCCAAGAGTAAGCTGTCAAATTATACTTTCCATAATGCATTTGTTCTGTATTGCTAGTGTGGAAATGCCATGGCATTCTGACAGGTAGCTGTTAGAAGACTGGTCCTCTTAGCTTTTAGATAGCCTGAAATATTGGTTTTGGAGTCAAGTCTTCAATAGAAGGGGTAGGGTGGGGATAGGTGGTTATGGAAATGTTAGTAATAATGCCAGGCATCACATCTTGTCCTTGGCATTTTAATATTGGCATTTGAGTCCCCAGCATTATTACAACAGCAATTTAACTGGATATCATTTCAAAGAGAACAAAACATTCAGAGGACTCTGAAATAGAAACTGAGAAAATTCCACTGACTGGAATTATTATAAAGAAAGTACAAGTTGGGGGAGGAGAAGTAAAGATAATAATCAAAAATATATGACAGACCTGATACGAAATAATTTTCTTCTACTATTAGATACTTTATTTAACTATGACCAATAATTTTTCGACCCATACAAAATTCTTACCTTAGACAAGCCCCCCCTCCCAAATGAAGTAGATCTATTTAAGAAATTACAACTTTGAACTATAAACATAAAATTACAGCTAGTTTACTATGACTATTATTAATAGTCAGTTAATAACAATTAACATTTTTATATCATTTATTATATGCATTAAACTCATCCAGATCTCTATTAGGCAAGGGACCTAAATTCTACTCTCTAATTCTCCTTGATTCATTGGTCTAAAATGAGAGGCAATGTTGAGAGAGGGAAAGAAGGAAAGAAAGAAGAAAGAAGGAAGAAGGAAGAAAGGAAGGAAGGGAAGAAAGGAGGGAAGGAGGGAGAGAGGAAAGGAGGGAGGGAGGGAGGGAAAGAGGAATGGAGGAAGGGAAGAAGGAAGGGTGGGAGGGAAGAAAGGAAGGAAGAAAGGAGAGAGGGAGGGAGGGAAGGAGGGAAGAAAAAAGGTGCCAGTTTACATTTTTAGAGGAAATTTCCCCACCTAGTAAGTAGTTCCTTATACCAATGAAAGCTCGGTCTATTATCTAACCCTCCCACTGGTCAACCAAGAATTTAGAAGGTTGACAGTCATCAAATACTTTGGAGCAACGAAGCTAACTTAAACAAACCAACAAAAAAAATATACAACCCAATTCTGGCCCTATTCCCTTTTCAAATATTCAAGTGGTCCTGATCTCATCAGTTTGAAAGTTCCCTCTACTACTGACACATTTGTGACTGGCCATACTGGGGCATACAGTCCTACAAACAGTCCTCCCCCCCCCCCCCAGCATGGAGTCCTTCCTTGATTTCTCCTAACCAAGGCAGCCCTCAAACCATCTATCCATCATTCCTCACCCTCACCACCTAACTATAAATCGGTGCCCAGAGTGGGAATGTGACCCATCACTTCACAGAGAAGGTAAACTACCTCGAGTAAATTTAAACAGCAAAAGAAGCTCCAACTATCTCATACAAGAACTTGCCCGTGGCCCTGCTCCATGCTTAGTATTATGCCTTCTTTGTTCTTGTTCTATATAATATCTGATTTGGCCTGGGGTGATACAATTTGTCATATTATTCTGTCTCCTGTCACCAAGGACTGGGTCTCATGCCCCCAAACAACCCAATTAACTTAAGAAACACATCCATAACCACGCTGGCAGGGGCCATTCTTTCTTTCAGATCTCAGTATCCTCCTGGAGGGTCTGAATCCCTACCACTGGCATATCAGGGCAGAAAAGGTTCCCCCCATACATTTGACCTTACTATTGGTCTAGCTGGCTCCATAATCTGCCTTGCTACAAATCTTGTGTCCTTAGATGACTTGCCCATTTTCTTTTTTCTTTCATGTAATTTTTGATGGCATATTTTACTAGTTGGTCACATGCTTTACAGGAAGTACAAAAATCATGGTGAAATAGGATCAAGATAGATAACCTTTTTTTTTTAAAGCATTAAAAGCTCCCTAATGAATTAAATAGGCTGCATTAGACTTATATACCCTTTTTCTGCTTTTGGACAAGCTACATATTTTTTGTCAGACAGCTTCAGCATCATAAAATAGGATGGATAAAATTTTAAAATTGTAAGGAAACCTATAAATCCTATTTTACAAATGAAGAAACTGAGTCCTATGGAGGTGAAATTATATGAACATTATGCATCTAAATATATAGCAGAAAAACTGAGACTATGAATCAAAACACGTAACACAGTACATCAAATTACATGATTTTTAATGAGTTCATTTTTTCCATATGTACATTTAGAAGCAAGGGAGAATGAAGAAAAAATAAATGTAGACTGCTTAAAGGTAGAGTCCTTATTTCCTCATTAAAAAAAAACACAAACAGATTTAGGGGGACTGTGGAGGTCACTAGATGTACAACAGACCCTGAATAAAAGTCAAGTTTAAAAATTTCCAAAGAAGAACCAATCAGGAATTATTTTGCACTCAAATGCCACACTGTAGAGCATTCCCATCCTAACAGGGACAAATCAACATCAATTCATTCTCCCCCACCTCTCACAAGCCAGAAAATAAAAGCTACTGTGTGGTTGTCAAAAATAATTCTGCCACAATACCACGGGAAGATAGATTGGTACTAGCAGGGAAGTAGCATGGTTCCATCCTAGTCTAGGATTGTTTGTTAAGTTGACATAAGACATGTAGGAGACAGATGACTGAACTCTAAGGATAGAGTGAGTTCAAATTGTTCCTTATACTTTAAGCATTTAAAAGAAAAATTCAAAGAGACTGGTTTCAAATTTTGCTAGAACTTTTGGTATAACATGTGTGTTTATGTTTGTTCATAATACATATAATTACATCCTAAAATGTTAGCAATAATTTATATATTAGCAATATTTATGTTATCAATAATTACTGTCATATGTTACCATATATGCTTATATATTAGCAATGATGATTATGCATCTGAACTCTCAGAAAGTAAAGAATACCGATGAAACTTTATGTAATAAGTCAAATTAGAATAAGTTCCCTGGAATTTATCCAGATGGTTATATAATTAAATCCAAACTTTCAAATCTGCCATGTTCTCCACAGTCTGGCTCACACATCAAATCAACAAGCCTTTATTAAACATATGTATGTTCCAGGTGCTGTACTAATAGTCACAGGGATATAAAAGAAGGGGGAGAGGCTGAAGAAACTTATGATCTAATGGTGAGTGCTAACTTCATAACATGCTCCTTCTCTACACATACAAATTTTATCTGCTCTTCAAGACCTAACTCAAATCCTAATTTTTTAGGGAAATTTGACACAGTGGAAGGAATACTTGCTCTGGAGTCAGGAAACCTGGGTTCAAATCCTGCTTTGGTACTTATGACCTATGAATAAATCACTATTTTCCCCTGGCTGCAGTTGCCTCATCTTAAAATTAAAAAAAAAAAAAAAAAAAAAAAGGTCAATGGGGAGAGGAATTGAATTAGGTAGTCTGTGAAATCTCTTCTAAATCTATGATACTGAGTCCAAGTGAACAATAGTATCAGCCCACCATGACCACTTTACATAAAAGTGATAATACTGAACTTGAGCACTCAGTGTATCTAACATGTATTTGTCACTTGTCAGATGCTGCCTTATGATACTTCTTATTTTTATCTTGTACTATTTTTCTAAACTCTGAATTTTGCCAGAGTTAGACAGAAAGCTTCCTGAAGGAAGAGGTTCTACACTGCTACACTTTGCATCTTCAACAGAACCAGACAGTAATATACACAAAGGAGACATTCAACAAATACTTTCTGAATGAAGGAATTATATCTACTTGGTTTTTCATGTAATTTTATTTTGCATCCAAATATCTTAAATTATATTTTTCTTATAAAATTTTATTGGATTAGAAATATAGCAGGAAGCTTTGTCCTGCTACCTTCACCCTTTTCTTTGACTTCCTTAAGAACCACTGTTGAAAAATTGATTGAAAAAAATGTCTAAGTACATGAATAATTAAAAAATCCCAGTTAGTAGAAAATATGAATAATCCATCTTTTGTATTTTGTACTGATGTTTGACTGCCAACTAATTCCCCAAACCAAGATCACTATAAGGAACAGAGGCAGAGAACAATACTCATTTAAACCTTCTGCAGGTAGACAGTTATTCCTTCCACACAGTCCCCCACTTCAGCCCCTCCTGCATAAAAAAGTACAAAAATCAACCCCATCAATCTACTGAAATTATTATTCACCTGGATGGTACACTGATTAGCTTTTATGCAGTATTAGAAAAGCAAATAATTTTCCTAACTAATTCTTCCCTTCACATATTACTCAATTTAGGGAGGCCTATATACTTAAAATATCAGGCTATCTCAATCATCTATTAAAGTTCCTTTTGCACAGAAATTTTATATATTAATTTTAGTAATGGGTTTTCAGCAAGTGGCAAATACGTAAGGTTTGGGGAGCAGGTTTGATAATCTGAAGTTTAAAATGCTATTCTCCAAATTGCCATTCTATGCCTTCATTTTTCTCCCAGCCCTGTTCCTGACTTCCAACCCATACTTCCTCTACTGCTGATTCATAATGGATTTCCCTAGGTTCCTGGGCCCTTCTCACTCTGGAACAGTCGCCCATACTCACGTCTACTCAGTAAGAAGTATCCCCCCACTAGGCCCATTCTCCTTTCTCTCCTTGACAAATTAATCCTGAATTCTCCTTTGTATGGAGAAGAGCAGCTCGGCCTGCCTTTATTTCTCTTTTGGTCTTGTTCCTGACTGTCAGTACTTCAAAATCATGCCTCCTTATTAAGTACTTTCATTATCATCACACCATGGCCTACCACCTCCACCCCAACCTGTTTTTTCTCCCAGCTTTGTATGAGTTCCTTGAGGACAAGGGCTGTCTTTCTTTTTATTTATGTATAGCAATAGGACAATACCTGGAACATAGTAAAAGCTTAATAAAAGTTTATTTCCTCCTTCCATTTTCCTCTTTTCTTCCTTTCTTTCTTATTCCTTCCCTCTTTCCTTCCATCTTTTCTGCCTTTTTTCTTTTCTCCCTTCCCTCCATCCCTTTTCCTTTCCCTTCCTTTTTTTCCTTTCTTCCTTGTTTCCATTTCCTTTTTTCTTTCCTTCCATGTCCTTTATTCCTTCCTCCCATCTATTTGATCAGGGGCAACTACACCTTTATTAACTTAACTAAATCATAAAATAAATATAATATACATTCATCTTATAGAATAATATGAAAGGTAACCAGAAGAAATCACTTTTAAAAAGTGTCTCCCGTTTTGCTTCCTACAAGAGAGAAAAAAAAGTATACCATCTCTTGTAAAACCACCTATGCCTTCAATTCTATTCCCTTTTTCTCTCATTCATCCCCATCCTGGCTTTCCACTAACTTCAGTCTCTCTCTCCCTCTCCCTCTTTCTGTCTCTCTCTTCTCTCCCTTCCTCTTCCCCCCCCATCTCTCTGTGCGTCTCTCCCTCCCTCCCTCTCTCTGTCCCTCTCTGTTTCCTTCTCTCTCTTTCTCTTCCTTCCTTCCCCCCCCCTTTCTCTTTCTCTCTCCCCCTCCCCTGGCTCTCTCTTTTATATCTAAATATGCCTAGATAAGATTCCACTATCTTTTTAAAATAAAAAATCAACTGATTCATTCATTTTATGTCCAATGCAGAAACATAAGATGTCAGAATTGGAAATAACCTTTAAAGGTTCTCTACTTCAACAACTACCAAAAGCATGAAAGTACGGGACAACACTCCTCAGAAGTGCTTTTCCAGCTACCACTTAAAGACCTATACCTATAGTGGCAGGGAGTACACTACTCACTGAAGCAGTCTATTCACAATTTTAGAGAGTTCTAATTAATAGTAATCTTTTCTTTATAGTACTCCAAAATGTATTTCCATTTAACTTCCATCCTATAAACCTAGCTCTGTCTTCTGAGGCTAAGCAGAAGTCTAATTCGTCTTTCAGAGGACAATCCTTCAGATGTGTGAATATAGAAATTTTAATTTCTCCCTCAGTTTTCTTCAAGTAACACTTGTCCAGTTCTTTTCACTAATTCTAATATGTATTTTTGAGTCACTACATCACTCTAGTCACATCTTCGTAAACTGTTCATCAAAATCCCTCCTTAATTAAACACAATATACAATGTATATGACCACATCTCACCACGGTACATGTCTGACCAAGGAAGAGTACAATCCTAAGAGTACCTGCCTCCTTCTGGAAATTATATTTCTACTTATACAACTCAATGTTTCATTAGTGTTTTGGCTTATATATTATACTGTAAAGAACAATGAGTTTTAAATTCATGATAATATCCAGGTCTTTTTTCTTTGAGGGTTCTTTTTATAAATGTATTTTATTTTTCTAAATACATAGAAAGACCATTTTCAAAACTTGCTTTTGCATAATCTTGTAGTTCCAATTTTTTCTCCCTCTTTCCTTTCCTTCTCCTTCCCCAAGACAGCAATCTGGTATGAATTAAACATGTACAATTCTTTTAAAAATATTTTAATATTCGTCACGCTGTGCAAGTAAAATTAGATCAAAAAGGAAAAAAATCAAGCAAACAACAAAAAAGGTGAAAATACTATGCTTTGATCCACACTTAGTCTCTACAGTTATCTCTCCAGATGTGGATGGCACTTTCCATCCCAAGTCTATTGGAATTGTCTTGGATCACCTTATTGTTGAAAACAGCCAAGTTCGTCACAGTTGATCATCACATAATCTTCTTCTGGTTGTGTTCAATGTTCTCTTGATTCTGCTCACTTCACTTAACATCAGTTCATGTAAGTCTCTCCAGGTTTTTCTGAAATCAACCTGCTCATCATTTCTTACAGAACAATAATATTCCATAACATTCATATATCATAATTTATTCTGCAATTCTCCAACTGATGAGCATCCACTCAATTTCCATTTTCTTGCCACTACAAAAAGAACTGCCACAAACATTTTTGCTCATGTGGGTCCTTTTCCCTCTAATCTAGGTCTTTTTTAGAATGAATTTGTCATCTTCATTTTCCACCTATCCATCCAGGCATTCTCTAAGGAAGGTCATATTATGATTTGTTTGCTGTCATTATCCTACTTCTCCCCACCTGGACAAATGTCTTTCACACTGGACTTGAACTTCTGTTCCCCAAACCTCTAGAATCAAGGACTCCAATCCCTGTGAATCCAATCCCTATTGATCTCTGGGTCTCCTACCTTTAGGTTCAGCTTAGATATCAGATGACTGAGGTAGTACAAACTAGTATACTTAACTCATTTTATACACAAACACACAGACACATATATGTACTGTATATATATATATATATATGTTATATATATGTACTGTATCTATCTATCTATAGGTACATAGATAGATAGATAGATATCATATATATTTATGTATACTAACTTGACCAGAAACCAAGTGATGCTTCACTTGCATATCCCATTCAACCATCTATCCAAGAATTTCCATTATGCACCTGGCTCCTTAGCCAATGAACATTTTTAGAACATCTTTCTCTGGGCACAATAATCATACAATACTATATAATCATAATCCATTATATTACTTCTGGAAAAGGCATTAACTTTTATATCAACTCACCATCTCTGCTGCTTCCCATGCCAAAATTCCCTTTACTGGTATTCCTTTATATAAGGTGTCATTTATTAGAATTCAAATTTATGATTTAAAATTTCTACAAATCAGGGACTGATTCTGCTTTTCTATTTATTTTCCTAGCACCTAGCATATTACAATGAATAGTTTGTTGTTTTTTTCAGTTCTTTTTGAGTCACGTCCAACTTTTTATGATCCTATTTGGGGGTCTGTTTCTTAACAAAGATACTGGAGTAGCTTCAGATTGGAAGACAGAGAACCATAGGACTCTGGAATTAACCTAGTTTACTTGACATTTTTATCACAGTTAGATGAATCCAAAATGGCATGCTTATTTATTATTTACTTTCCCAGGTCTTTTTTACAGATGAGGTAACTAAGGTAAGCAAGGTTAGGTGACTTGTCCACCTCATAAGTGTCTGAGGGGAGATTTAAACTCAGGAAGATGACTCTTCCTGATTCTAGAACACTCAATCCACTTTATCACCTAACTTAAGTTTATATGTGTGTGTATGTGTGTGTGTGTGTGTGTGTGTGTGTGTATCTATACCTATATCTGTATTTCATTTATTCATCTATTTCTTCCCCATCTTATATTTGTGCATTTTTAAACGTAAACACAGATCAGTGAAAAGATTATCTGGAGTCAAGGTTCAAATCTTGCCTATCATACTTTATCTGTATCATCTTTGTTAACTCACTTAACTCCACTGGCTTCAGTCTCCTCATCTGTAAAATGAGTTTCAATTAGATTGTCTCCTAAATCCCTTCAAGCTATGAATCTATGATCCTATGATCTTACCCTTTTCTTTAATATGTTAATCTTTCTGCATTCAGCATTTCAGCTGTTGGAGGTATTTCTGGCTTCTAGATCTGTAATCTTACATATTAACTTCAATTTATCGATAAACTAAATAAACATGCCATTTTGGCTTCATCTATCTCTGATAAAAATGTTAAGTAAACTAGGTTAATTCCATAGTTCTGTGGTCTCCATAAGAAACCCTTTTCCAGTCTGAATCAATCAAACAAGCATTGAGGAAAAGCCTGACACATTCAGAGGACAGATTAATTAGGCCATGGGGACAAAAAGATAAAAAAAAAGAGACTCTCACCAGGTTAGGAGATTTTATATTTTACTGAGACTATAAGCATTTATTAAATACCTACTATGTGAAAGGCAAATAAACTTTTTTTAAATGTACAAACTAAATGCAAAGTAACTATGTGTCACAGTGGATAGACAGGCAGACCAATAACCAGGAAGATCTGAATTTAAATCTGGACTCAGATATTTGCTACCTGTGTGACTCTGGACAAATCACTTAACCCTATTTACCTCAGTTTCTATATCTGTAAATTGAGATGGAGAAGGAAATGGCAAATCAGTCCAAAGTCTAGCCAAGAAAATTCCAAAAGAAGTCATGAAGAATGAGACATGACTGAATATGACTGAATAACAAAGGAACTTTGGGGGTTGTGCAGGGTGAATAGAGAACTAAGAACTGAGGGAATGAAGGGAGGCCTGCTATTGAAGATGACATTTAAGCTCAGCCTTGAGAGGAAATATGATTGGTGACTGGCTGGTTCTATTAGAACCAGAGATAAAGGGCAAGTATTCTAGGGATGCGGAGGAAATATTACATGGAATAAAATGAAGCAGGAAATGCAATGCTAAGTATGGGAAAGAGGAAGCATGTAAATCTGGCTGGAGTAAGGTAAGAAGGAAAATAACGAATAATCTTAATAGAAAAAAGAAGCGAGAGCCACAGTGTGAGAGAGTTTATTGCCAAACATTGGAAATGGCCTTGTGGCAACTGATAGCTACTGAAGCTTCTTGAGTAGTGAAGTGACTTGTGCTTTAAGAATTTCATTTTAGCAGGGTTATAGGTAATAGAGAAGAAAAAGGCCAGATGCACAGAGACCAAACAGGACATCATTGCAATAGTTTAAAGATGGCAGTCTTTGTGTGTGTGTGTGTGTGTGTGTGTGTGTGTGTAGTATGAATATACATAAAGTATGAATGTATATAAATTGTGGGGTAAGGGAGATAGATGGAAGAAAAGGATGTTAGAAATATGTGGAGGTATAATTAACATGAGAACTGACTAGAGAAAGAGGATTAAGTGAAATCAGAAAGTTAAAGATGACTTCTAGATTTTGAACACACGTAAACAAGAACAGTGATACCCTCCACCAAAATCAAAAAGTTAAGAAGCCATGTTTTTTGAGGAAAAAAATAATGAGTTCAATTTGGAGTGTTTCAATTTGATATGCCAATGGAACGCTGAGGTGAAAATTTTAAGCACAGAGCTGAAAATTAGGGCCTGGAACTGTGGAGAGATATGCAAGGTAAATATGTATACTTAGGAATCAAAAAGATACATGAGAGCTGATGAGACTGCCAAGAGAGAATGTAAAAAGGGAGGAGAAAAGGGCCCATCATATCCACATATGGAGGATAAAATACAGATGATAACACTGCATTGGAGATTGAGGATTAGTTGGACAGGTAAATTAAGAGTCATAAGCAGTTTCTCAAAAACCTAGGAAGGAGAATATTCCAAGACTATCCAAAAGGAGGGTGATCATCATGGTCAAATCTATAGAAAAGGTCTTTGGATCTAGCAATCAAGAAATCACCAATAACCTTGAAGAAAACAGTTTCAGTTGATTTGTGGAAGGAGAAGCCAGACTGCAAAAGATTGTCAAATAACTGGGAGGTGAGAAATTAAGAATATCAAGATTAGACAGATTTGTCCAGGAGTATAGTTAGGAAAGTAGGCTTAAAAAGAAAGGGGAAATTCTGGGCATGGTTGTAGTTGACAGAGTTAATGGAAGATGTAGTTAGATTGAAAATTAGGGTAGAAAATAAAACAGAAAATACATTAAAGAGAGAGGATAATTAAAAAGCAATCTCCTAGAAGATAAGTGATAACGGATGGCATTGAGGGCATGAAAGGAGAAGTCAGTGTTTTCAAGAAGAGCCAACTCTTTCCCTCAGACTGAAATCAATAATAAGGGATAATGCCAAGGTAATTTAAAGGCCAGAATTTGATAAAAGAAGGAGCTCAAAATAGATGGTTTTATTTTTTTTTAGTGAAGGATGATGAAAGGTCCCATTGCAAAGGAGGGAATGGAGGTGGCAAAGGTAATATGAGGAGAGAAAATAAAGTTTAGAACTGATGTTCTTTCAAATTCAATAGAAAATTCTTAAGAGTCTGGTCATCTAATTAATTGCTGTGCTCCCTGAGTGCAATAACTCCCAAAGTTTCCCCATCTTGTCCATGAGGATATAATAAAAACCTCTGTCAAAGACCTCCCTGAAGATACTTAATATGTTTGTGGGATTTCCTTGATTTACTAGGCTAATAACCCTTCCAAACACTCAAATTAGGTGCATGAAATGATTGGTTCTTAGTGAATCCATGTTGGCTTTAGTGGCCACTATTTCCTTTCTAAAAATTCACCTATTAATTTCTGCTATGACTTTTCTATGAATCAATATCAAATTTAATAGCTTATTGTATGCAAAATCCTGTTTGTTCCCATTAACAAAATTGGAACATTGGCCCATCTCCTATCCTTTGCCACTTCTCCTTTTTAAAATGATTCTTCAAGGAACATGGAATTGCTGTAGTAATCTCTGTAAATTTTTTCAAACTGTATAGGAGATATTTCACCTGGGACAGAGTATTTGAATGTGCTTAGAAAAGACAGTTATTCTCTTCTTTCTATATCGCATTTACCTTAGATTTCAACTCTTTCTGTCAAGTTCAAACTTGTGAAGAGTATAAGTTACTGATATTACCTCCATTAACTTACTAGTCATTTCATTCTTAACCCTTCTGATCTAGTTTCTATTCCGGCTATAGCTAAAAATCGAGGTTTGATCTAACTACGAAAACCACAAGTCTTTCACAGAGTGTGATAGATGAAAAGGTCCTTAATAGCCATCAAATCCAACTCACTGCAATATATCTGATAAGAGGTTATCTAGCTTTGGCTTGATGTTTTCCAACAAGGGGGAAGTTACTATATCTCAGAGCAGTCCATGCTTATGTCTGGACAGCTCTTTTAGGAAATTATCCCTTGGTAGCAAATCCCTATTTGCCTCTTGCTTTTGCTCTCTGGAGCCAAGTAGAATAAATCTAGAACAAATTTCTTTGAGTCCAAACCCCTAACTTGCCCAGACAATATGTGATCAAGGTGGGATTTTAACCTGGATTTTTCTAACTCCAAATTCAGCACTGTATTTATTGTTCCATGCTGTATTTAAGGATCCTGCTATTTAAATCTCTGACAGAAAACAAAAGCCCAACTCAAATGCTCTTCTTCCAAGTAGCCTTTCATGATTCACCTTGTTGTAGGCTTTTTTCTTACTTCAAATATCACAAAATACTTTGTTTATACTAACATATTTATCATTCTTTGATTGAAATTGTTGATAAATGTATTAATTCCTTTTAGTGGACTGCAAACTTCATAAACACTGGTACCACATCTTATCTAAACTTTTTGTCTCCCAGAACCTAGCAAAGTGCTCTTTACACAAAAGATACTTCATATAGATTGCTTAACTAAAGGTATCAGTTCTATCTAAAAGAGACAGTATGAACATTACTTACTCTTCAAGAACTCCAGCTATCAGAATATCTTCTTTGTCAGTTTTAATGTCCAGTTCTGGTTCTCCATTGAGCATTAATTTCAAGTTATATATAACCACCAAAGTACCTGGAAGAATATCAGAGGTTTAGATTTTAAATCTGTTTTAAATACCTGAGAATTTCACTATCATATTCTCAAAACAAAACAAAAAAACATTTTATAGGATTAGCTTTCAAACTAAATTTTTAAATCTTCCGTCTATTCACCCCAGAGAAGTCCAATAAAAGCATTGCTTATGGTGAGTTCTTTTCTAGAAAAATAAACAATGTTATAAGTAGTTTTATATATATTATATATATACAAATGTTATTATATTATAAATACTAATTGTAATATAATATTATGTTAACAAAATATCATATTTAACAACATTTTAAAGAAATAGCCCACATTTCCTCAGTGAAATCAAATGTATTTATTTTGTAAAATATTTGCCAATTGCCCTTTGATGTGGTTCCTGCTATACTCAGAATTGTTGGCTGCTTTATCTGTATTGTAGGGGGCTCTCAACATGACTCCTTCTCCCAGTGCTGGTCAGCATCATCTCTCCTACTTGAGCAGCTCAGACAGTTTCCTGAAGCACTTAGAGATTAAGAAACTATAAGTTTCTTATATATAGTATAAGTCAGTATGGTAAGCATTAGATGTGGGTGTCCACAGCAGGTTTTCTTGACTCTGAGTCTGACACTCTAATAAACTATGCCATTTATATGTTTTCTTAATAAACAAACCATACAGATAAACTGAATGCTACTCCATGGGAGATTTCAAAGTCTGACTGATATATACCCTCATGACTACATTTTATATATTTACTGTGTCAGACAGTTAAGTGATCTGATGATCTTACCAGATTTTGTATAGATCTTGTCAAACTGCTGCATTAATTCAGTCTCCGTTTTAAAGGGGGAATATTTGTAAATTACAGATAGTTCCTCAGAGAATTTCTTAAGGTCTGTGATAGATTTTTTAGTTTTTGAAGACCATGATGGTATGGGAACTACTACCTGCAAAAAAACACACACAAGATGATGAGGACCCATAACTGAATAATCACAATGAAAAACAGATATAATTATCCTTATTTGATCCTAATCTGGTAAACTCTAGATAACCCCAAATGCAAACAATCTAGAAAGCTCAATATATGTTTAACCCGGTGCTGTTTTTTTTTTTTTTTTTTTTTGAAGAACAGTATTATTAGAAGACTAGTAGTAGAGGGACCCAGAAATTCAGAGGAAAATTAAAAGTCCAAGGAAAGCTGACAAAAATAAGAGTTCAAATTTATTCAGATCTTCACATTTTTAAAGCTATCTCATTTGAGCTTACCAAAAAAAATGTTGTAAAGCAGGAACTACAGGTATGATTTTTATCATTCTGTACTTGAACATATTAAAGCTTAAAAGACATGTCACAGGAAATAAGCTTTAAGGCAATAATTGGACCCAGTCTTTCCTAACACCAAGTCCAACACTCTATTCACTATATAAGCACTATCTCCATAATTTGGATATTCAAAAAGAATTGGTAGTACATAAGATTGAATTATAGACTCCAATGTGAGGAGACAATCTGGGGAACTCTGACAAATAGAATATAACTCTACAATAGTACACATCAGATGTATCGAACATGAAGCCTGCTGGAATCAGATTAAATGTAATTCAGAAATATTTAACAAAATAAGTAAACGTGATAGAACATGTAGATTTGGGACCCATAGGTTTAATGACTTTAATTTGTATTTGAATTTGAAAGCACTGTTGTACATTATTTTTTAAAAGTCAGACAAAAAGGAACAGTTAGAATGAATTGTTAATTAACAATATATCACAAAATCCGGAAACATTTATTGAGCCATCTCCAATCGCCAATTAAGGTCCTAGGAATATTTTCAAAAATAAAATAACAAGTAGTTATGAATAAAGTAAATAGTAGGAATAGAATAAAAGTAAATAAAAGTAAAGTCATTTTGTGAGAAAGTTATTTGCAAATAGATCAGGAAAGGCTATCAGATTTGGCAATTAAGAAATAATGGGTTACTTTTGATACTGTAATTTCAATTGGTTCAGGAAGCTAAAAGTCATGTTAAAAAGTGAAAGTACAGGAAGTAAATAAACAAACATTTATTAAGTACCTATAAAATTCCAGGCACTATGCTAAATGCTGGGGATACAAAAAGAGGCAAAATTTGATAATCCTTGCCCTCAAGGAGCATATTAGTGAATGGGAGTTGGAACAGATTGAGGATCTGGGAGACTGCAGTGTTTGAATACCTATTAGCATATAAATTAAAATCCTCTAGTATAAGGGAAAGAGTTAAGGTAAAAAAAGACTGTGAGCCCTGTCTTCATAGAGTCTTAATTCAGGACCCAAAGAATAAAGCATGATAGAGGGTATCTGGAGGAGAATTAATGGAAAGAGAAACAGAATACTCATTGAGTGAGTGATTGACTGATGTGTAACAGAGACCACCTAAAAAAAAGAAATAGGTAAGGAGATCAAGGAAAAGATCATATATACAGCACAAGGCATGATATTGGTTAATTATTTTGATGTTTGCTGTAGCTCTCTTTCTCTTCTCCAAACAGGGCAAGTGAAAATTTCTTGGCTTAACTTTATTGATCATTTAATTACCAAAAGACAGAGCAAGCCTTGGCTGTTTTCTTATTTTTTAGAATATAATTGTGTTTGACTATGCATAGTTATTACAAGGGGTTTTGTGGGGGAGGGGATGTGGGAGAGAGAAATGCTTGATAACTGGGGAAAATGTAATTTTTAAAAAGACAAGCAATAGGGCTTATTGCTATACAAGAATAAATAAAAACTTATTTCTGAAGTAGAAATGATAGGAACCCAAGGAAAAGAAATGAACACTCAAGCTGAGAATCTATGAAATAAAAAGAAAGAAAATCTGGGCATCTGCTTAGTTGAGGGAAAGCAGATTTTGAAGGGTTCAGACAAAGAACTGAAAAAAATCATGTCCTAAACTATGATTAGTTTTTTTTTTTTTTTTTAATATATATGGAAATAATTCTAAAAAACAAAATGAGAAGACAGATATATCTGCTCTATTTTTATTATTTATTGTCTTTTTTCTTAATAAAGAGAATGAGTTTTCAGAAAGAGAAGAATACTATCCTGTTTAGTTTTTAAGGTAGAAAGCTCACACTCCCAGAGAAACTTCCCAATTAAACCTACAAAGGACAAGGACTAGATACCCCAGCTACTTTTTCCTGGATATGTCTTCCACAGCCCAAGTGAGGATGATTAGTTTTGTTTTCTTACTCATTTGCTTTCTTTTTTGATCTGATTTCTCTTGTGCAGCAAGAGAATTGTATAAACATGTTTCTACATATTGGATTTAGCATATGTTTTAATATGTTTAACATATATTGAATTGCTTGCCATCTAGGAGACGGGTGAGGAGGAGGAGGAGGAGAAAATTTAAAACACAAGGCTATGCAAGAGTCAATATTATCAAATTATCCACGCATATGTTTTGAAAATAAAAAGCTTTATAAAAAAAAAGAAAAGAACATTATCCATTCATATTCTCACTACTGAGTACATACTATGCACTACTGAGAAGTATGCATTAGAATTATAGATAAATATCAATTCCTTATACATTCAGAATGTCAATCTTTTATCTTTTATGGTTCCTGCAAATAATTTCTATTCTATTTCTGGCTTTTCCTTTTAAAAATACTGGCTTTTGTTGTGTAAAACCCCTTTTTAATTCTGTACAGCAAAACCACTGGTATTTTCTTAACTATTTCTTCCATTAGATTAAAGTACTTCTCTTTATAGTATAGACAAATATGCTATTCCTTTTTCTTTCAGATTTTTGTTTGAACATTTAGTCCCTTTACATTTAAGCTTTACAATTGTTTGATTTGTCTTCAATCATTCTACTGAAATACAAATATTCTCATCAACTTTCATTATTAAACCAAAATTGACACAAAACTACTCTAAACAAAGCCCCTGTCTTATAGTTGTAACTAGTTTGGATTTCCATTTTATAAAATATAGTAGCACACCTTGGAATTACCTTTGTCTCATACTTTTCATGCCTTTTCCATCCCATTTTTTTCACTGAAATATATTCTGTGTCTCTCTCTCCCTCTGTTTTTCTGTCTCTTGTTTTTGTCTCTCTCTTTCTGTCTCTGTCTGTCTCTCTCTCTCTCTCTCTCTGGGATTATCACACCAAGTTGGTCACTTCAACAAAAGTATTCTTAACTCACTTTGTTTTTGTTAGGGAAAACTCTAGAGAAAATATCTGATTCTATAGTGATCTGAAGTTTAAAGCAATAAGCTCCATGTTATCTGTAAACAGGAGCATTTGGAAGGTTTCATCATTTACAGAGAATCTCTTCAGCCTGAGCCAAGTGTTAGACACCCTCCATGGCAGTAGCAAATAACTTTGGTGAGCAAATGCTTCCCTGTTTTCTGCTTTGCTTGACACTGATGATAAGAGAATATTTCTATGGTCCCATATTTCAAGGCATTTTACAGTGGGAAAGAACATCAACTATGGAATCAGAAGACAAAGGTTCAAATCCCCCTACTGAAAGTCAATACCTGAGTGAACCTGAATACTTAACTTCTCAGATCTATTTCCTCATATGTAAAATGAAAGGGTTGAACAATAGCCTTTAAAGTCCCTACTAGTTGTAGATCTATGATCTTATGAATTCTGTGTAATTCTGATACATGAACAGAAGATATACTCTGTGAGAAAGTCTTTGAGGTAGTATTTTGTTCCATTTGCATCAATTTTTTTTTATACTTAACAATTTTATCTCCTAGATCTCTGGAACATTTACATAGAGATATAAATCACTCCCAACAAATGCATACGAAACACTGCTAGGAACCAAAAAAGACACACATATAAACATGTTATGACCCCTGCACTCAAGCATGTACATAAAGAACTGCCACAAAAAATAACATCATAAATCCATAAGAAAAGTACAAAGTACTTTCAAAATCACTGAAAGAAAAAAATTAGAAAATTGCTTGAATTCCCCCCAAAAAATAAAAAAAAGAAAAGAAAACTACTCAAGCCTTTTTCAACTCCTCAGACCTATCTATAAGACTGATTATTTAATTAGCAAGATTTCCACAAAAGGCAAAGTTAACCCCACAGTTACCATGGGAACCAAAGAAATAAATAAATTGTACCTCATTGAGACCTTCACTTTCACAAAAAGTCTGAGATAAAAAAATGCAGGTCATCGTCTCTTCTTTTTTGGTAAAAAGAATGAAGTCTTTCCCTATCCTCATAGATCCACTGCAGTGAAGACAAATAAATAATTCATTATCACAAAGATGGCTTAGCAACAGTCCTCCCACCTCAAACATTCTATGATACTATTTCCTTGTAGACTTAATAAGAAACTTGACATTCTAATTAATATACTCTATTTCATGGATAAAAGCATACTACTTCTGTGAGTTCTGAACAGTTTATTCAGGAGAAAGGATAGATTTACATGCATCCATCCAAAATTATAACATTTCCAGTTCTGCCTTAAAAGAGGAGCATATACTTGGAAGATAATAGGGGTAAGGATTCTACTCTGTGAGCTAGACACAGAGCACTTTTTATAAAGCTAGGTATGTACTACAGAGATCAACATAAAATAAGGTAATTTTTTCTCTGAAGGAACTTATGATCTATTATATCATGCTTTCACTAAATGAACTTATAGGATGATGACCCCACATGATACACTGACTAATTTTAAAGATTATGGAGATTATGGAGATAATCTAAAGATTATGAAGAATATGGAAATGCAAACTGCAAATAAATTATTATGCTTTGTCACAGCACTTCTGAAAAATTATACATATATACAATATATAATATATAATTTGAGGTATAATTGAAACAATAAAATTTATATGTTTCTTGTTTGCTAGGTGATGGAAAAGGCACAAAAGTTTAGATAAGGCATAGCCTTTGCCCATATGGAACTTAATGTCTAAGAGAAAGCTAAGACATCAAGATACATATCTATACTAAACAACTTTATGTGAAAATTGCAGTACAGTTGTGATATCTGAATGGGAATGTCATTATTGAAATAAAGGTAGGCATCTGAGATGGGTTTCAAGGATAGACTGGAATTTAACACTAGGCAAAAGAGGGGAGGGAGAATAATTTAAGCTGTAGGAATAATAGAAATCAAAGAATAGAGAGAGGTAAACACAGATATATTAGTCAGAGAATAGTATAGTTTGCCTGAAATATAAAGTATAAGAGATAAGTAATACAAGAATGGAAAGATAGGTAACTTCAGGTTATGCAGAATCTTGAAAGTGATACAAAGGAATTTTAATTTAACTCAGTAGGGTGTAGGGAGCCAGTAAAAATTTTTGACTTAACAAAACTAAAATGGCTAGATCTATGTATACTGAACACTAGTCGGGCAGTGTAAAGGATGGATTGTAGAAGAGAAAGAATGAAATTAAAGATCAAATGAGATAATATTTGTAAAAGCATTTAGCATAGTGTCTGGAACATAGGAAATGTTATAAATGTTAATTATTACTATGGAGACCCATCAGGAGTTAACAGTGGCAATGACAACCTGTCCTTGAGAGGTGGCACTGGAAAAATGTTGATAAAAAATATCATTTCTAGATGTTGCAATGGTAAAATCAACATAATTACCTAATAGCAAAAAATTTTGTAGACACAAGTTGGGACTCTTCTAACCAAACAGCTCTTCTTGCTCTGTGTTCTATTTTTAGTTGCTATTTTTTGTTTTCACATCACCTTCATTTTAATGCCTTTTAAGCTGACATCATCCTCAATCCTCAGTAAGACACAGTACAGAGGTTCAGAGGAAAATATTACCTTTTAAGACCATTGCCATAATGTCCAATGAATCTTGAAGCAGCTTTCCGTTTCTTAGACATTCCAAAGAAAATGACATCTGAAGCTTCCTCTGTAACATACATGGATTTTGAAGAACATTAGAGTTCCTCCCCAAATCAGAATTACCTCAGATTAATAATCCCTTACATAGAAAGAGTTTGAGTCATTTGACAATATCTTAAATCTTAGTAATAGTAGCACAGCAGAAAGCAGCACTTCAGAATATTCCCAGAACACTGGATTAACCTAAGTGCCTCTGCAGCCGTCCCAAAGATGCTAGTCATGAGGAATTAATAGATTGCTGACCCTATAATACAATCCAACTCCTGGTTGGGGGACACTAAGAAGAGAGAAACTTCAGACCTCCCCAAAACAACTCTGATTCCTGCTTACTCAGTTAGTTGCATTTTCTTTAAGATCTATTCCTCCAAGGCAAACCGGAACTCCAAAAAGGTACCCTGAATACATCTGGAGCACTTCTTCCAAAGAGACTATAGAATTCAATGGGTTCAATTAGAGACCTTTTTTTACTTATATACGCTTGGTAAGGTCTGCATTTCATTGAAGTTAGAGATATCTTATAATCCAAAAATGTCCAGCAGGACATGCATTATTCGATGGATTTAATTCACACTTATTAAATACCTAAGATATGTTATTTATGCTAGACTGTGGGAGTGCTATATATTACATAAGATATAGTCCATGCACTTATGGAGTTCACCATTTAGACCTTGCCAGATATTCTTACCTGTCAACAACTGCATATGTAATCAATTGTGCATATATTCAGAGCCTCTGAAATTTCTCAGGGACATGCCTATTTGTCAGCCAACAAGAATTTAGTAGCAACTAGGTAGTGAACAGAATGCTGAGCCTGGAGTCAGGAAGACTGCTCTTCTCGAGTTGCCTTGGTTTCCTCATCTGTACCCATGAGTTACAGAAAGAAATGGCAATTCACACTAGTATCTTTGCCAAGAAAACCCTAAATGAAGTCACAAGAGTAGGACAAAGAGGCTGCTGCTGAGAATTATGTACTGGGCATCATGCTACTAGTTCAAGATACAAAGAAAAATATGTGTATTAATGCCTGATATACAATCAATCAATCAAAAACTTTTAAGAGCCTTCTATATGACAAGAAGAAAAAAAGGACAAAAATGAGACATCCCTGCTCTCAAGTAGTTTACATTTGCTTGTGAAACTTACAAAATACTGGTATTTACTAAATAAAGGTTCATTTTTTAAAATATTTTAATAATTTGTTTTTATTTTAATATTTTGATATTGTTAATAATGTTTAATAAAAATATTTGTTTTAATATTTTGATAATGATTTGAATATAATTGGCTTCTAATCTCATCATGTATCTTATGCATTTAAAAATATTATTTTGAGAATTCCACAGACTTCCTTGAAATGCCATAGGGATCCATCACACACACACACACACACACACACACACACACACACACACACACACACACAACTTCCATGCTTGACTATAAGCTCTGTGAAGTCAAGAATTCTTTCTTATCTAAATTTTGTGTCTCTTTTAGTACCTAGCATAATGCTCTGTAGCAGTGCTTAGTAAATGACTGCTGTTAACACTATTAAACTATATCCCTTCTATTCACTCAAGATTTGATCTAATTTAGGTTCAATATCATAAACTGGCATTATTTTCTCTTTTCTGGCAAACTCTCTTGCCAACCTCCAACTTCATTTTTGATATTAAAAACATTTTTTTCATCAATCTTAAATTGTTTTGCTGTTGTAGGTACTCTATTTTTAGGATCAAATGAAGAATGACCTTGTTTTCTGTAATTTCAGTACTTTAAAACTGCTGTTTATCCATTTGATTTTCTTCTGAAAAAAAATTTATAACGAAACAACATAAAGATTCTTCCTTTGCCTTTTCAAAATTGTTTCTCCTAACATACCATGTATACAAATTTTCATTCATTTTAAAAATTAATAAAAATGTTCTCATCACTCACTAAGAGTTCCTGGCACTGAGTATATGCTTTTAAAATACCTCATATTTAAACATCTATCTAGTGAAAATAAATATTTATGAGACTTTTCACTCAGCATTATCTTCTTTTTTAACATTCATTTTCAAAATTTTCTTTTAAATTGTCTCCCTGCTTCTGGCTTTTATTCTACCTATTGAGAATATAAGCAATATAACACCCATTATATATGTGAAGTCATTGTAAAACATACTTCCCAATTAGCTATGTTCATCATTATTTTTTGCATGAACCCTTTTCCATTCCTTCCACTTGTGAATGCCTTTCCGCCCAAATTATGTTTATACTTATATAGTTTGTATATATTTATATTTGCTTTACATTAATGTTGCATATACGTATTTGTTACATCCCCAATGTAAGATCATTATGAATAGGGAATCAGTTCTTTGTACTTATATCCTCAGAACCTGGCACAATGCCTGTGATATAATAAGCATTTAATAAATATGCTACTGATTGATTTTTAACTATCTGTACCTTCACACAGAAGCATAATTCTTCTTGGATATTCATATTAATCTAACAAGATATGGATAGTGATGTTAAGGTTGAGAATCTCAAAGAAGAGCACACATTGTTTAAGAAGACCATTTACATAGTTGTCCCCCAAAATTAAATATATACAATTCAAAGAGTGTTAAAACTGTTGGTGTTAATGCTGAAGTTTGTTGGCAAGCAAGATCTAACCCATGGGTATCCTTATTGCACAATCTGAGTGAAATTTAAAATGTGCAAAAGGAGACAAAATGGCATCCTTGGTTTCAATTCAGTCCCTGCTACTTTCTACTGTGTGAACATTAACAAATAACTCCTCTAGGCTTCAGTTTCCTTCTCTATGAAATGAATAAGGGGACTGGGTATACTTTACCCTAAGGTCTTGTTGAAATCTAAATTTAGTTCAGAGAAGGGGTATGCTGTATTGCCTGGGTAGTGACATATATGACATGATATAACATTAGTATTTATATGGCACTTTAAGGTTTTGAAAAGCATTTTATAAATATTATTTCATTTGACCTTCATAACAATTCTGAGATATTAGAGTCATTATTATCCTTGTTTTATAGATAAGGAAACTGAGGCAAATAGGAATTAAAGTGACTTCCCAAAGTCAAAAAGCCACCAAGGAGAAGGTTAGATTTGAAGTCAGGTCTTCCTGACTTTAGGCCCCGTGCCCTGTCCACAGCATCACCTAGAGTGATGGCTGATAGAGTCTAGCATTTTTGAAAGATCTACAGTAAGCTTGTATCTACACTGTGAAAAAATGGCAAGTGGCATTTGAGGCTGGTGAAGCTTGGCACATTCTGATAGTGACTGAGACTGAGGATTTCTAGAAGGGAGCTCACAGATTATCTACCTTTACCTATTCACTGAGGCTCAATAAGGTCTCCAAGGTGACAGAGGTAACCAAGCAGAGGCAGGATTATCACAATGAGAATATGTGGCTTTAAATTCTGGTACCCTCTTTGAGATAAAGGATGATTTTCTTCTTTGTATAAATATCTCCTGTTCCTAATACAGTGTCTGACACAGATTAGGTGCTCAATAATTCCTGCTGGCTGATTTAATTGATTGACATTTATGGAGAATTGAGGAGAGAGCCCTAATAGATGTTGATATCTGACTAACATAGTCCTGAGCCCAAAGAAGCCAACAGAAACAGAGTCTGAATATGAATCCACCCATAAATACTATGTGTGGGTTGGGATTATAGGAATTGTCCCACTCACAAATGAATATCATGGGATTATACAAACAAAAAGAAGGCAAGGAGTTTAAAGGGCCTTGATAAGCATATATGCTGTGGGGCATATCTGATAAATGATGTGGAGTTTCCTTCCCTTTTTTGTGGAAATTGATCACAAAAAATTCAATATTCCAAGTAAAAAATCACCAAGCTTTATACCAGTCAAAGTTGGGCCAAATGCCTCAGGGTTCCCAATGGACTTCAATTACAGTTTTGTATGCTTAAGGAAAAGATAATGCAAGCAAGTCCCTTTGCAAGCTAAGAAATCTGTCTGAAGCCATCATCCCTCTGAACATGAAAGAAAAAACATTGCCACTAAAATACAAGGCAAGTGACCCCTAATTGAAGGTTAAGCAGAAAAGCAAAAATCACCTCACAGACACTAGAAACCAACCCTGGGGGCTAGTGACATTAGTATCTAAAGGGTCAGTCTTAAAATCAGATTGGGTATTAACAATTCTTATAATTCTTTAAGCAGCACTACTTCATTCAAGTCAAGGTAAAAGTATATCTATAACAGTAAGTACCTTCTAAATTTCAATTTTTTTTTCCTATCAGAAGGTCTGGCCCCTTTAAGGTTAGATGGCTAGAATTAATTTAGCAAGCCAGCTGAAATATTTAAACCTAAAAATTCCAATCTAAGGCTTTTTCATATACACTCCACCTCCACCTGAATAAGATTCAATATCTGATTTTGCATATAGAGCTCAGTTAGCTTTTTTATTGGTTTTTTGACTGTTCATGGTAGCAGCCAGTTGGGTAACTAGATAATTAACTTACCAGGGTTCATTCCGTATCCATCATCAAGGAAGCACAACATAAATCCACCCTGCAGTTTTTCATTATCCACTAAAAGAGAAAGCAGCTATTACTAATAAATATTAAGCTTAATTTGTTCATTAGAAAGTCATGCTGCTCATATGATTAATCTTCCTCCTTACGGGGGAGTAAGGAGTGACACAGAGTAAGGGCACAATGATGGAGCTCAGGGGAACTTGGCTGAGATTTTATGGCAACAGCAGGGGAAGTACCAGGAATACAAAAGCACTGAATTAAATTAAAATGAAAAGATTATTTTAAAAACACTAAGAATTTACCAAAACATATCAAAAGCTAGATTTTGTAGGGGAAAAAAAAGCCAGCCCTGAAGCCACCCATTTTGAAGAAAGGATTTTGATTTGCCTTGATCCAGAGGCTTTTCCTCCTTTGAAGGTCCTTTTTCTATGGGTTCAGGTGTCCCTTCTTGGCCCTAATTCTTTCATAACCTTTTTTCCATGGGCTCACATTCCTTCCAATTTTACCCTTTTACTCAAAAGTTCTAAAAGACACAGAAGCTTATCCTTATGCAATTCAAATTCAGTATCTACTACAAAGTCATTCTGGCATGACAGATAGCCCATTGGACCAGCTTCTATTTGCTCTCAAAAATATATGAGCTAGGTGAACTTAGACAAATCACTTAACTTTTTCCAAAAAATGGGGATAACTGATACTACTGGCAACACAGAGTGGATTGAGGAAATTGTTATTTAAACATGAGTTTTCATTCTTATTTATGCTGGAGGAGACCCAAACTTGAAAGTATTGCTGTATTGGTTCTGAAAGTAATTCAAGGCAAAGAAAGCAAGAGTGAAAAGAATCACAGACATAATTAATATCCCCCCAAAGTAACTGGAGGAACATCAATAACTACTGACTCGTAGATCCACCTTCTCATCTCTTATAAAACATTTATGAAAAAGAAATACATCTGAAAGAAAGGTTACCTTGATACAAATATGAGCATGGAAAAGACATCACAAAATAATTTCTACAGCAGAACACATTTTTACACTGAAAATGTCTGAAAGCTGTAAGAATCTAAGCTTCTAAAGTTTTTTTTTAATTACCAAAAAAAATTATTTAAAAAAAATGTCAGCTTTAAAGACTCTCAGCCATGTCCATATATACAAGATTTCCCAATTTATACAAATACAGAGATAATTCTGTACAACAATCCTCTAACTATTAATGGGAAGGGAGATGTAAAATGGGAATTTTGTCAGTGTTGTAGATCCAAATGGCCAGGAGATGCCCTATAGATTAGGAGTTCCCATAGATCTCAAAGTGGTCATTTTCCCTGAACATTATGGGATATCCAGTATGAGAGTCATGATTATTCAAAAGAGATCATTGTAGAGTAAAATCCAAATGGATGAAAAATGTGGCAAATATTTGTATGGCCAGTCTATTGAAATAGTGTCATTACATATATCTGGGATAGAAACTGAAAATAGGTTTTAAGTTAGGTCCAGAATTAAAAAGGAAGAACACAAATTGCATATTAGAAATCATATAGTATTTTTTTAATATTTGAAAACTGTTCCCCAATGCAAAGAATCATATTTTCAACTGAACTATTCTTCAAATGCTGTTTTATAGTTGCAAATATTGGGGTATTATAACCTAAAAAATCAGTTTTCTGGGTGATTCAAAAGGCAATAGAGAGATTTATAATTGACACAAATAGATTACAGTATAAATCTAATATGATAATGATGACTTAATATTACTATTAATGACAGCTAGAATTTATAATGCTTTAAAGAACTAAATGATTCAGTGTATAGAGTGCCTGGCAAGGAGAAAAAAAGGGAAGGAAATAAAATAAACATTTATATAGCACCTACTATGTTCCAGGCACTGTGCTAAATGCTTTTCAAATATTATCTTAGGTGATTCTCACAACAGTCCTACAAGATAGGTGCTATTATTATCTCCATTCTACAGCTGCAGAAACTGAGACAAACAGATGTTAACTGACTTTTTAAGACCAAACAGCTATTAAGCAATTGAGATTGTTATGTCACAGTTCTCTTTAACTGTCCTGACTCAGTTTCCCTCCACTAGTTTCCCTTGTCTCAGTTTCCTTAACTGTTCTGTCTCAATCCCCTAAGTTGTAAAACTCCCCCTCTGGCCCTTAAGACTGAGGACCAGAGAGTAGACCTCTTGACTCTTTTCTGTCCTCAAGAATTTACACGATCCCTCTAAAATATTCCAAGATACTTCACTGATATCTTTATTTCTGTGTATTCAGACATCCTGTCTTTGGGTTTTTTAGGATTTATGGCCTCCCCCCATTCTGATAGAAGTTTTCCTGCGCTTCTTATCCCTTCCTTTGTTTAGAGAAAAGGTATTTAAGAAGTTGGGGTTCTCCCATTTATTGCTGGAGGCTGGAGGCTGAATGCCGGACGCTGGATTCTTTGAGATGACAGTCTCTTCCAGTCCTGGGACCAACATGGATTCCTTGGTCCCAGTATATCTTTATCTCTGTCTGACTGGATAATTTGAGATGAGAGTCCTGTCCAGTCAATTATGCTCTCCAATTAATAAAATATTAAAAACTCTCTAATCTCTCTTCTGCTTCAGTTTCTCTGGCATTACAAGATCACATTTGAAATGGGGTCTTCCTGACTCCAGACCCAGTGTAAACATTAAGCTACCCAGCTGGACTAGGACCCAATAGAGCAGAACAAGTTCCTTTGGTCCCTGTTAAATAGAATCTTTAAAAAAAAAAAATTTTTTTTTATTATCTCTACAACCTTTCTCATCTGCTTACTCATGCCCAAAGCACTTTATCATCTACTTCATATGCATAAATAACCTAGCTTTATAGGAATGAATTCTATAGGTTATAGACTAATTAATATTCTGCTTTATCAAATTCATTATATATTTGCTGGCGGAAAATGAGATAAACTAAAAAATAATGTTTTTAGTTTTAAATTTTATATTTAACCAAACAAATTTGCATATTTACATATATAATTTTAAATTGTGATGCATTGGGAGAAATAAGATGCTTGCTTAATAGTGTAGAACAATTAAGTTTATATATTCTATGAGTTTTAAGTGTTCTTTTATGGTAGGTAAGCTCAATGGCCTAGAATACTCAGAGGCTATTAAAGAACCTTAGGAAAAATAATTTACCAAATAGTACTTCTAATAAATACCGAACACCCAAAAGAACATATATCTTGCCCTGGTTCCTATCAGGATCAATGAAGTCACAAACACTTAAACTACATTCCAAAATATACAAAACACACTTTTACTTATGGGCAACTAGGTGGCACAGTGTGTAAAGAGTTCTGGATTTGGAGTCAGAAGATCTGTTCAAATTCAGTCCCAGACATTTACCAGTGTGACCCTAGACTAATCATTCAATCCTGTTTGCCTCAGTTTCCTCACCTGTAAAGTGAGCTGGAGAAGGGAATGGAAACTACTACAATATGTTTGGCAAAAGAACTGAACAACAAAAAGCAAAAAAAATAAAAATAAAAAACCCAAACCAAAAAAAAAAAAAAAAAAAAAAAAAAAAAAACTCAAACCAAAATCATAAGATATAAACTTCAAGGAATAAGATGGATGCAAGAAAACACACACATACACACACACACACACACACACACACACACACAATCACTTAAAATACATTCTGTATATAAAATCTACTCACCTGAAAACACGTCAAGTCTTGTAGCCCCTGCATCTCTGGAAACAATATAAAAATATTATTCCTTTAAAGGCAGAATACAAACTGAAGAAATGGGAAAAGGCAAATTGAACTACTGATGTACACTAATTATAACCTGTTACCAAAAATAAAAAAGATAGAGAAATTCTCTTCAATGGCTTGAAACAATTTCTAAAAAGCTTTTCACCATTAATTCATTTGCCTGGTAAGACCTCTATTCACTTGGATAGTATAAATGTCAAAAAGTCTTCAAATTCCCAAACTTTAGGAAACAGTAAGCAGAGTTATGTGCTTGTGCCTGGTTCAACTAAAGGACTTGAAGAGGAGAAGTGGGATCAAGAATTACTCACAGAATAATGGATAAAATATTGTGGAATTTTGACATCCCTTTTATTTTTAAATTATATAAATATGTGCTTGAATATAATGACAACAGTAAACAATGACTTGCTAAGTCATCTCATTTTCTTTTTTTGACAGTTATTAGGCTGATAGATCAGAAGGATGCTGCTAGTATCATAAAAGTAGGTTTCAAGGCATCTGACATATTCTTATTACAGGACCATTGCAAATAAGATAGAAATATTGGCCAGATAATAATAATAATGATAATTTAAAATAGCATATTAGATATTTAAGGAACTAGTTGAATGAAAATAGATGTCTATGAGATGCCAAGGAATCTATCTTCAATATTTTCATCAATAAAAAACATATATTAAGCACTTACTATGTGGCAGGCACTGTACCAAGCTACAAAAACCTGCAAAAATCAGTCCTGCCCTCAAGAAGCTTACAATCAATTGTATCTATTAGGCATTTACTATACACCTGGCACTTTGGTAGGTGCGGGGAATACAAAGACAATAATGAATTAATTCTTACTCTTAAGGAGTTTATATTTTTTAGTGAATTGGATCCAAGATTGCTCAGATATTTTTCGTGGACTCAATTTACCAGAGTCAATCTGGTATGATGAAATAGAGTGATATGTAAATTTGTATTCTTGGATTCAAAAAATTTTAGTGTACAGGTACAGAATGGGATAACAATACAAGTAGAAAATATTTGAGGATTTTTAAAATTTATTTTTAACTTATGGAGTAAAACAAGCATTTTTATAAGATAGAGTTTTAATGAATATAAAAAGAAGTAACAAAAAACTAATTGAATACCAGATAATTATAGTAACCAATCTTAACCCAGGGGAAGAAAACAGAAAAAGCATCTCTTTGAAGAGATACAGGCTGTGTGTGTGTGTGTGTGTGTGTGTTTATTTAACTGCATTACATGGTATATGTGTGCGTGTAGGTAAAGATGATTTACAGGATAGTGAGTAGGGGAGAGAAGAATACATTTCAAACTGCAGATGTTTGAAGATTTTAGGATGTCAGCTGTGTGATATATCAACCAAAAAATCACTATGATTTTTTTTTTTTTTACTATATTAGGAGAGACATAAAAAGGAGTTAGTAGTCCCTACTTACTATGTATTCTGAACTGCTCAGACTCCATTTTGTGTGTGATATGGAGTTCTGGATGCCATATTTGATGAGGAAATCAACAAAATGAAGCATGTCTTAAGATAAATTAGGTAAACTAGCTGGTAAATTAGTTATAATGAGAGTCCTGGAGACTATGGCTGAAAGAACTGAGTATATTTAGAACTAGTAAACCCATGAGATCAATCATCTTTAGTACTACTATGATGAAGAGGGTCTGGATGTTTTTCTTGGCATGAATACCAAAAGTGTGTGGAAGTTGCTGAATTAGGTATGTCTGTTACAAGGAAATTATTCCTAATAATTAGTACTGTCCAAAAGTGGCCTACTTTAGGACACAGTGGTTCCCCAGCTGTGAAAGTCAAGGAGAGTCTACAGCACCACTTGTCAGCAATGCCAGAGAGGGATTCTTCTTCAGGTTTGGCTTGGATCAGATGAATTCTGAGACCCCTTCTTTTTATGATCTAGGCTGACAGGGCACCAGGATAGTATTTAAAGGGATAGAGTATCTCTACCGAAATGATAATGAATCAACACAGTTTGAATTATTCTGATTCAAACTTTTTCTAGCTATCTAAAAAAGGACGAGGCAAAAACTTTGGGGATTTCTTCCATTTCTCCTTGAGTAGACAAAAGAGTCTCCTTAATTTCTGATTTTCCAAATGAGATCTTTCTAATATTTGAAATACTTAAAGCACTTAACACATATACACACACATTCTAGTTGACACAGATTTCCAATGCTTTTTAATTCTTAAAAATCAACCTAAACTCTCCCCTCTCCCGATTTTTAAAATCATTCAGCCCACCAAAATAAAGAACAGAATCACAAATTACAAAACTAAAGATAATATAACTCAGGTGACCAGCCTAGAGTGATGCTCATGCCTTTTCAAACAAAATGAGCACTGAAGCTAAAGAATAAGGTAGTACCCTCAAAGGGATTGGAAGCCTCTCAAGTAAGAAACTCTCCCCTTAAGAATGTTTGTGATTTCACTAAATATTCACAGTAGTGGTACTTCAATTGTGTTTGGGTTCTGCAGACTAAGAAACTTAATTAATATTGATGTTTTGATTTCCTATTACCCCAGAATGGCAAAATCCAGAAATTATAGTTTTAAAATGCTAAGGTTTCTGCAATTAAAAAACAATAATAAAAGCAAACAAAAAAGCTAAGCTGCAATTTATATGCAAATAATAAATGTGTCACTTGCATTATCATTAATAAGCATTTAATCAATATCTACTATGTGCAGACTCGGGATTAAGTGCTGGAGGGAGGGGAAGAGAAAAGGCCAAAAAAATAACATGATTTGTGGATGTATTTTTCTGATAAATTTTTATAATATTTTTAAAGTATTCTTGGGTGCCAAATGAAGCTCCAAATTCTTATTTGGAAAATTATGGATTTGTTTTCCATGCCTTCCAAGAATTGGAGATATCAAGTAAATGAAAACTAGTTGTTTTCTCTGCATTCAATACATTTGACTGTGAATAGTTGTGTTATTGTCATCATCTGTTAGAAAATCTATCTCAAGAGTGAAATCTGAGGAAACTGAATGATTTATACTGGAATTAATAAATAAGGCTGCTGAAACCTAAATAAGAAGGCTACATTATTCCTCATTAAATATATAATATAGTATTTTCCTTTTATTTTTGAAATTGGTCTCCCTACCTCACCCAGGTCAGATCAGTAGTCACTCACAGGCATATTCCAATACTTAGCATAGGATCTCTGTTTAAGGACCAGTCTGGCACTATGCAGCCTAGTATTCCCTGATTCCTGAGGGATCATCATATCGATGCCAAACTTAGTTTGGATACTTAATGGTTTAGCCCACGGCTGCTCAGAGCTCCAGGACTTAAAAAAATCCACCAGTCTCAGACTCCCTATAAATGCAGTACAGGTCTCAGCTACCACACTCAGCTATGGGTATCTGCTTGTTACAGTCAGTTGTTATTCTCACTTCAGTACTCAAGACCTTAAAACAATGAAGTTTTACCAGAATCCTTTAAAAAGGGAATAGAATTCTTGGCTTTAGTCCAAACAATTTCTTCAACCTTATGTGGAAGAGCACTGAAATCTGTTTAAAAACTGTTGCTGATATCATGAGACAAAATATAAAAAGATTAGGGATGGAAAACTTAAATAAACCGGCTACTGAATATTTTGAAACAAGTGACAAACTGCTGTTGCAGAAGAAAGATTAAGCTCTACTAAATTAAGAAAATCTAATGAAACATCGAAAGTATTCAACTACTCTTTACTGGATAGATAATGCAAAATTACCACATCAGACAAAACTTGGCAATATTTAAGATGCCAGATAAATAGATGGAGTTTTGCAGGGGTAAGAGGAATGATAGGAGAGAGCTTTTGTGGGAGAGGAAGCACAGGAAAAGGGCATCAAGTAGTCCATTCAGCTCTAAAATATATAAATGCCTTTGGCATTCTGTTTGTTTCCCATTGATCTACTCATCTCACCCATGCTAAAAGTGTAGGGATCCTACTGCTGATAGCCAGAAGCTTGACCTGCTTTCTGCCTGCCCCAAAGCTCACCAAACTGGGACCAGACAGTACAGTACACACACTCATTCTAGTCCATCACAGCTCGGACTTCCCAAACTCAAGTAATCTATCAACCTCAGTCTTCCCAGTAAGAGGTATCAGAGACATGTGCTACCATGTCCAGTAATAAGTACTTTGTAATAAGGTACTCCTCTAGAGACCCGCTAGCATTTTTAGGATGAGTTGCTGGGGCCTCAAGTTAGAGAGACATTGACCTTGCCTTTCTGTTATGCTTTCCTTTAACTCCTGAAATTTAATTTTCCAGTTTATTCCTAGGACAAAGGTTATATGTGTCTCAGTTAAGGGAGCCCATTAGCATTTGTTACATCCTTATGTGTCAGGTATTATGCTATGTACTGGGTATGCAAATGCAGTAATAGAATAAAATTATTTTTGTTCTGTATTCTGATTCTTATTTCCATCTCCCCACTCCTTTTTCCCTTTATGCATGATTATATAGCTGCATTTTACATACATAAATATTGAGTATTGACACACATAAATACATATACATATATACATAAACACACATATACATACATGTAACTAGATGGCAGAGTAGAAAAGAGTGCTAGGCTTAGAGTCAGAAAGATCTGAGTTCAAATCCAGCCTCTGCTACTTACTAGCTGTTTGACCCTAGTCAAGTCGATCTTTGTTTGCCTCAATTCCACCAACTTCACAGGATTGTTTTGAAGATTTAATTAGTATATATTTGTAAAGCACTTAGCATAGAGCCTAGTACATGGTAAGTTTTATGTAAATGTTAAATACTGTTATTATTGTTATTATTATTATATCATTCTCTTTCCCATGCCCTAAGCCTCAAAGAGAAGTACCTGTTATACTCTGAACAGACTACATCTGTTCTAAATTCTTCTGATTTGGTCCATCCTGCTATTTGTGCCTGAAAAGCTTTTTCTGATACCCCTTAATAGTTAGTACTCTCTTCACATTATTTCATTCCTCCTTGGTTATATAAAAGTTAACATTTCCACAGGTGAATGTAAGCTTTGTGGGCAGGTACTAATCTCTCTTTTGTATTTTTATTCCCACCATACACTGAGGTCAAACCTTGTACCTGATGGGCTTTTAACAAATACTTATTGAATGAATGAATGTCCTCCCTACAATCTCTGTTCACCAAAACTCTAAAGACAATCTCAAATGCCTCTTTATAAAAGTATCTCTTGTAACATCACTAGTCAAAAGTGACCTTTCCCTTCTCTGAACATATGCATACATCTTCTTTGTACCTCTTCTACGCACTTAAACAAATTCTATTTTTATGTTCTAACTTTGTGGAAAGGCAAGTGTGCAAATGTGTAAAAGGATGGCTCTTGATGTCAGTAAGTCCTGAGTTCAAGTCTTGCCTTTAAGAGAGCAAAAGTGTGACCCTGAATGAATTTCTTCTCTAAGAGAAAGTTACTAAATTGCAAACCATTTTTAAAGTTAGATTCTTCCTTTATTTAAAAAAAATTAGTTAAACAAGTATTTATTTTCTTTCCCTCCCAAACCCCACCAATAATTTAAAGGAAAATAGGAAAAGCAAAACTGTTGTAAATTATGTGCATAAGAAAAATGAATTCCTACATTAACCATCTACAAAAAGGTCTGCATCATTCTGCATTTTGAATCAATCACTTCTGTGTCAGAAGAAGGTAGCAATGATTATTGTCAGTATTCTAGAATCCTAGCTGATCACTGCATTGATCTTAAGGTTTTTACAATGTTATTGTAAAAGTTATTCTTATTCATTTTATTCTGCATCAGTTCATAAAAATCTTCCCAGGTTTCTCAGCACCCATCTCTTGACTTGCACTTAAATGGATTTAAGTGAAGCAGAATTGCACAGTCATTAGTCTCACTCTCCCAGAGCCCTAGAGGTCAATATGCTCCAGGGTTTCCTTTGGATCTGTCAATATTTCATGGGCAACTATCACACTTGAGTTTTATCATTAACAAAAGATAGAGAATTCTGTGAATCAATCCAGAGATGTGTTTTCACTCTGTTCCTTAGTATCGGCCTGCAGAAAATACTTAATAATGATTTCTGGAATGTATATCACTGTAGAGACAACCTAATAAATGTCTGCTACTCTTGATTATAGACCAAAAAAGAGAAAGCTAATTCACCTTGGTGATATACAAAAAGGGTATTCTCTGCTCAGTTGCTTCCTCAATTCAATTTAATTTCATTCCTTAAGCATTCATTAAAAAACCTGCTATGTACCACACACTTTGTTAAGATCTGGAGATACAGAGTAAAAAAACTAAAGAGACTTGCCCTCCCAGAGCTTACATCTTACTTCAAAAAACAACACAAAAAGGAATATGAAATCATAATTTTATTATTAAATATAATTTCAATTATTAAATGGAATGTTTTATTATTTTATATAGACTTTTTATATTATATAGCTTTTTTTGGTTTACAAAAGTACTCTAGAGGTATTCTCCCTAATCGTGAGATAGGTGCTATTATGTTCAATATTTTACAATCAAAGAAATTAAGGTAGAGAAAGATTAAGTGATCTATCCAGGGTCAAACAGCTAATAATTATCAGAAGCTGGATTCAAATAGTATATGTACACAAAGATACATAATTTATATAGGTATACACATGTGCATGTTTAAATGAAAGCAGGAAAGGAAGGGTGACAGGAAGGAAAGGAAGACCAGAAGAGAGGAAGGAGGGAAAAAGAAGGAAGGGAGGAAGGGAAAGAGGGAGGAAGGAAGGAAGGAAGGGAGGAAGGAAGGAAGGAGGGGAGGAAGGGAGGGAAGAAGAAAGATGGTACTATAGTTCCACAAACAATACTGGCTGTTACATAATAATCTGGTGGTCAGTAATAACAAAGTTTCTGAGACAATCAGTGCCATAGAATTTGATAATGGGGTATTTATAGGACCAGTTCTCAATTCTACCTCTAAGCCATAAAATTAGCCTATCAGTGACATGAAGCACCTGATCTCTTTTTCTATAAAGTTATCTTCTAGCTCCTGTTTCTTTGCTAATTTTTTTTTTTTTTTTAGAACTTGATCCACTTTAATGGATGTTACAATTATAATAAACTTTATCCCTTGACTTGGAGATTTGGAGATGGGTTTAAGCCTGCAAATTCTTTTGACACCCTCTGGAACCCCAAACTTTTTGTGGTCTCCTTTAAGACCCAACAGTTGGAAGATGGACTGAAGAGGGCAAAACCTAGGAGAAATAATCATGTCATTATCATCTTTCAATCCATCATTGTTAGATTTATGTCATAAACTTCCCTCAACAAACTTAAGTGTAGAGGCATGTCTTACCTTGCATTGTCAAGTAATTCAGCAAGGGCTCCAAAAAGAAAGCTGTGTGTTGTGCTGATGGAATACAAAGAAGGTAAATGATAAAACAGTCAAAGACATGATGACAAAGGATTATAATCCTTGTGGATACACATGAAAAACAGCAAAGAAGCAATTTATCCAGACCCAGACAGTTAACATATTAAGAACTTATTCTAGAGTAGATACCCTCCATAAAGAGTACTGGGATAAGCACATATTAGCAAACTAATTCCCTCAATAAACAGAGGCTCTGGGGAAAGTGTGACTATCATACATAAATCCATCAATCTTAAAAGTTTGTAAAGTGGTTTGTAAACACTCTATAATTTGTACAATGAGTTGTTTATTAAAAACTATTTAAGGCAGGCTGGTTTCTTAAGAAGACTAAAGATCAAAGGCCTACAAACACATTTCTGTATAGCCAAGAGGAACCATCTGTTGCTACAGCAAATGAGGGAATTTGCCCTGTTTGCCCAGATAAGCTATACTTATCCTGGAATCCTTACAACTTCTGAGGCAGGAAAAAAGGGGGGAACAACCCAGACTCTGCTTCCAAAATATCTCTTTAATCCTCGTTCTTGCTGATGCCAACTGCTATTATAGAAACTACACAGAGAAAATATTCACCATTTTAGAATTTTAGAATTATTTAATCAATTTATTTAGATGAACTTTGAGTACTGACAGTCATGTTTTTTTTTTTTTTTCATTTACTGTCTAGGCATTTCAATCAGTGGCCAGAAACCAGCATCAAGCAAAAGTTTCCATGTAATTTTCTTATGCCTATTAGGCAGAGGTGGTAGAAGCTACAGGGGGTTGTTTGATGGAGGAGGGAAGACCCCTGGGGTAAAGGCAGCTTTAAGATCTTTGTTAAAAGTAATTACTAAAATTAATAATAATAATTTGGGGTCAGACGTGATTTTATTGGCAAATAGAGCTATCAGATGTGGAAACTCCCTTTCCCAATACAGATCAGCATCTCTTTTGCAATTTATAGACTTAGAGAGCTGGCTGAGGAACTGAGATATTAAGTGACCTGCTCAGGAT
Organism: Sarcophilus harrisii; assembly: GCF_902635505.1. Lineage (NCBI taxonomy): Eukaryota > Metazoa > Chordata > Mammalia > Dasyuromorphia > Dasyuridae > Sarcophilus > Sarcophilus harrisii. The sequence goes on from NC_045428.1 coordinate 288,324,545, forward strand.
CACAAAGCCAGAGAGAGAGAGAGAGAGAGAGAGAGAGAGAGAGAGAGAGAGAGAGAGAGAGAGAGAGTGTGTGTATGTCATGTTTCATATATATCCTATATATTTCATATATACATATATGAAAAGGAAAAGTGAAGCACTTCCTAACTTCCTTACCACCTTTTTTACCAGGCACACCATACTGGGTTATAATTAGTAACAGAAACAATAATAATACCATTTCACATGTATATAAGCACTTTAATGTTTAAGTTTTATCACTTTTAGCAAAACTGATGCATGAAAATCCAAATTTAAGGTAAATTAAGATATGATCACTTGCTGACAAAAATAGTAATAGCTATTATTTATCTAGTGCTTTAAAGGTTTTTGAAGCACTTTACATATGGGAGAAAAGGGATGTAAACAGCACTGATGGTTCAGTTGACTCACTGGGGATGCTTCCTTATCTCAAAACTTCCTTCAGAGTCCAGCTCAGGTGGCTGCTTAATAGGGGAAATGGCACCTGTCTCCAAAGATGTTTTGAGACTCAAATGAAATGATTATAAAGTACTTAGCATAGTGCCTAGCCGGAATAGTAAAAATTATATAAATTTTAGCTATTATTGTTGTTGCCAAGAGATCTGGAAGTATTTTCTGGTAACCAGCACTTATAAGAGGGCCTGGAACTTATTAGGGGCTTGATAAATAAATGCTGATTGATTGATTGGAATTCCAAGATGGTTGCTTCCAAATCCAGTTTGATGGAATTCTCAAATAAGAAGGCATGTCAAAGTCCCCAAAAATTGCTATATAAGGCATGCAATATTATTATCCTCCTTATGCAAATAAGGAATTTAAGGCTCAGAAACATCATTCAATTATTACAGTCATAAAGTGAGATTTGAACATATACCAGTCTGACTCCAGAATCAGTATTCTATCCATTACACTATGATTTCTTTAAACAATAAACTCTTGCAGTAATATTAAATATACTTCAATATTAAATGATAAAATGTGCCAACCTTTTGATAGTCTATTGACTGTGTAAGCTGGGGTGTATTATTACTATTTATGAAGCGATTATGGCAATATGATGCTGGAGTTTCCCTAGTGCTATATGGCTCCATCAAAAATTTACTTTGTGGAGAAAAGAAGTGAATTTACATCTGATTTTTTTCCTGAGGCTGTTGTCATTTTAATTTACTCAGTAATCAAAACACTGAAAGCAGGGGAAGAAAAAGCAGAAAATAAGTATTAGCAACCAGAATTAAGCAGAGAGAGACTATTATCTAGTACCATTTTGTCTGCTTATTATTTCTATGTAAAATCCCCAACAAAGGCAATGTTATTATTCTCAAATAATATGATACATCACATACTTCTGGGATTTAAAATAAATACACCATTATAAGATATCCCTAAGCGAGGATTCTGAATTAATATAAAGGCATTAACATCAGCTAAGTGACACAGCGAGCTGAGTGCTGGAACTGGATCAAGGTTCAAATATAACCTCAGATATTTACTAGCTGTGTGATCCTGAGCAAGTCACTTAACCTCTACCTCAGTTTCCTCATCTGTAAAATGAGGATAAAATAGCAATTATCTCTCTGTATTGTTGTGAAAATCAAATGAGATAATAAGTATAAAGCACTGGGCATATAGTTAATATAAATGTTAAGTATTTATTGTTATTATTTTTATTTATTTATTTTTTATTATTATTACCAAGAGATCTGAAAGTTTTCTAAGACAGAACCAGCACTTAGCACAGTGTCTCGCAAATAGCATGCACTTAATGCACGTTTACTGATTGATTAGCACTCCAAGATGATTTCTTCCAAACCTTTATTTCAACAGTTTGGTAGAAAGGAAATTAGCATTCTGGGACGGATTAACATGATTTAAAATTCTAGAGGTTTCAGCACTTAGAAGCAGTGGAAATAGTATTTTTTTCAAAATTGAGATATTACAAGATGCTGTTAACATCACGTGTATTAACCCACCATATCACATTATAAATAATAAGCAAGGCAAATAAATATATTTTCACTTTCTGTCTCCTCTGACGTTACTGGGAGAGAAGCGAAATTGAAAGGGGAGTATTGGGCTGACATCCTGGTCAATCATGGCTTGGACGTCAGTTTCCTAATCCAATACAGAATGGAAATAAATACTATCAAGGAAGTGGCTTTCCATTTATGATCCCTCTCCTTTGCAAATTACTATGTTATAACAAAGTTAGCTTGTGAGTTTTTATTTATTGTTTTTTTTAAAGTTGAAATTAAAATTTAAAATTTTTTTTTATTCTTGTTCTCTTTGAAATCTCAAGAAGGGAAAGGGAAGGGAATGAAAGGACAAAACCTCGCTTTCATAGGCCCCTTTGATGTTTGGAACCAGTTCCTGCTAAAATGAGGGAGCTCACCAGAATCCTCAAATTCTTATGTAATCGAAGATCTAAGGGAGGTGTGGCCTGGGCTCAGGGGCAGAACTATTTCCTCTGCTCAGCTAGCATACACGACATCGGAAGGAAGACTAGGGAGGAGGGGAGGGAAGGGAGAGAGCGCCACCTCCTGGGTCTGACAGGGAGAGCCATGGTACCTAATCTGAACAAATGACTAATTCAGGAGTTCCTTAGGAAATTCAATTAGTTCCTTTTACCATTATTAAAACTAACAATTGGTAGGATCGAGTCTCAGGTGAGTTTTCTTTCTTTGCTTTGCAGTATTCAAACAAGAAGCAACTAAGAGGGCAACTTCTGGTAAGGCATGCGCGCCTAGCCCTAGTGACCACAGTAACTCACCATTGAGTCTAGGATCTACCGTGGTATCACACTGTAAGGCCTCTAGTTCTCCATCTCGTAAATAGCCGACACGTACATGTGCGGGGAGATAGCGGCAGGCCCAGACGAACCTTCGCTCACTCCATGCGTCCGGGAGAATCGAGACACATAACTTCCTAAGTCTCTTCGGTCTCCTGCGAGATCAACGTATAGAACTTATTTAATAACCAGTTATTTAAAATAACACCACCTCCAACTCTTCCTATTTGTACAATAAGTGCAACCAATTAACTTTGAGAAAGATGGTGCGGGAGAAAGAGTTTCAAACTGTACAATGTATCTCCAGGAATTACTAAGTTTCACAATTACTTGATAATAGAAAATAATTTTAACATTCCCAGAATAATTAACAAATAAATAATAATTAATTATAAATACACTGTCTCTAAGTTAATTATAAATTCATAATTATTAAATATTAATTAAATTATTGAAATGAAAATTAAATAAATTTTAAATAATTAAAATAAATAAATTTTAATTTTAAAATTAATAATAATTTTAAATTAAATTATTAAAATATTAAGTTTTAAAAATTACTTGGAATATAGTAAATAATTTTAAATTTTAAATAATTAAAAAATAAATTAAATTTTAAAATTAAAAATAATTTTAAGTTAAATTTAAAATTAAATTATTAAATTATTAAGTTTTTTAAATTACTTGGAATATAGTAAATAATTTTAAATTGAAATAAATTTAAATTTGAAATGATTAAAATAAATTTAAATTTTAAAATTAAAAATAATTTTAAATTAAATTATTAAATTATTAAGTTTTTAAAATTACTTGGAATATAGTAAAATTAAATTTTAAATTTAAATAAATTAATTTTAAATTAAATAATTTTAAATTAAATATTAAATTTAAATTTTAAAATATGAATATATAATAATTTTAAATTTTAAATAATTAAAAATAATTTTAAATTAAAATAATTTAAATTAAATTTAAATTATTAATTTAAATTACTTGAATATATAAATAATTTAATTTAAAATTAATTTAAATAATTAAAAAAATAAATTAATTTTAAAATTAAAAATAATTAATTTAAATTAAATTATTAAATTATTAAGTTTTAAAAATTACTTGAATATAGTAAATAATTTTAAATTTGAAATGATTAAAATAAATTAATTTTAAAATTAAAAATAATTTTAAATTAAATTATTAAATTATTAAGTTTTAAAAATTACTTGGAATATAGTAAATAATTTTAAATTTTAAATAATTAAAAATAAATTCAATTTTAAAATTAAAAATAATTTTAAATTAAATTATTAAATTATAAAGTTTTAAAAATTACTTGGAATATAGTAAATAATTTTAAATTTTAAATAATTAAAAATAAATTCAATTTAAAATTTAAAAATAATTTAAATTAAATTATTAAGTTTAAAATTATTGAATTATATAAATAATTTTAAATTTAAATAAATTTAAATTTTAAATAATTAAAATAAATAAATTTAAATTTTAAAATTAAAAATAATTTAAAATTAAATTATTAAAATATTAAGTTTTTTTTTTTTATTTAATAGCCTTTTATTTACAGGATATATGCATGGGTAACTTTACAGCATTAACAATTGCCAAACCTCTTGTTCCAATTTTTTACCTCTTACCCCCACCCCTCCCCTAGATGGCAGGATGATCAGTAGATGTTAAATATATTAAAATATAAATTAGATACACAATAAGTATACATGACCAAAACGTTATTTTGCTGTACAAAAAGAATCAGACTCTGAAATATTGTACAATTAGCTTGTTTTTTTTTTTTTAATTAATTTATTTATTTAATAGCCTTTTATTTACAGGTTATATGTATGGGTAACTTTACAGCATTAACAATTAGCCAAACCTCTTGTTCCAATTTTTCACCTCTTACCCCTCACCCCCTCCCCCAGATGGCAGGATGACCAGTAGATGTTAAATATATTAACATATAAATTAGATACACAATAAGTATACATGACCAAAACGTTACTTTGCTGTACAAAAAGAATCAGACTCTGAAATATTGTACAATTAGCTTGTGAAGGAAATCAAAAATGCAGGTGTGCATAAATATAGGGATTGGGAATTCAATGTAATGGTTTTTAGTCATCTCCCAGAGTTCTTTCTCTGGGTGTAGCTGGTTCAGTTCAATACTGCTCCATTGGAAATGATTTGGTTGATCTCGTTGCTGAGGATGGCCTGATCCATCAGAACTGGTCATCATATAGTATTGTTGTTGAAGTATATAATGATCTCCTGGTCCTGCTCGTTTCACTCAGCATCAGTTCATGTAAGTCTCTCCAGGCCTTTCTGAAAACATCCTGTTGGTCATTTCTTACAGAACAGTAATATTACATAATATTCATATACCACAATTTATTCAGCCATTCTCCAATTGATGGGCATCCACTCAGTTTCCAGTTTCTAGCCTCTACAAAGAGGGCTGCCACAAACATTCGTGCACATACAGGTCCCTTTCCCTTCTTTATAATCTCTTTGGGATATAATCCCAGTAGTAACACTGCTGGATCAAAGGGTATGCACAGTTTGATAACTTTTTGAGCATAATTCCAAACTACTCTTCAAAATGGTTGGATTCGTTCACAACTCCACCAACAATGCATCAATGTCCTAGTTTTCCTGCATCCCCTCCAACAATCATCATTAATTTTTCCTGTCATCTTAGCCAATCTGACAGGTGTGTAGTGGTATTATTAAATTATTAAGTGGTATTATTAAATTATTAAGTTTTAAAAATTACTTGGAATATAGCAAATAATTTTAAATTTAAATAAATTTAAATTTTAAATAATTAAAATAAATAAATGTAAATTTTAAAATTAAAAATAATTTAAAATTAAATTATTAAAATATTAAGTTTTAAAAATTACTTGGAATATAGTAAATAATTTTAAATTTAAATAAATTTAAATTTGAAATGATTAATTAAACTTAAATTTTAAAATTAAAAATAATTTTAAACTAAATTTAAAATTAAATTATTAAAATATTAAGTTTTAAAAATTACTTGGAATATAGTAAGTGCAATAAAAAATATTACTTGTTATTATTTAATAAAATGAATTGGAATATAGGACCCAGAGTTTTAAGACAGGAATCCTGTTTCAGTAGTCACATTTTGGGATTTTTTGGCAAAGTTAATAGAGTCCTTTGAGAAAACTGAGGCAAGTAGAGTTAAGTGACTTGCCACAGTTAAGTGTCTGAGTTCTCCTGACTCCAGAGACAGTTCTCTATCCACTCTGCCATCCAGCTGCCCTTCCCCGGAGTCCTGGGGATCACTTTTCTCCTTTGAAGAAGATGGCATATAGGTCCGTAGTTTCATTAGGAACGTTCAGGTCTAGGGCTATTCACCCTTGAAAAAGAATGGATGGCTATAACAGTCACACAACAAGCACTTAATCTGAACTTAATGATGTGCCAAGAGTTGTGTTAAACACTGGGCCTAGACAGAAAGGAAACACCACCTGCTATTTAGCTGGGATTTTGAATTCTGGTTATAAAAATCCTAACACAGGCTCCCTTGAATAATGAATTTGTGTGATTCATTGGGATTACACCAGGACTAGAGTCCCCTTCTGCTTAGAAATAAGGCAGAAAAATCAGTAGAACAGTGACCCTGCTGTGAAGGGAAGTTGTACATACTATTATATTCATAAGGACCAAGGGAAGAAGAAGGTGTTTGAATGGCAACTAAAAGAAAAGTGATATTGTAGTTTTGTTTGAAAATGAAATAAACATAAAAATTAAAAAAAAAATTTCCCTGATTACATTTCTGTTTAATTTTCTTTATGTAATTGGAGCTATCTTCCTAATTTTCTCTTCCATAGAGCCATATGGGATATGAGTTTTTATAGTGAGAGAGAAAAAAACTTTGAAGATACTATTCTGGATTTATTCCTGCCCCCTCCCCCAACTTCCAGCTGCTAACTCAAAGCAATTCACTATTTAAAGTGCACATGATACCATTAACTAAGCCAAACTAGTTATATTTCATTTCTACCCCAGAGAAATAAATGTCTGTTGTAGAAAATCACCCATTCTGAGTACTCAGAGTAGAGAGGCTGCTGGCTCTGCTTTTTAGGGAGAATTATATGCTGTGGTTGGCCAGGAGGGTGCTTGTAGAAGAGAAGTTGGGGAGCTATTGCTCAAAGAAAAAACTGAGTCAAGTAGCGTAAAATCAAAATATAGCATGTGTGACCCTGACTATGTAATTTAAGTTTTACATAATCAGTTTTCTCACCTGTAAAATGGGAGGGTTGGACATTGATGTTATCTCCTTTCCCTTCCAGCTAGTATCCTCTCTTTTCCTTTTATTCTACATTCATGCCATTCATATGCTTTATTTATCTACATTTGCCCTTTGTGGCTTCTTTTCTAAACCAATTTCACCTACTGAAAAATGTAAAGATAGGGAGAGAGAAAGTGAGATTATCTAGGTTACATTCTCCTTAAAATTGGGCTATATATTCCTGAAGAACTGATGCTGTCTCTTGAGTATAGCCTCTTGAAGACTGAAGATAGCAGTCAAGCTACAGGTGCCCTGAACTTGTCAACTTAGATAGTCTCATAAAATATTCATACTGGAAGAAACATTGAGCAGATAACCAGTGGTTGGAATCTCTAATAGTACAGCTCTCTTATCATTTAAATAATCCTTGGGTAAGCTATACTTTCATTTCTTTTCCCAGTAAACACATTTTAACTGAAAACATTCTGAACAATGATTATAAACATGAAAGATTGTTATTTTCCACCCCAAGGCAATGCTATTTCACAGCAACCATAAATAAGAAATGACATCAGAAAAATATAATAAATAGCAAAGGCAAATACTGTGAAATGAATAATGCTGAAATGAAGCTAATGATCTTAAATTAATAGAGTAAGAAACTGTAATCTCAAAGCCTCCCACAACCTTCCAATTCCTGCCTTCAGAGTAGGATGAATGTGTTTATCCTGATCTAAAAGATCTTTTATAGTGGCAAAATGATTCTGTGTTCAGCTGCTCTGGGAAGTTCTTCCTTGTATCCCACACAAATTCACTTGTTTTCCTCATTTATTCCATATTTATTGAGACTCTTAGAGATGCTCAATATTATGGTAAGTAATGAAGAGAATGAAAAAAGAAGTAGAACAGCAAAGCATAAATATAGAAATCAAATAGGGAATAAAAGCAATGAGAGATTCAAAGGATGCACAACCAACAATAAAGATAAATTGTCAACAGAATCTCCCAATCCATTATTCTGACCATGTTATTTTCCTGTTCAAAAATCTTTATTAGTTCTGAGCTAGATAAATGAAAACACACAATATCTTAGAAGGTGGAACTATGGATATAGTACTATAAGTGAAAGGAAGAAAAGAAAGAAGGAAGGAAGGGAGGGAAGGAGAGAGGGAGTGAAAAAATGAAGGAAAGCATTTATTAAACACTTACTAGGTGCAAGGCTCTATATTTACTAATTTACAAATTTTTCATTTGATTCACATACTTCTGATAGATAAGTATTATTGTCCCCATTTTACTATTGAGGAAACTGAGGCTGACAGAAATTAAATTATATATCCAGTGTCACAAAGCTAGTAAATATCTGAGGCTGATTTTAACTCAGGTCTTCCTGTTTCTAAGCTTAGCCCTCTATCATCTGGCAAACCTAGCTGCCTCTAAAGGACTTTAAAAATCATCAAATTAAAATAATCTCTCACTTTACAGATAAGGAAATAGCCCCAGACAGATGAAATGATGACTAAGGTCTCACGGGTAGTTATTGTCAGGACTACTATTTGAACTCTAGTCGCACAGCACTATATTGACACTATCTTATCCTTCTAGTCATATTAAAAACTATTCTCTTTTATACACTGCATTTTAGTCACTCTACTGCCTATTCCCTAAAGTCATCATGGACTTTTGTGATCTATGCAGGCTATCACCTATGCCTTGAACAAAATCTCCCTTCATCTCCACTTATTGAAATCTCTCTTGTCTTTCAAATTCCAACTCATACATTAACCTTTCCTTTCCTTCTCTTTTTGCTTCTTTTATTTCTTTCCTTCCTTTTTTGTTTTTTCTTTCCCTTCTTTGCTTCATTCTTTCCCTCCTTCCCACACACCCTTCCTTTCTTTCTTCTGTTGTGACTCAGTTTCCCTGACTTATTCTGCCTCAGTTTTCCTGAATTGTCCTGTCTCAGTTTCCATAAATTGTTCTGCCTCAGTTCCCCTGAATTGTCCTGCCTCAGTTTCCCTGAATTGTCCTGCCTCAGTTTCCCCAATTGTTCTGCTTCAGTTCCTTGAATTGTTCTGCCTCAATCCCCCTGGTTGCAACCCCCTTTTCTGTTCATTAGAACTGAGATAATTAGGGCTATGGAGATTTGACATTCCAGAAAATATGATTCTAGATGTCCTATCTCAGATACCTGATTGGCATTGTCTATATCTCTTAGTCCCAGACTTCTTGGCTCTAGCTGGACACCTCCTAAATCCTCCCAATTTGTAAGAATTTATGGTCCTACCTGCCCAACCTGTCAGAACAGATTGATGATCCCTACCTGAAGATTCCTGCTCACTAGAGTTTGGACTCCACTCCTGCTTTGTGTACCTGAGCTTAGAGCCATATATATGTCATGATTCCCTGCTGGATGCTTTGAGACATCAGCCCTGGGGGCAACATGCCCCCAACACAATCTCTCCCTCTCAAATAAAATATTAAAAACTCTCTAATATCTATCTTGCCTTAGTATCTCTGGCATTACATTTGGAGGCCCCAGCGAGATGAGATCTGAGAGCACAATTAGAGTTTGGAGAACAGCAGGACTTGACAAGGAGCCTTGAACTGGTTGGGCCTGGATTCTTTGAGGGAAACCAGAATCTGGTTTGTTTCAGAATTCCATGGAGAGACTGCTTCCAGCCAAGGCAAAAACTCACCGCCAACACCCCTTATTGGCCAAAATGGATAATCTGGTTTGAAACCCCTGCAGGATAAGTTTTCTGTCTGGTCTGATTGCTAGCAATTCTGGGTACCCAGAAAAAGTTGGGCTGATGAGTTATACAACTCTGGGAAGTGTCAATAGGATGCCATGTGGCACTATCTAGTCTGGGTGCCTTTGGGCACTATCTGGTTATCTCTGGGCACTCTCTGGGAAAGCAGAGAAATGCACCAAACTGGAACTTAGAAAATCTCCGTTTGGATTCTGGAAGGAAAGAATTTCTTGCTGAAACAAACTTCTCTCAGAGCTATTCCTGAGGAAAAGCCCCTAGTCTCTGCGTTAAATATTTTGTTTAATGTTGTAATTGTGTAGTCTATGTCTATGGGATTTGTGTTCTGTGTTCTTTGTGACTTGTCTGTTTTGTTGATTTAAGAGCTCTGTTAAGTGTCAAGAACAATGACTAAGAATTGGTTATTCCAATGTTGCAAATGTGCTTAGTATAAAAATTGCTTGTGATTTTAATCTTTTTAACCTGTTGTACTAATTTGTAAGTAAAAGTAACAGGAAAAAAAAAAAATAGGCTATTTTAAGACTGGCAGGAAAAAGAAAAAGCAGCCTGCTAGTTAGAGAGGAGGGAAAAAGCAATAAAATTCAAGTTTGGCCTGGGCGGGGCAATAAAAGCTCTAAAGATAAGAGAGATGCTAATGCGAGAAGAACACTTAGGCAGAAGAAAAAAAAAAACTTTAAAAAAACCTGTATTTGGTTTGGTTCAGTTTATGTTACCTTCTGAAACATATTGGTTAATTTGCAAGCATTTTAAGTTATGCTTTTCTGGACAGGGTTTTATGGAGTTATTTAGCTAGTCACTGTATTGTGAATCTTAAAAGTTTTGAAGGGAAAGGAAAGGAGAATAAAGGTGATTTGAGATGGAGCAATGAAAGGTTTGAATGATTTCAGGAAGCAACAGAGAGAAGGGGAGAAAGTATTGAGAAGGTATTTGGGAGGAGAAACAGTATGTAGAAAGAAAAATTTTCATGTAACTAAGGAAAAGATAATAATAGGAGGAGAAAGAGAAAAGGTTTTAATGATAAGATTTTTGTGTGGAAAACATTGAACGGGAAACAGAAGGGAATCTTTTGTCCAGGGGTGCAGTTTAGCTTGCCTTCCTTCCCCCCTGCCTCTTTGGAGGTGGAATGGGGGAATCCCACGTGGAATCCCTTTTCCCCCCTCACTAAGTGTGTTCCCCTGGGTTTATTTTATTTATTTATTTTTATCAAGTTGCTGCCCAAGAGCAAACTGTGATTTTAAAAAACAGGATTACTTTTAAGTTAATTGACTGAATATTTGCTTCTTTAGTTACACAATGATGTCCTTGTTTAGGAATAGGGTCATAAATGTGATCTATAATTTAGTAGAGTTATTTCTAAAAGTATAATATTTTTAAGAATCTTTCAGATTCTTTTATGTGGAATTAGGACATTCTGTATAACTTTTAACTGGTTGTATTGAGCCATCCTGAAGTTATATAATGCCCATCATTTAAAGGGACTCTGAAAATAATTTTTTTTCTTTTTCCTTTTGAAAATGTTTCTGTTATGGACAATATGCAATTTGGAATGTTTCTATGTATTGAGTATTTTAAAACAAAATGATTTGTATGTATAATGTTCAACTTATGAAACTATCTACTTAGATATGAAAGGTAAGTTGTAAACTTACTGGGACACATTTCTTATTGTTAGAAATATAAGTTCATGATAAATACCTGTTTGGGATTTATCTGAAGCTTTGGTTATTGGGATTTGTTATTGAAGGTAAAATTTCTTGGGCTTGTAATTAATACTATCTCGGAGTTTTAAAACTCCACCCTCTGACAATTAGTGGGACAATTAAGTGGAATAAAGCTGAATTAAGGCTATTTTTCCCTGTATGTGCTGAAGGATCAGTTTTGACTGGTTGTATTATGTTATAGTCATGTCTCTGCATTTTTTCCTTCTGTGACTGATCAGAACAATAGTCAATAAGAAGTGTTAATGCAATTCAATTATGTCATACCTTGCTGTTTCCAATCTGATTATATGTAATCATTATATCCTAAATACTTAGGCAAATGAGTATTTAGCCTGGTCATCTGTTTGTTACTGGGTATTTGTGTCTGTGGATATTCAGGGCTTTTTTTTTAAGGTTTCTAAATAACGAGAAGCCAATTAGCACAGTTGTCTGTGAAATCTAACTGCTGTTTTGTTTATTGGGATTAGAGCTAACAGCCATTTGCCTGTCCTGCGAAGCAAACCTGTTAAGTTGCTGGCCAATTCAAACTGGTCTTTTCACATTTTGTAGCAGTCTGTTCTAACCTTCATTTGTTAGATTTGTTTTGGTTCTGGATTTTAGTAAAATTACAGTAATATTGAACTGCTTCTGGGATCTGGATCAGCTTTGATTGTTGTGACCATACCACACCCATCCGCCTGCTTGGAATAAGAGCCAGTTCTCTGCCAATTCTCAGCCTGAAGCAGCTCTTGGATAGAGACCATTGCCCCTGCTCTTAATGTACTTTGACTGATATGGAGGAATTTGGGAATGGTTGATGAATGACTGTTAAACCCTGATTGGGTCATTTATTACTGTGTGTTTAAGATTTGAGTTGGAAATTGTTAAAATTGTGTAACTATTGCTCTTAAGGATGTTGAGGAATCTTTGGGACTGTACTAGTCTGTTATGGATAGGAATTTTAATTCACTCTTGGGATTTAAATGTGGGATGGTTATTTGACTATTTTATTTTTGGGGGAATGATTTCCTTTGTCTAAAGGGAAAAAAGGAGAAAGAGATAGGAAATTGGGGAAACTGGTGGATTTTTCTCAAAGTACCTGAAAGAATGGGAATCCCTAGTTTTCTGTTCACTTTACCTCAGGCATTTTCTGCCTCACTCCTGCCATTGTGTCCCTTATCACTGAAGCCTTCTAGCAGCCTTTTTTCCTTTTAAAAACCTACTGGGATGTGACTGTTGGCTATGCTTTAACTTTGAAACCAGGGAATTGCCCTGGCAGACTCAGTTTGGGGGCCTATTTTTTAGGGAATCTCCAAGATCAATCACCTGTTTTGGGACTGGCAGTCTCTCTTATCTGTTTCTCCAATCCTGTAACCTCAGTTCCTTAATTAGTATTTCAGCATTCTCAAAGGACTTTGAAGTTTTATATCAGGCCTCTAAAAGTTTGGGGTATGCCTGCCTTGATAGTCTAACTGTGCATACTCTGATATCTCTGCTCAGAAATTCAAATCCTTTCTGTATCCTAGTAGCAGCGTCTGTCTGTTCTGAGCAGGGACAGGTAGAGCTACTCCAGGACTCACCCTTCCCCCTCAGAGCTTCTGACAGCCCCTCTTAGGATGGACAGCATGACTATCTTGAGCCCTGCTACTCCCTCTATAAGCAAAGGCTGAGTTAAATGCACAAATGACAACAGATCTAACTCACAGTGAACTGTCCATCTCAAACTGGATTCTCTGACTGAGATGGTGCTCCAGGATTACAGAAGACCTGCCATGCTTGCAACAGGGAGCCTGTGTACTGCTGTTAACTCTGGGGTTGTCAAGGAGAGACTTGTCCTTGCATTTTTCTAGTTTTATTTTGGCTTATCTGCTTATTAGGGCAAAAATTATCGTGCTAAGACCTTCCAGGTAGCTAGAGGAAGATAATTCAATGATTTGAATATTCAGGAGAGAGTGTATAATGTTGTGCCCCAGTTTCTCTAAATTGTCCTGTCTCAGTTTCCCTAAATTGTTCTGCCACAGTTTCCCTGAATTGTCCTGCCTCAGTTTCCCCAATTGTTCTGCCTCAGTTCCTTGAATTGTTCTGCCTCAATCCCCCTGGTTGCAACCCCCCTTTCCTGTTCATTAGGGTTGCGATAATTAGGGCTATGGAGATCTGCCATTACAAAAGATAAGACTTCAGATGTCCTATCTCAGATACCTAATTGGCATTGTCTATATTACTAAGTTTAAGACTTTCTGACTCTAGTTGGACACCTTCTAAGTCCTCTCAATTTGTAAGAATTTATGGTCCTACTTCTAACCTGGTCAGAACTGGATTGATGGTCCCTACTCACCATAGTTTGGACTCTACCACTCCCCCCCCCCCCTTTGTCTATCCGAGCTTAGAGCCATATATGTGTGTGTGCGTGTGCGTGTGTGTGTGTGTGTGTGTGTGTGTGTGTGTGTGTGTGTGATTGAGAACTCAAATTTACTGCTGGATGCTTTGAGACATCAGCCCTGGAGGCAACATACCCCCAGCACAATCTCTCTCTCCCAAATAAAATATTAAAATTCTCGAAATTCTATCTTGCCTCAGTTTCTCTGGCATTACACTTCCTTCCTTCCTTCCTTCCTTCCTTCCTTCTTTCATTAATTCCTTCCTTCCTTCCTTCCTTCATTCCTTCATTACTCCCTTCCTTGTTTCCCTAGTTCTCCTATTCTCCACTCTCTTAGATGAAGTGACTTCTCTATTCCCCAAATTTTATTAGAATTGTTTGTCTGGATGTTTTCTTTAGTCATCACATTCTACCTTATATTCCTCTCATTTGTCTAAATATATCCTCACTCCTAAAAGCAAATAGTTATTTAAAGTGTGAGTTTTATGCTCCAAGAGAAAGGGCCCATTATTCATCATCTTTATATTCCTTTTGCTTAGGGCAATTCCTTACATATAGTAGATGCATAATGAATAGTTAATGAACAAAGTAAGAAAGATAAGGGTAAGGAGAAAAGCCTTATAGAGAATTGAGAGTGCATCAGATATTGGAAAAAACTAATGAATATGAGTTTGGGCAAGTGATGACAAAGCATCAGATGATGAAAACAACTATAAAGTAATGGAGACAGGAAGGAAGAAGAAGTTTAAGTGAAAAAGATCCTAGAGGATGCAGAAGTGTAGTATAAATAGATAGAGATAGATAGATATATACACAGTGTGTGTGTGTGTGTGTGTGTGTGTGTGTGTGTGTGTGTAGAGAAACCTTAAATACTTGGCCAGAATGGGTAATTTCTTTGGTAAACATGCCCACTATCTTCCTGCAGTCTTTTATCCTCAGCCTTATACCCTAGACTTTGAGTTTCTGACGAGTAGTGGTACCCAGACTAACCTCACTAAATTCCAGCCATTTACCCTAACTTGTTCTACTTTTAGTTCTAGGAACTATAATCAAATGAATGCTACATATCCCAGGAAGAATGGGTCCATTAATTGCCCTATGACTTCATTTGACATCCCTAACACTTCTCAGATCAAAACATGCCTCCTGACCACCACTTCCCTACCACCACTTCCCTTTTTCTCTTCTTAGAAATACATAAGCTCCTTGAGGGCAGATTTTGCCTCATTTATTTGTATCCCTAGTATAATTGGCAAATAGTAAGGTGTTTTTGTTTTTGTTTTTTTTGGTTTGTTTCTTTTACATTTCAATTTCATTTTTGTTCTTTATTCAATTTTTTAATAATAGCTTTTTATTTTTAAAATATATGCAAAAATAGTTTTCAACATTCACCTTTGGAAAACCTTGTGTTCCAATTGTTTTCTCCTTCTCTTCCCCTCATGCCCTTACTTAGACAGCAAATAATCCAGTATTTGTTAAACATGTGCAATTCTTCTACATATATTTCCACAATTATCATGCTATAAAAGTAAAATAGATGAAAAAGAAAAAAATGAGAAAGAAAACAAAAAGCGAGCAAATAATGACAAAAAAGAGTAAATACTATGCTGTGATCCATACTCGGTCCCTCTCTCTGAGTGCAAATGACTCCATCATAAATCTATTGGAACTGACTTGAATCATCTCATTGTTGAAAGGAGTCACATCCATCAGAATTCATCATTGTAAAATCTTGTTGTTGTGTACAATATTCTCTTGGTTCTACTCGCTTCATTTAGCATCAGTTCATGTAAGTCTCTTCGGGCCTCTATAAAATCATCCTGCTGATCATTTCTTTTAGAAAAATAATATTCCATTACATTCATATACTATAACTTATTCAGCCATTCTCCAATTAATGGCATCTAGTTCTTTGCCACTATAAAAAGAGCACTACAAACATTTTTACACATATGGGTCCTTTTCCCTTTTTTATGATCTCTTTGGGATACAAACCCAGTAGAAGCACTGTTGAATCAAAGGATTTTCACTGTTTGGTAACCCTTTGGGCATAGTTCCAAATTGTTCTCTAGGAAGGCTGAATAAATTCACAACTCCCCCAACAATGTATCAGTGTCCCAGTTTTCCTATATCCCCTCCAACATTGGTCATTATCTTTTCCTGTCATCTTAGCCAATCTAAGAGGTGTATAGTGGTACCAAATTAAGTGGTCTTAATTTGCATTTAATTTGATCAATAGTGATTTAGAGCATTTTTTTCACATGGCTAGAAATGGTTTTAAATTTTTTCATCTGAAAAATTTTATCCATTAATCCAAATGGATAAAATGTCAAAGGATATGAACAGACAATTTTCAAATGAAGAAATTGGACAATGGCTTGTTTTCTTATAAATTCAAGTCAATTCTCTATATATTTTAGAAATGAGGCTTTTATCCAGAACCTTGAATGTAACTTTTTTTCCCAGTTTTCTGCTTCCCTTTTAATCTTGTCTGTATTGGTTTTGTTTGTACAAGTTTTCTTTTTTTTTTTTTTTTATTTAATAGCCTTTTATTTACAGGATATATGCGTGGGTAACTTTACAGCATTAACAATTGCCAAACCTCTTGTTCCATTTTTTCACCTCTTACCCCCCACCCCCTCCCCCAAATGGCAGGATGACCAGTAGATGTTAAGTACATTAAAATATAAATTAGATACACAATAAGTATACATGACCAAAACGTTATTTTGCTTGTACAAAAGTTTTCAATTTAACATAATCAAAATTATCCATTTTGTATTTCATAATGTATTCTAGTTCTTCTTTGGCCATAAGTTCCTTTTTTCTCCACAGATCTGAGAGGAAGACTATCCTTTGTTCTTCTAGTTTGCTTATAATATCACTCTTTACATCCAAATCATGAACCCATTTTGACCTTATCTTGGTATAGGGTATTAAGTGTTAGTCAGTGCCTAGTTTCTGCCATACCCTAATAGTAAGTTTTTAATAAATTTTTTCTTTGTTCATTCTTCACTAACTCAATCAATTCAGATTGAAACCCGTCTCCAACTCCATGCTCATGGAGCACAAGCTGTAGCAAGTCCTGCCAAGCTGGAAAGGCTTCAGGGATGAGTTCCAGGAGAGACTATGTGTTTGTTAACCAAGGGCTGGCCGAAATAAATGACATTAATCCACTCATTTGATGACAAGTGATGAATTTTTAGTTACAGCAACTTTCAGTCTTAGCAAGTCTCAGATTCCATAGAGCACTGGATTTAGAGTCAAGAAGAATTTAAATCCTATCTCACACTAGTTCCCTATGAGACCCAGAGAAATTATTCACTTAGATTATCTAAAACACCTACCTTTGTTGTTGTGTACAATATTCTCTTGGTTCTACTTGCTTCACTTAGCATCAGTTCATGTAAGTCTCTTTGGACCTCTATAAAATCATCCTGCTGATCATTTCTTTTAGAAAAATAATCAGGAGATTGTAAGAATCAAATGCTAAATACTACCAAGTGGAATCCAAACCACTCTGATATTCAAGTCTTCTCTAATTGTCCTCCATAATAATAGATAACGTTCACTTAACTCTTTAAAGTCTGCAAAACCTTTTATTTGTTGCCTGACTTGATTGTTAGAACAATAATAACAGTGAAATATCAGTATGCCAGGTTCCATGCTTAGTGCTTTAAAAATATATCTCATTGGAGATCCATAATAACTATGGGAGGCAAGTACTGTTATTGACCTCATTATACAATTGAGGAAACTGAGACAGAGATTAAGTGATTTATATGGGATTATAGAGCTAATAAATACCTGAAGTAGGATTTGAATTCAGGTCTTCCAGTTTATCACCAACTGCCTCCTAACAACACTGAGATAGTTTCAATTATTATTTTTATTTTGCATATAAGGAAACTGAGGCTGAAAGATAAGAAGTGATTGATCAAGGCTCACATAGCTAGTAAGCTTCCTGGGCTGAATTTGAACTCAGGTTCTCTTGATTTCAGGGTCAGTGCTCTATCCACTCCACCATTTAGCTGCCCAATCTATTATCCTACCATAGAATCATTCTTGGGTTTTGAGCAAGGGAATGTTATGATGATAATCAGTGTGAAAGATAGACTATATTAGAAGGAAAAGAGACAGAATTCCAGCTTGTAAGAACTCAGGTAGAAACTCAGCGGCCGTCAAGATACAGAGAAAGTTAAACAGCTAGAAGGCACGGTAGATACAGCACTAACTCTCAAGAGGACCTCAGTTCAAATCCAGCCTCAAATACTTAATAATTCCTAGCTATGTGACTCTGGACAGGTCATTCAATCCAAGCTCCCTTGCAAAGGAAAAAAAAAAGATGCAGAGAGAAGGAGAATTCAAAAGAAATAAATAAAAATAAACCCCCAAAATGGAGTGAATGATAACTTTAAGAATATTAAATAGGAATAATTGGGGGAGTAGAGCTGTGATGAGTGACTGAATATAGGACAGCAAAGGAGAAAGGAGAGTTAAAAATGATTCCACTTGTTCAATTTGGAGTCTGAGCAGAGAATGTCACTGAAATTAAGAGGAAATTTGGAAGAAAGATGCTAGTTTTAGAAGGAGAGGGAAAATCAGGGGTTAATTTTTTGAGATGTTCAAGTCTTAACTTGTCAGCAGGACATCCAAATGTTGGAGATTTGGCTTGCTGTAATTTAAACAAATTTCTGGTTTTCTTGACTTCCATGGAGATAGATAACCACTGGTTATCACTGTTGGTAAAATATACCTTCATGTATTGGAAGTCAGTAGTTAAGTCATTACATTCATGAAAGCATACAGCCATAAGCCCTTCTGAATTCGGTAGCTGAAAAGTTTTTTATGAGAAAGGGCTATGGCAGGATAAGGAAAAATGACTGGGGGCTGAGTAGGCATTGATAAATGAGTAGAAAAGATGCAAATTTGGTGAATCCAGTAGCATTCTTTTTCAGGCCTATGTACTGACATCTATATATTGACACATTTTTTAAAGCTATTTATAGAGACTTCATAGAAATACTAATTTAACATTTCTGGGTTGGGGACAGCTGGTAGATAGAAATGACAAAGCAACTTGAGGTCTTCTCAAGAAAACAAGACTAAATTTTTCTCCAATTAGTTTGTGTGGGTTTTTCTATCAAAAGAAAATAAATGAGATGATCTATGTCCCTTATCTCTGTTCTATTTCCTTAAAAAAGCCTCAACTTAGTTTTTCTTTCACATAATTGAACCATAATGATTTACAGTATTTTAAGCTAAAGAGAGAACAATTTGATGCATTATTGGCACACAATGTTAATGTATAGCATGGAGATAAAAGTTGATCTTTGGATCAGTCTAATAAAAAGTATACGGTCAAAGGTTGAAAAAAGCCTGGAACACATAAGAAAAAGTATTCTGACCTTTGTGTCCAACAATTTGAGACATGCAATGAATCACTGATAAGTCAAACAGAGATGTAAAAGATAAGCTTATTTTTCTTTTCCTGCCCTAGCTGAAAAAAAGAAATTGTAAATGTTTTCCAGTCAATTCGCGCTGAGGGCTTCTGAGATGAGGTAAATTACCCTATATGTCCTCTGAGGGAAATGATCTTTTTGTTTTAAAAACTATTGTCTCTGAAGCCTCTGAAGTAGGCTCAAAGCTGCAGTGATGATATTGGTAGGTAGGAAAAAAAATGGAGTGAAAACAATAATTCCAAAGGACTCATGATGAAATATGCTATCCACCTCCAGACAGAGGACTGATGAATTCTGAATACAGATTGAAATATTATCTTCTTATTTTCACTTTGTTTTTCTTGCTTTTTTGCACTGTGGCTAATATAGAAATGTTTTACATAATTTCACATATGTAATGAGTATCATATTGCTTGTCTTTTCAATGAGAAGGAAAATTCAAAATAAATAAATATAAACCCAAAAAGCAGAATGAAAAAGAACAGCAAAAATCTTTGATTTGATAGTTTGGACCATTTATTTGTTATATTATGCCCTGAATAAAATTATTATAGCCTACCCCTCTTATTTCTTGCCATTAGGATTGGGAGAACTGAATCAGAAAAGAAGCCTTGAAATACCATTGAGTCATAAAACTCCAGGAGCCTTATCTTAATCCTTGTTGTGATACTTCCCCCTCCTTTTGAATACTATCCCTCATCTTGCTGCTTCCTGCCCTTAACTTTCTTATATTGACCCTTATCATTCTAGGACTAAGTTATGGTCCTCTCCTGGAATTATGGCTTATCTGCCCAGAGAGCGTCTTCACTCCCTTTATCTGCCTTTTTTTCCCTACAAAGTTGTATATCAGGATATATATCCGGTTTACCTAAAAATAAATAAATAAATAAATAAAAACCTATAAAAGGTCCTTGCTTTTTACATGTTCAGGGCCAGAATGATTTTTGGACATGAGTCCCATCCCCTTTGGCTAATCTAAACTCTCCACAATTAAAAGATTAAAAACCAATTCCTGTCTTGTCTCAGTTTCTCTGGCATTACAATTAAATGCCTGTTATGTGCAAAGTTCTGTATTAGCATCCATGAGATAAAGAACAATGCAAAAGTCCTTGCTATTAAGGAACTTGCATTCTTTTGGAGGAGAGGGAATATTATTACTAAATGATATATTCTAATAGTCTAATACACTGAACTTGATATATTCTAATAGTTTAATATCATAAATCAAGTTTAGTAATCTAGACAATGACTTCTAAAAGGGATAGTTTGCTGAATTTGGATTAGTTATTGCATTTTCTTACTGCTATAATAGCAACATATTAGCATTGAAAATTACCCCTTAAACCACAAAAAAATAAGCCTAGACAATCATATTTAGGGGTGCCAGGAAGGCCTTGGAAGAATTACCAAGTGGAAGATGGTCTGACATCCTATATATTCCATCACATATTTCATTTTATTTTTCTTCAGAGAACCAAGAATCTGGAGCCATAAGATATATTGCAAATTTAAGCTCCCCTTGGAAATTGATGATAGTTTTTTTAAAAAATAGGGAGAGGACCTGTAATTTCACTGATATAGGAAATTCATGTGTAAGGAAATTCCCTCTTAAGATTATAGAGACGCACCTGCTTTGCAACTTACAGTCCAAAAAAGTGTCTGATTCACTAGAGTCAAACCAGTATGTGTCACAGCTGGGACGTGAATCTGGTTCAAAGACTGTCACTTGGGACTTCAAAGGTTCTGAAATTTTATGACTATCGGGTATCCCTTATTTTAAGTCATGGTTTCATAAGCTACTATAGCCAAAACACTTTCTGACATTAATCAGGTTTCCGATGATAAATTTTTCTAAATGAGTCCTGTGATGACAGGCACACAGTCCATTGTGAGGTCCAAGTTAGCCCCCTGGAGGCTTCAGAATCAGCCAGAGTCAGAATAAGCAAAAGTCCTTGATCTTTAGGGGGAGAAGTGAAGGAGATGGACAAAACTGCCACAAACTCTCTACCAACCTCCTTTCTCGTTGACCTCCTCCAAAGTGACTCTGGGTCTCATTCCACCCCTAATCCAGGGGTCCTCAAACTACTGCCGAGGGCCAGATTCGGCAGCTAAGGACGATTATCCCCCTCACCCAGGGCTATGAAGTTTCTTTATTTAAAGGCCCACAAAACAAAGTTTTTGTTTTTACTATAGTCTGGCCCTCCAACAGTCTGAGGGACAGTGAACTGGCCCCCTATTTAAAAAGTTTGAGGACCCCTGCAAATCCCTCCTTACAATTCTCTTAAGCCCTAGCATTGAGCTAGCATTAACTATGAGAAGAGAAATTCCAAACATGCTAATAGTATTGTCTAGTAGGTAATTAGCCTTAAGTGCTCGATTGTCTGATTCAAGTGCACCTATTCAGAGTTTCAGCCCTTTACAATCCATCACTCAAAGACTTCACTGTTAAGACCCACTAGAGCTGATGGCCCTCTTGTATAACCTTTGAGAACTCAGTTAAGTCCACACTATGCTTCACTCCCTTCAAGGGAAGGAGAGTAAAAATACAAATATTATTCTTATGCTTGCTTAGCTTAAAAAAAAAAAAAAGTCATGCTTTCTCTTTAGCCCTGAAAATATGACATTACTGAGAGATTAGCTGGAGGATACAACCTATAAGACAGCAGCATTATAAATGAGCAGAGCAGCCTTTACTTCAAGTTTATCCTGGTCCGTCAGGTTTATCTGGTGAGATTAATAGCAGCAGTGCCAGATTGTCTCCTCATGTCACTATTGCAGGATCCCATAGAGCAACTTGAAGAGAAAAATATGGTTACATTTTTTTACTAACTCTATGGAAACACTCACTTTTCTTTTGGCCTAGTGAAGCACAGAAGACTAGGAGAATGACAGACTGTTAAATAGTGAGCCACTTGGGCAAAGAAGCTTTCTAATTCTGTGTTTTATAAAGTGGCTGGCCCAACAAGTGTCAAATATTGTTATTTATTAATTATTCAGATTGGTGAGGCATATGGCTTGGTATGGAAGACTTTAAAAAAAAAATATATATATATATATATATATATTTTTTTTTTAACATATGTGAATTAGGCACCTTATAGCATGTCTTGGTGTTTGCATTTGAACTTAGATTTTGGATATTTGGAAACATATAAGGAATACATCTGTAAATTACTATAAATGCTGTACCACCTTAACTAGGGAAAACCACTAGGATTATTATACACTAGGATTATAAATAAATTCATGCATTTAGAACATCTTTAAATAAATCAGATAAATGGTACAAAATTTCAGTGCAATGTGGTAAATTCATAAAAGCCTAAGAAGAATTTGCCCATTAAAGTGATGAATTTAGAATCCCCCTTTTTTTTTCTTCTACTGTCCTTGAATGGATATGCTAACTTGGGGAAAAAGAAATCAGGCAATAAGAGGAGCAGAAATAATATAGGATAATTTGGTTTATATTCTTTCATCTCAAGATGACAGCACTTATAGTATGGTACATCCTATTTTTCCACTCTCAACACTGGCATGATATTGGACTAATTTCTTAAGATCCCAAACTATCTATATTTACTAAAAGTCATTCCCTCACATATATTACTAGATAAGCTTACATAAAGAGTTTTCACTTCTATATTCTCATCTTGCTTTCATAACAGTGCCAGAATAATCTCCCTTATACACAGATCTGATTATGACTTTGCTTTGTTAAAAAAAAAAAAAATTCTTTAGTGATTCTCGGTTGTCTATTATACAATTAAATACTTTTTCTTTGACTTGGTACAGTAGAAAGAACACTAGATTTAAGATCAGAGAACCTGTATTCAAACCCCAGATCTACATTTTATCTATGTTACTACAATGGTAAATAGTATGCTCTAAATAATCCTACTATTCCCACACTTAACACAATACATCAAGATAAGATCAAAATGGATTCATGACCTAGATATACAGAAGGATATTATAAATAAATTAGAAGAACATAAGATAGTTTACCTCTCAGACCTGTGGAGGAGGAAGGAATTTGTGACCAAAGAAGAACTAGAGATCATTATTGATCACAAAATAGAAAATTTTGATTATATCAAGTTAAAAAATTTTTGTACAAACAAAACTAATATAGACAAGATTAGAAAGAAAGCAATAAAATGGGAAAACATTTTTACATTCAAAGGTTCTGATAAAGGCCTCATTTCCAAAATAGAGAATTGACTCTAATTTATAAGAAATCAAACCATTCTCCAATTGCTAAATGGTCAAAGGATATAAACAGACAATTTTCAGATGATGAAATTGAAACTATTTCTACTCATATGAAAAGGTGCTCCAAATCATTATTGATCAGTGAAATGCAAATTAAGACAACTCTTAAGATACCACTACACACCTGTCAGATTGGCTAAGATGACAGGAAAAGATAATGATGAATGTTGGAGGGGATGTGGGAAAACTGGGACACTGATGCATTGTTGGTGGAACTGTGAATGGATCCAATCATTCTGGAGAGCAATTTGGAACTATGCCCAAAAAGTTATCAAACTGTGCCTACTCTTTGATCCAGCAGTGCTACTACTGGGCTTATATCCCAAAGAGATCATAAAGAAGGGAAAGGGACCTGTATGTGCCAAAATGTTTGTGGCAGTCCTCTTTGTAGTGGCTAGAAACTAGAAATTGAATGGATGCCCATCAATTGGAGAATGGTTGGGTAAATTGTGGCATATGAATGTTATAGAATATTATTGTTCTGTAAGAAATGACCAGCAGGATGAATACAGAGAAGCTTGGAGAGATTTACATGAACTGATGCTAAGCTAGTGAAATGAGCAGAACCAGGAGATCATTATACACTTCAACAACAATACTATACGAGGATCAATTCTGATGGAAGTGGCTATCTTCAATAATGAGAGGATCCAAATCAGTTCCAATTGATCAGATCAGAACCAGTTACACCCAGAGAGAGAACTATAGGAAATGAGTGTGGAGCACAACATAGTATTTCCACTCTTTCTGTTATTGTTTACTTGCATTTTTATTTTTCTTCTCAGGTTATTTTCACCTTCTTTCTAAATCCAATTTTTCTTGTGCAGCAAGATAACTGTATACATACGTATACATATATTGTATTTAACATATACTTTAACATATTTAACATGTATGGGACTACTTGCTATGGGGGGGGAGGGGGAAGGGAAGTAGGGGAAAAATTGGAACAGAAGTTTTTGCAAGGGTCAATGTTGAAAAATTGCATTTTTCATGCAATGTGCATGCATGCATATGTTTTGTAAATAAAAAGCTATAATAAAAATAATCCTACTATTGCCCATGTGACCTTAGACAAATCATTTTTCCTCTGTAAAACCTAGTTTTCTTAACTATAAAATGTAGAAATTGGACTGATTATCTCTAAAGTCTCTTCAAGTTCTAAATTAATGTTATTTAATTTTCCTCAACCTCAGTTTCCTCATCTACAAAATGGGCATAATAATATCACTGCATAGCAGGATTCTTGTGAGAATCAAATGAGACAACCAATTCATTAATAAATAAAAAAAAAAAAATTAAGTACCTATTATGTGCTAGTCACTGTGCTAAGCAGTGACTAAATCTCTTTTTAAATACTATCATTATGGTGGTGATTATCCATGTCCTTGGAACAGCTAAGTGGCAGTGCAGTACATAGAGTGCATAGAGGCCTGATATCAAGAAGACTCATATTCCTGAGTTTAAATCTGACCTAAGACACTACTTGTGTGACCCTGAGCAAATGACTTAACACTGCTTGCTTTCATTTCTTTACCTGTCAACTGAGCTGGTTGAGGAAATGCAAGGAAAATCCCAAATTTCTTTGCCAAGAAAATTCCAAAAAGAATGATGAAAAATCAGATATAAATGAAATGATTGAAAAACAACAAAATCCAAGTCCTTCTATGATTTGGTCCTCCTTTGCCAGATTTATCTCCATGAACTCCAGACAAATTGTCCTATTCACTGTCTCCTGAATAGAACCTGTACTTTGTGCCTTACAACCCATTTGTTTCCTATGATTGGACTGCCCCTCTTTGATTTTAGATTTCGTATGAATGCCCATTAATGGAATATCCATTAGGTATTTTTGTGATATAGTTTCCTTAACAGGCTTCTTTCCTCTTAATAATAACTGCCATTTATATTCTGCTTTAGCAGTTTTCTTGATGAGTAAACCTGGACTGTGATTTCATAGGTATGGGGAATTCCTGGAAGTACAAATCAGCTATAGTTTGGCAACCTACATATTAAGAGGTTAAATTATCACACAATTATTATATGTCAAAGATTTTAACATTTTTTTTGATTCTGAGAACAGTTCTTTACCCAAGAGGTTTTTAAAGTTCTTACTAGATTCATCAATTAATAATTTACATTGTAATTATATTAATTTTTAACTTTTGAAATGATTTATAAATCATCTTTTCTAAAAACAAAAATACTGACTACTGACCCACTTCCCCAATCTGCCAAGTAGAAGCATTCTCTTATAACAAAGCAAGACAAGCAAAATAAACCAAGATATGACATCTTAGAATTCATGACTGTTTCCATATCGCTAGTTCATCACTTCTCTAGTAGGATGTGTAAAATATGTATCATGACCATGATAATGTTATGGGTAAATAACCCTGAAGAGCCTCAGAACTTTGAATAAATTGGCAATCATTATTTCAAAGGACTGAGGATGAATTAACTAGTTTTATATTTTACTTTTCTATTAGACTGCAATTTCTTTCAGCTTTGAGACCATGTGTTATCTAAGCTTTGTATCACTTTTGGCATCTAACAGTTTTCTCAACAAAGTTAGAATTTAATAAATATTTTTCAAATGAATGAATAAAGAGGGATACTGATTGTGATTGTTTGCAAAAAGAAAAAAAGGAACATAAAAAACCTTAAATATGCAAAAGACAGTGAAAGGAAGTTCTAAAAAGGACATAATAAGGGCAACACTGGTTTTGCCATGTTAAAACTCAAGCTATACACAATCAACATTCAGTTTTATATATAACCTATTTTGTTGTTCTTTGTATATAGAAAAGCTATTTGTCAAATTCATAATAAAAATAAAAGACTTATTTTTTGAAAAGATGGTAAGTGACAAAATGGTAGTTTTGGAGTCAGGTGATTTCTTTTGTAAATGTGGACAAGTCACATTCTCTTACCCTGAGAGACTGTGACTTGGTGATTTTTGAAGATGTTTCCAGCTTTAAATGCATCATCCTTATTATGTGACCTCAGTTTTTACATTTTGATTTCATGATGGCATTTAGCATTTAAAGTGTTTTCTTCCAATCCCCTTCACTTTAATGCATTGTAGACATAGTTTTATCTTCAAGGAAAATATTAGACTACCTAACTACTAAAATCCAATGCCTAATTCTCAGTGTTCTTTTAAGAGTGTGATTCCCACAATTAAAGATTGTTGTTATTGTTGTTGATACTTCCTTCTAGGAGAGAACCAATGATACATGGAGGCTGATGTTATGCTCTAGAGAACTGGATTTAAGTGAAGCAGAGTAGGGCAAAATCATCAACCTCACTCACTGCTCCAGAATCGTTGGAGTCCGATGACAACACAAAGGTCAAGAAGCCTGGTGAAGAGCTATCACTAGAGTGGAGCAGTAGGCCTTTCATCTTAAACTCTGATGTAGACTGTCAGTTAGTGTTCCAATCCTGTTGAAAACAATGGCATATCAATTGGTGACTAATCAATATAGTCATCTGAGGAAGGGGAGAAAGGAAAAAAAAGAAATTTACATGATAAATTTGTCACATATTTAAAAGGAATAACAAGTTGTACGTAATAGGTTTGTAGTTTCACATGTTCATCTTTTTATTATCTTATTATGTTATGGGAATGCTTGTTGTATTACATAAATTAAAATTTAAATTAGATTTTATAAAAAGGCATAGGGAATCAGAGTCAAAGAACTGAGTTCAAATCCTACCTTTGATGTTTTTTTAGCTACATGATCTTAAGTCACTACCAGTTTCCTAATGACTTCTGAAGTAATTTATTATTCTAGATCTGAGCTTTTATGATCTTCATTGAAAACTATGTGATATGAATTTGAGAGCATGGACAAAATCTGAGACTGCCCCCAAACTAGGTTAAGTCCAATTGTAAGCATATATTAGAAAGAAATTCACCTTTTTTCTCTGTTCAGGGAAAAAAATAATCATGAAGCAAGAACATGGAAGAAAAAAATAAAAGGTAAGGCAAGTGATGGTAGAGGACATAACTCCTTAAGAATGGCAGCTTATTCTCAAATTTATGATTTAGGTAGTTATTCAGAATATGAAAAAAACAAAAATATAAGAAAGAAAAAAAAATTCTAAAATTAGTTTCAAAGGTAAAAATCAAATCTTAAACTATATTTAAAAGAGACACTTTGCATTTCCCAAACCATTTTTGAATACAGCATCTTATCTTTCAATATGGTTTACTAAAGTAAATATAGTAAGAAATCTTAAAGAAATCATAATTCACCCATCAGAATGATATTACTGT
Organism: Sarcophilus harrisii; assembly: GCF_902635505.1. Taxonomy (NCBI): domain Eukaryota; kingdom Metazoa; phylum Chordata; class Mammalia; order Dasyuromorphia; family Dasyuridae; genus Sarcophilus; species Sarcophilus harrisii. Next base: position 288,352,485 of record NC_045428.1, read on the forward strand.
ATTTTACCCTGCAAAAAATCATTCAACAGCACTATATAAAAATAATATTTCTTCAGCCCTAAGCATGGTAAAATGACCCTGGAGCTCCAAGTGGTTGAACTTGATAATGATAGCCTGTCAGAACTCTTGGTATCTAAATTATAACAATACTGTCTGAAGGCACTCACTTTAAAGTTAACTTTTTCATTAGTTCTTTAGCAGACTATGTAGTCAAACTTTATTGCCACTACAGTATCTTCTATTTAAGAATCTCCATCAGCTTTATGAAGGAATAAGGCAGCTAGGAGGTAGAGGGTTAGAGCTCTGGACTTGGAGTCCAGAAGAGCTGAATTCAGATGTAGTCTCGGACCACTTACCAGCTACATGACCCTAAGCAAGTCACTTAACTCTGCCTAAGTTTCCTCATCTGTAAAATGAAAAAGAAATGGCAAACCACTTCAGTACCTTTGCTAAGAAAACTCCAAAGGAGTCAGAGTCAGACATTACTGAACCGCAAAGACATATTTACATGTTATTTCAGTCTACTAAATGTGGGGTGTAGAGTTCAGAACAAAGACTTATTCTGCTAAAATAGACTTTGGATGGTCTTTTATCTTATACCTATTGAGATGAACCCTTCTCTCTACATTTATGGGTACTGTTATAAGGTATAAGAGGTTAACCCTTGGAATTTAAGGAAAAGAGATACTCTCTCTGTATGGTACACTAACTGACCTGGAAAATATTGTTCATCCAAAATACTCCACCCATGGTCTTGTGTTCCAAAAGGCTAGCACCACATGAAATTTCATAAAGAGGGACAGAGCCTCCAAGAAGGACCATGAAATCCAGGAGACCAGAAAGATAGAGCTTTGATGAGGAAGATAGAAAGAGAGATTTCAAGACTGAACAATAGAAAGCAGAAAAGGAGGCCTCCCAGGTTAGAGAGAGAGCTATAGTCTATACCATTCATATAACTCCAAAGAGGAAGAAGGATTGGCACAACAGAGCACCTCATAAAGTATGAAGTCTAGAACTCTATTACCTACAATTTCTGTATAACAGTACTTCATTAAAAAAAAAAAAATGTTGAAAGAGAGTACAATTGTCTACTATTCACTCAACACTCCAGTGGCTCTTTCTTGTCTTTAGACTAAAATAAACTTCTTTGGCTTTTAAAACCATTCACAATATAGTTTTAGCCTGCCTTTCTAAACTGAACCCATATTATGTGTCTTCAAGCACTCTATGCTTGACAAATTGGCCTATTTGCTTTTTCCCAAAAAAACATTCTATTTCCTAGTCATGTCCTTGCATAGACTACTTCACTTATTCTAGACTCTATGGCCAGCTCTTTAGCCTCTCTGTCATTAAATTATAGTTAACAGAAATCCTCTTTTACTTTTGGCTATGCCATTGGCTTTTACGCTGGTGTTCAATCTACTAATGCATTTCAGGGAAGGAAAGAAGAAAGGAGGAAGGAAGGAAGGAAGGAAGGAAGGAAGGAAGGAAGGAAGGAAGGAAGGAAGGAAGGAAGGGAGGGAGGGAAGGAAAGAAGGAAGGAGAAAGGGAAAGAAGAAAGAAGGAAGGGAAGGAAGGAAGGAGGAAAGGAAAGAAGAAAGGAGGAAGGGAAGGAAGGAAGGAAGGAGGGAGAGAAGGAAAGAAGGAAGGAGGGAGAGAAGGAAAGGAGGAAGGGAAGGAAGGAGGAAGGGAAGGAAGGAAGGAGGAAAGGAAAGAAGAAAGGAGGAAGGGAAGGAAGGAAGGAAATAAGGGTTGGAGGGAGGAAGGGAAGAAGGGAAAGAAAAAAGAAAGTAAAAATGAAAGGAGAAAGCTAAAAAAGAAAAATAGAAAAATTCCATTGTATATTGGTCCTACCTCTACTTACCAACATATCTTGGTCTTTCTAATTTCCATCTACTGTTTTCCATAATACATAAAAACCTATAGCAAACACTGAAGTCACTCACAAATATATATTCTTGTGAAAACAAAACAATTAGAAAAAGGTAGGTCATGATCAATTTCTTTTAGGTTTTCTCCATAATTTAATTTGAGATATGTTTCATTGTTCCTGGGTACAATATCTGTACTTCTTGTGGCTACATTAGATCTTACCTCCGGGAAGGAGAATCATCTTTTATGATGATATCGTTGTTTTCATGAGATACAAATCCATATTGAAGGATAACTGTGTGAAAGAAGCATAAAAGCAACAACAAAGTCTCTTGCATAATTTTAAACTTACGCTCCAAGATCTTCTGGTTTGTTACTTAATTCAAGAGGGTCAGGAGAATATAAGAAGAAGATTATACAGATCTCTTCTTGAATCATTGACTTAATATTAAACATTAATTAATTATTAATTAATTAAATATTTTTCTATCCACTTAAAATATATTTCTTTAATCACTGGCTTAGATACAAATCACAAATGTACCTGTAAAGTTAAGGGAAGGGTACCCCTAGAGTAGCTAAGGTTTACCATCTTAATCCAGCATTTACATATGGCATCAGGTGTCAGTATATTAGAATACCATTTAAAGGTTCAACTAATTTCCCAGGGCTCCTAACAACCCCTTTTGAGACCCACTCCCCAGCTTAAGGACCCAGCTATCCTTGGTCTAAGGGGGCTGGTTTCTTTATGCCTTTGGTTCAATGGTAAAAAGCAAGTTGTTTTATGCTTCTAGGTTATTTTCCTACTGTTTCCGATATGGTGATACTCACAAAATGGGTACTTGTTAACAATACATGTTACTAGAAAAATGACTGACAGTATAAAAGAAAATCTAATTTGAAAAAGAAATAAAATAAGGCCAGACTGTTAGAAGATAGGTGTTCTAGTTTAGGCTTTTGTGCCCAGTAGATGTGTGACTCTGGGGAAATCACTTCTTTTGGTCTAAGTTTCTTTCCTGTAATAAGAGGGAATTAGATCAGATAATGTCTAATGTCTTTTCAAATTCTGACATACTATGAATATGTCTCCAATCGTGTGATCTGGAAAAAAAATTTAGTCATTTCATTTTTCTTAACTTTGCTTTTGAAACAAGCATTGTTTTAAGAACAAAAATGTGCTCAATTTTTATTTCTTATCCTGTGGCTGGTATGGGGGAATATATGTAATAAGACTGAAGGTTACAAATTTTTACATAGAAGTAAAATGAAGTAAGGAGGGAAGGAAGGAAGGAAGGCAGGCAAGGAGGGGGGGAGGGAGGGATGAAGGGAGGAAGGGAAGAAGGGAGGAAGGAAGGAAGAAAGGAAGGAAGGAAGGAAGGAAGGAAGGAAGGAAGGAAGGAAGGAAGGAAGGAAGGAAGGAAGAAAAGGAAGGAAGGAAGGAAGGAAGGAAGGAAGGAAGGAAGGAAGGAAGGAAGGAAGGAAGGAAGGAAGAAAGAGCATGCTACGTATACTAATAGTCACCTGTTACAAGTCCATCTAAAAGTCCAAAGGGTATAAAAGAGACAAGTATATAACACAGCCACCTGAACTGAGGCCCTCTCTTTAGCCTCTCTCAGCATACAGCATTCCCAGGTATGCAGCTATGCAGTGAATGATTAATAAAACTGAAGACTATATAGTATACTCTCCACTCTTTGTGCTCAATTCAAAGAAATGTGTGTGTAAGTGTATATGTATATGTATATATGTGTATGTATGTAGGTGTATGTATATAAATGTATTTTTCTCCCTATGCAGGATCATGGCACACAAGATGATTGAAGTGGCCCTGTGCACAACCCTGCTCATAGGTAAGATCTGATTTCCCTTTGATTTACCAGATGCTTCAACCATCTACCAACTTCCCTTTGTCTTTTAAAGGAAGTGATCATAGTTGAACCTTGCTTCTACAACTATCTTACAGAAAGATATTGGATTTAAAGGTGGAATGACACTTGGTTCAACCTATTCATTTTATAAATGAGAAAACTGAAGCCTGAGAAAATGGGATGACTTACATTAGTTTGCACAGTAATTGATAGGAGCAGGAACTGAGCCTCTGACTCCAAATTCAATTTACATTTTTACTGAACCATAGCTATGCTATGCCTGCAGAACACATACTGAAGCATAGTAATATTTCAGATTCTATATATATATATATATATATATTTTTTGCTTTTAGGTGGAAGCAGCATAGTAGAATGTTACTGGCTCTGAAATCAGAAGATCTGGGTTCAAATCCTACCTCTAATTCTTACTACTTTTGTGACCTGAATCCAAGTTTTTTCCTCTGTAGAGTGAATAGGTTGTACCAGATGAACCTCCAGCTCTAAACTTATAATTGTTTTTCTTGATTTTTGCCATGGGTTTTATGTTGCTGTTCAGTTGTTTTCAGTCATATCTGAGTTTTTTGACCCCATCTGGACTTTTCTTGGCAAAGATCCTGGAGTGGGTTGCCATTTCCTTCACCAGATCATTTTACAGATGAGGAAACTAAGACAAGGATTAAGTGACTCACTCTGCTAGTAAATGTGGTTCTTATGGTTTGATAATATCAAGTTGATCTTTGAGATTTCTTTGTGTTGCAGCTTTCCCCTAATACCATTTGTGGAAGGGAAAAAATAGTCTCATTTCTAAGGAAGTATTATTCTGTATTTCAGGATGCTAAAATGCCTCTTGGAAACCGAATTTAGCTGATTATATGGTGTTATTATCTAAAGACCTCAGAATAGTTTAAAGAGTATGAATTCATTAACCTTTAATATACCTTGTGGTGTCTAGAACAGGTATTTTACAGATGAATAAGGAAGATATGTAAAAAGGCCAAGTGATTTGCTGCCAAAACCTAAAAGGAAGTCTCTTGTTCATCTGGGGACTGAATGGATGTCTTTGGAACATAGACTATTGCCCTAATCCTAAAACCATAAGGTCGTTTGCTTTCCTTTGCAGCCAAATCTGAAAATATTTACAAAGGTGTTTGTTATAGATTTGTACCAGAGTTGAATTTCCGCAGTGCAACTATGAATGTTTCCATCAAAGATATTTAATACATAGTAAATAACTACTGTAAGGTTAGCTCAGGATGCATGAAAGAAAAATATCTACTGCCTGAAGTCCGACTTGATAAAATAGCATGTGAATATTTATTGTGTACAATGTTTCCATTAGGTGTGAAAGCACATTTGGTATTCTGAAATAAACCATTGAGAAAGTATGACCAGGATACACACACACACACACACACACACACACACACACACACGAGGATTATTCTGTTTTAGTGAGTTTCTAAGGACTGAAACCAAGGATTGCAAATCAGACTTGGGGGCTGCATTGTAACTCAGAAATGTTATGTTTTGGCTTGGGCACTGAGCCATGTAGTTTGGTCTTTTATCTTTTATCACTATTGGTGATAAAAAAAAAAATGATCGCATTGCTCCAATAGCATGTCTTGTCCACATTTAACCATGAGATCTGTGGAGTCAAGTATATCTGGGAAAAAGGAAATGGTTGGTTAAATACTTCACCAGACTTTCTAAAAGATCTGGACTAAATGAAGTGAGCTACCTAATCATGATATTTACTTACTCCAGCCTCAGGATAGTTATAAACTCAATTATAATTAGACAACAACTATTACAGATAACAACAATTATAATTAGACAACAACTAATTAGACAACAACAACAAAAACAGATTCTGTACTTGAATGCAATTAAAGAACAAGGAGATAGTCGAGGATTTATTTTTCTTTGCAAGTTCCTCCAAATGTATTAGCCCAAAGACTAGGAAAAGGATCTCTCTGAGAGATGTGCAAGGCACATAAAAGTTGTTACTAGCCCAGGATCACATAGATATTAAGTGTCAGAGGCTGGATTTGAATAAAGGTCTTCTTGACACTCTTTACAAAATTCTATCCACTGTATGACTTTGCATTTAAAAGCTAAAAAGAAGATGCCTTTAAATTGCTAGTACATCTGTGAGGTCATTACAGAGAAGAAGAGTTTAAATTACTGGTATATCTGTGAGGCCATTGCAGAGACAGAAGAGAAGGATTTTCACAAGCCTCAGAACCAAATTTTTTTATAGATATTACATTCTAAAAGTACCATATTGCAATGGAAGTTACTTGTTTTATAGTCAATTTGGTTCAAATTGATTTCAAATTGCAGCTCTACCAATTACTCTCTGTATGATCTGAATAAATCACTTAATCTCTGTGGGTCTCTGGGAAATAAAGGACATTGGATTAGTTGACTTTGAAGACCCTTCCTAATCTAATCCTTTAAACAAATTTGTTTGATATTTTTAAAACTTTATACAACTTACAAATAAGAGAAAGTGAGTGGCAACAAGGATCTCTGGTTTTTGTAAGAATATTTTCTGAATTTATTTATCCATTTTCTCTGAATGTGTTTCTGTTTATTATAAGCAGACAAGAAAAAGAGATGAGTTTGATATGAAGGAGTAAAAATGGATAAATACCCCATTTGGTACAATTTATTACAGCACATTTCTCCAGAGAGATCAAATACACTAAAAATAGAAGCATCAGGATCTAGTCCAACCCTGTCATTTTGCACAGAAGGAAATTGAGGTCTACTGACTTTATGTAGCTTGCCCAAGTTAATAGATATATGTAAATAATAGAACTGGGATTCAGTTCAAGGCTCTATGATTCCAAATCCAGTATATTTTCCCATTCAGAATGATGAAATAAGAGGGAAAACTTATTTCCCATTTTGATGGGAATATGGAAGATAAGAATGTTGGAGGGATTTTCTCCAAAATTAAATTAATAGGCATAAAACCTAAACCATTCTTCTTCTGTGATCACAGATGTAATCTATTTAGTTTGATTTTTCTGGACTATAAAATCAAAGGGCAGTTAAGTGGCCCCATAGTGCATATAGCAGTAGGCCTGGAGTCAAGAAGACTCATCTTCCTGAGTTCAAATCTGGCTTCAGACATTTACTAGCTGTGTGAACCTGAGTGAGTCACTTAACCCTGTTTGCCTCAGTTTCCTCATCTGTAAAATAGGCTGGAGAAGGAAATAACAAACCATTGCAGTTTCTTTGCCATAATAATCTCAAACATGGGGTCATAAAAGTAGGACAATTAAAAAATGACTGAACATCATCATCATCATCATCATAGAATCAAAGATTTTAAAGCCAGAGTATCAGAAACCCATATGGGAACTCCTGAAGATTTATCAAAGAACTGGTTCTCCCAAAGCCAGAAAGGCAGGTAGCTCTTTCTTCATCATTTCAGTTTTGAAGGCTTTTGTATTGCTCTCTGAAGAATTGGATGAAGAATGGGGAAGGTAAGTTTAATACTAGATATATTCATGAAATAAGTAGAACACAAATGAGATTTAAATTATTGCCTAAGAAAAGAGATAAATGGTGTCGTGTAAAGAACCCTAGAATTTGTACCTGAAGACTTGTGTTCAAATCCTAGTTCTATAACCTGTGTAATTTTTTTTCTTTTTTGGAGGTAATTAGGGTTAAATAACTTGTTGAGGATCACATAACTAGTAAGTGTTTGAGGCCAGATTTAAATTCCTGATTCCAGGGCTGTTGCTTTATCCACTATGCCATCTAGTTGTCCCAACCTGTGTGATTTTAAGAAAATCACTTCTCTGACTCTCAGTTTCCTTGTTTGTAAAATGAAGGTCGTGGAGATAAAACTAGATAATCTCAAAGTTTCCTTCCTAGGCTAAAATTCGGTAAAATGAAGTGAGGAATGAAATATCATTGGAGGGGTCCAAGCCAGGGAATTAGTAAGGCTGTCTAGACAAGCTGCTGTCAAATTCAAATAGATTTGGGTTTAACAACTAATCCTTACAAAAGAATCCTTGAAGATCTCATATTTACTTAGTTACAAATTGTAATGTTATCAATATTTTATTGCATTTTTACTTTGTTAAATATTTTTCCATTATATTTTAATCTGATTCTGACTGTACTTGGGAGCCACATTCTATCTGTGGGCCATGTGTTTGACATCTTTGGTCTAGACAATGCAAATAAAATAATCTGTGTATAGCAGTGCTATCTTTTAAGTATAACCTTGAACATAATATATTCCATCTTTGTAGGATATTCATAAAATCAAACAAATCAGTTTCATACTTTAAGGAAAATCTATAGCCTAAGATCCTAAGTCAACAAAACAGATTTGGTAAGTTGTGTCTGCTTCAATAATTGCTCCTAGATAAATCTATTCTAAAAATTTGTTGAGATTTATTGAGAAACAGCTGTAACACAATGGACCTAAGAATACTGATTCCAGTTCCTGACTCTGGCACATACTAACTCTGTCACTCTGAACAAGTCATTCCACCTACTTATCTAAGTCACTGATGGCTTGCTATTTCCTCTGGAAAAAGAGATTTTCACACTGAAAACTCTCTATTGAAATTAGAGATCCTTCAGGGATACACATACAATTTATTAGGCAAATATACAGCAGAAGATAATGTCTCCAAAAATCCCTAGTCCAATGACCTCTCAGCATATGTGTTCCATATTTCATATGCCAGGGATGTTCCAGCAGTGATTGGAACTACCACAATGATGCATTTAGAGATGGCAATATTGAATTCTTAAAGGCCGTTCCAGTCCTAGGGGTTCCTATAAAGTTGAAGAGACTGCAGTCCATGAATGGATTGTACAATTGTCATACAACAGGGATCAACTTACGAAAATATGTATAGGTTTATTCTTGGGTTGAAAAAGGAGTGGTAAATGTTTCATTGTCTTTTAGAAACACTGTCTGCTAGGGTAAAAAGGAACTGGGAGCTGTGCCATTCGAAGGTGCCATCATCATATGAGTCTATGTAAAACTCTTTGCTAACCTCAAAATGCTATACAAATGTTATTTATTATCATCAAAATCATGGATCCTTGAGTAAATAAAGTTATAAAAAAAAGGAATTTTCTTCCTTCTTTCTGGGTCCTTCCTCCTCTTTCCTTCCTTCCTTGCTTCCTTCCTTCCTTCCTTCTCTATCTCTCTATCTCTCTTTCTCTCTCTCTCTTTCTCTCTCTCTCTCTTCTCCTCCTTCCTTCTATTTCTCTCAGGCTCTATTTCTGTCTGTAAATTTGTATCTCTCTTTCCCCTGTAGCCCCCCCATCAACTATGGGTTGAAAACTGCTCTCTTCCAATATAGAGTGAAAATGCATAACAAGTTATATAGTCTTAAAGAGTTATCTATGCCACTGAGAAATTAACTACTTTATAGAGGGTCACATAGTCAATATATTTTGGAGGCAGCACTTGAATTCAGTTCTTCCTGACTCCCAGTCTGATTCTATAGCCATTATATTATAATGTTTTTCCTCTACTTTTTACATCCCTCCCATACTCCATTATTTTTTCCTCTTCTGCTTCTTGCTATTTTCCTCAATCTCTTGTAAGTTTCTAGTTTTGATTTATCTTAAACATTTTTCAGATTAAATTTTAAATTTAACATTTAATTTAAAGATTTTTAAACATTTAAAAAATATTAACCCTATGGACATTCATAAATCCCACCTCCCTTTGACTTCTCTGTAATAAGAATGTTTTACCTTTATGATACAGGAATATTTAGATAGGAATAGTCCTTGCTTACTTTTTAAAAATTTTCTGATACATTATGAATTTATTTTATTAGATTTTCCCCCATATACAGTGGCATATGTACTGTTTGTCTCCTCCATATTATTTCTTTAATTTCACTTTAGCTTCTAGTGCTCTCAAGAATTACATACATACGTATATGTATTACATGCATTCCTACACACATAAAATTACATATGAAATGAATGAAATTACATTATACAGAGTTTGATTTTAAAAACATTTAAAAACATGTGATTAGTTAAGAATGAACATTTTGGACTTTATAGAAAGACTTTACATTTTACTTGGTATTGTTAGTCATGACTCTAAAGATTTTCCATCTAGATAGTGAACCTTAAGAGACTACTATTGAATTATGGAAAATATTTCCAGACCCCTGATGAAAATTCTATCCATCAGAGTGCTGATTAAAGCATACTTGTTTTACTTTATTGTTTTGTGTGTGTGTGTAATTTCTTTTGTAATATGACTAATATCGAAATGTGTTTTATGTAACTTTATATGTATAATCAATATCATACTGCTTGACATTTTATTAGGTAGAAGAAGGATGGGAGCAAGGGAGAGAATTTGAAGCTCAAAATTGTTTTAAATGCAAAAAAGAAAGAAAATATTCCCTTTCCTGATCATTATATTTTCTGTTAGAATGAGGAATTGTAAAGAGTTCTACCAGTGATCCCAGGAAACAATGTGGATATCTGTTTTAGGATGTATGGAACTGGGAGTGTGAAGGAAGGGAACGGTATGTGCACATGTTTTGGGTAGAAAGAGATGGTAGGAAAAAAATGATTAAAACAAGTAAAAGTAAAATTAAATAAACTTAGGTAATACTAACTTGTGTTTACTTTTCAAAGTAACCAGTAAGTGTCAAAGTCCTAAAGTTAAACATTCACTTACAAACTAACGATTTAATGTGGAAATACATAGCCTCTCCCCTACTTCAATGCCCTTCTCCTTTTCTATTCTGTTTTTTTTCTCTCCTTTGGTCTTCTTTTTGTCTTTCTAAAATCCTGTACCAGCTCATATATAGTCAGTTCAGTGAAACAGTGGACAGAAAACTGGGCCTGAAGGCATGAAGATCCAAGTTCAAAGAAGACTTTGGACACTTACTAGTTATATGACTATAAGCAATTTGCATAAGTGTCCTGAAACAGGACCAAAATGTCCTAAAACAGGAATAATAACAGCACCCGCCTCTCAGGGTCATTGTAGGATCAAATGAAATAATATTTGTAAAGTACTTCGCATGGTGTTTGGTACATAGTAGCTGCTTAATAAATGCTTTCCCTCTTTACTTCCCCACATTGAGCTCAGCTAGATAAGTTCAGAAGCTCATTAACACTACCCAGGGTGTTTGTTATAAGCTTCCCTTGCAAATACATGTTTTACAAGATTCAGAGATAGAATAAATATGTTTACATGTCAAAGGTAAAAAAACGGAGCTCATTCCAAGTTTAAGACAAATCATGATGCTGCTTATTGGTGAACTTCCCTTGGATGGAAAGAAGGAGGGAAAGAAGAAGGAAGGAGGGAAGGAAGGAAGGAAGGAAGGAAGGAAGGAAGGAAGGAAGGAAGGAAGGAAGAAAGGAAGGAAGGAAGGAAGGAAGGAAGGAAGGAAGGAAGGAAGGAAGGAAGGAAGGAAGGAAGAAAGGAAGGAAGGGAGGAGGGAGGGAGAGAAGGAGGGAGGAAAGAGGGAAGGAAGGAGGAAAAAAAAAGAAGGAAGGAAGGAGGGAAGGGGGGAAATAAGGAAGGAAGGAAGGAGAGAAGGAGGGAAGGAAGGAAGAAGAGAAGGAGGGAAGGAAGAAGGGAAAGAAGGAAGGAAGGAAGGAGGGAAGGAAGGAGAGAAAGAAGGAAGGAAGGAGGGAAAGAGGGAGAGAAGGAAAGAAAGAAGGGAGGGAGGGAGGAGAGAAAGAGGGAGGGAGAAAGGAAGGGAGGGAGGGAAGGAGGGCGGAAGGAGGAAGAGGGGAAGGAAGGAAGGGGGAGAGGGGAAGGAAAGAAGAAAGGAGGGAAGGGAGAGAAGAAGGGAAGGAGGGAGGGAGGGAGGAAGGAAGGAAGAAAAAAAAGAAGGAAGGAGAATTTATTAATATATAACATATATTGTTATGAATTTATTTTCTCTTTGATCCTTATAACAACCTTGGGAAATCAGTATTATTATTATCTCCATTTTACAGTTGAGAAACCTTAGGCAGAATTTAAGTGACTTAGTCCAGAGTCATACAGAATTCTTTATAGCCTCAGTCACCTCTAGTCATACTCTTGAGTATTTCTCTCTATTTTGACTCCTTAACACTTGACTCCTCCTTGTCATTATTTAGCTCCAAGTATCCTATTTCTCTTGGGAAAAGATGTTCCAATCAAAATCCAGTCCATAGTCATCCCACTCATGTTATTATACAAACAGGATTTGAATCCAGGTCCTCTGACATTAGATCTAGGGTTCTTGCAACTGAACTGATTATTCTGTTCTATTGAACAAACAAACTGAGTCTTCTGACTTCTATTATAACACTACTCTTGGGACCATCATAGCTTATGGTATGAGTTTTTGTCTTCAAATTTCATCTCCCTAGATGAATGTTAAATGACTTATCTAGACTTACACAGACAACATGTGTCAGAGGCAAAATTTCCTTCCCATGTCATCTATTCAGGGAACTTCTCTCTACCTACCACATCATACTTCTTCTTTTTAAAGGGAAGATAGGGAATGAATTTCCTTCCATAACCAAAAATATATCTTCCATGATTCTTTTTTATTGCAATATTGTGTGTGTATATATAGTGTGTGTATACTATTGCTTATATTTGTGTTTACACAAATACATATATGTGTGTATCTCTCTCTCTCTCTCTCTCTCTATATATATATATATATATATATATATATATATATATACACACATACACATATGTTGGTCCTTCAGAGCCCAGGATTTAAAACAGAAAAAGGACAAATAATAAGATGTTTAACTATAAATATTTTACCAGCCAAAGTAATCTTTTTATGAGGTACAAATAAGCTCCTTGGGTAAGGCAATTGGGAACAATATCATCAGATAAAGAATAATTGGCCACTCCTTTAGATGGTACTTAAAAACATTATAAAAATGTTAGCTATTATTATCTTGTTATTTGGATCTGACAACAACCCAGGGAGGTAATTACCCATTATTTCCCCCATTTTACAATGGAGGAAAATGTGACAGATAGGGATTGATGGGTGTTTGCCTGAAGTCATATAACTACTAAGATTCTGACACTCACATTTGATTATGTACTACAATTCTATCTTCTTGCTTTGTGAGTGAGGAAGGCGGAAGGAAGAAAAAGTCAAACTTTCAGGGTTCCTTTAGGAACCTCCCTTTCCATTTACTTCCTATATGAGATTCACTGTTTATTCCCATAACCTAAGTAGTTTCTTCTGTTTTCCTTTTCCTGTAGTCACATCCAGTATTTCTCTTTGATTTGCTCTTTTTCTTCTCTCTAGATAAGGCTATCTTTTAAGGTTTCTGGCGATTCCAATAAAACTAAAGTAAGAGAAACAGGCAGGAAAGGCTGGACATGAAGCATAGTATTCTCCAATCCTCTGTTTCCATTTTATAATTCTGCAACATATTAACACTTTTGATTTCTATACCAAATATTATTTTAAATACACAAATATAAAGGAAACCTCAAAAAATGAAATAATTTTGAAAAAGTCATACTAAACAAATCTTTATCATCAGATGCTTTAGAAGTGAAAGGGACCTTAGGTAATATTTGGAACAAATTCCCCATTGGACAGATGAGGAAACAGACTAAAAGAGAGAAAATGACTTTTCTAAAGTTCCATTGGAAACCTGTTACTAGATCATTAACAGAGCTGAGATTTTAACTCAGTTCCTCTGATTCTAAGTCCTGTGTCTCCTACCACAGGAAAATAGTATTACAAATATGGTGCCCAATCTAAGAGGATCCTGGTAGAATGTAGCAGATTCAGATGATTCACATGGTCTTTGAATATCCAGAAATCCTATAAGCCAATAGTTTTTAATGTGTCACCTGAAAACCCTGAAGTTCTCTGAGACCCATTCAGGGTGTCTCAGAAGTCAAAACCATATTCATAATAACACTGAAATGTTTTAATTTATAATACAATGCATATGAATAGATATCATTTATATAAACAAAAATTCTTTGCCAGGCCCTTGATAATTTTAAAGAATGTGAAAGGATTCTGAGAACAAAATGTTTGAGGGCCACTACTATAAACTACACAGTAGAAAATAAAGCAAATCAAAACTAAATAGTGAAAAAAGTAATGACTTTTTTCCCTCCAAGCACTTACACCAATTAGGACAGAGAGAAAGTAGGGTCACACTTGCATTGGTATTAACACATCAATTATAGATGAATTGTAAAATATAAAGAGATTTTAGAATCTCAAAGAGCCTTTTGATATTAGATATAAACTTGTATTGTTTTCATTGCAGGTGTGATGGGAGCTCCATTTTTGTCTGATGATTCAGCAAATCAGTTCTTACGACTTAAAAGACAAATATATTCACAGGATTACTGGGACCCAAATCACAGTCAGAATGCATGGGGATATACTCTGGCTGAACAGGTAATTTATATTTGAAGCACAGTATAGGGATATGCTGGTAAAAATTTAATAACCAGGTTCTCTGAGAAAAAAATGCATGTCTATACATTTTTTAAGTTTTATCTGCAATATCTATACTTTTTGAATTCTAGACAATTAAATAATAAATCAATCCTCAATTTTTAACAATTATTTATTTGTGGGGAGTATTTGCACACAGGAAATTTAACATTTCTAATGGGTTGAAGCTGGTTCTATAATGCCAAAGAAATTGAGCAAAACAGAGATTAGAGACCAATTCAATAATTTATTAAATGGAGAGAAATACTGGGACCAATGCATCCATGTTGATCCCAGGGCTAGACGAGACGATCATCTCAAAGAGTCTAGCCCGAGTATTGGGGCAGCAAGCTTTTTATGGAATAACAAGAACAATGACATTACTGATATTCTAATGACATCTTAAATGGATAAACCTTTATCTTGTCAAACATTAAGGAATGTCTATAAAACCTTTATTTCAAACATTAAGAGGGGATGGTTATAACCTAAGGCAGAATTATGAAATAGGACAATCGGAGGAACTGGTCACTCCATTAAAAGGGAACTTTGGCATAACAGTTCCAGCATATCCTTGTTTCCAGCATATACCAGGTACGTGTCAAAGTCTCCCACTACATTCAGGATCATCTTCACTTGCCCTGATTTGTATCTTACCATGGACCCAGATGGCCCCAGAGGAGAAAGTGAGGCTGGTGATTTTGCAAAGCCTCTCTCACTTAAATCCAATTCTACTGTATGTCATGGTATCACTTTACTGATGTCATAGTTGTCTTTGAGAATGAAGAACAAACAACAGCCCGACCATGGTTAAGTCAATTAAGTTCTCTGAGCTCAAACAATTCTCTAGGATTTATCTAGCCCATTATAAATAGTTTATAATCTGTGTTGTTGGAAGAAATTCCCCTACCCACACATGATCCTCAATAAATATAAATAAGCAATGACCCTCAATATAATAACAGTACTTGACAGCTCAACTGTAGAAGAGTTTGAAACATGAAAGATAAACATAGCAGGGCAAATGAGAAAAGATGATTTTAGGAGGCACCAGGAGGTAGTAAAAAGAATGTTAAATTTGTAGTATGAGAACCTTCCAAGTCTGTTGGTTAATAATAATCGCAAGTATTTATATAGCTCTTAAAGGTCTGTAAAACATTTAATATGATAATTCATATAACCATAGGAGGTAAGTGTTATTATTATTGCCATTTTATGAATGGGAAAACTAAGTTGCAGAGAGGTTGATTTTTAGAACTTGTTCATACTTATTCAAAGCCTTTCTCATCTATAAAAAGAAAAGTATTGGATTAGATGACTTTTAAATTCTTTTCCACATCTAAATCTATGATATCATAATGGCTTGGGTTTTTTTCCTGAGATGAATCATTGGTTTAATCTCATGTGTAAAATGGGGTTGATTGCTTTTGTTTTCCTCTGTCATAGGCCAGTGAATCATGGACTGCTTTGAGAACAACAGCCCAGTATTACATGGACCTGGGATCTTTTGTCTTTGATCCATCAACTGCCCAGTAAGATTGCTTTGTCCTACTAAATTAAGAAAATGAAAATGGCAGGAATTAAAATGAAACACTACCAAAAATTAGGCTTTTATAAGGAGAGATGTAAATGCAACATTTCCAGAGTACAAATATTCTCTATGTTCCTTAGTTTTATTTTCTTTTGTTTTGAAAGAAGAGAGTTACTTCATTTAAGTTAGAGGGAAATTTAAATTCAATTCAATTAAACAATTATTTAATTAAACAATTAAGTAACAATTCAATTAAAATTCAATGAGCATTTACACCACTTACTTTGTTTTGGGAACTAGGGATATAAATACAGACAAAAATAAAAACCTGTCATCAAGTTCCTTTTATTTTAGAAGGACTAAGATAGGAAGTACAGCACAGGCATTTCTGGAAATGTAAATTATACTTTTAACTCACTCTGATCAAGCCTAGGACTCCTCATAGCTAAGGGAATTCTGGGGAGAAACAGACTAGCTCCTTTCCCCGCCTTGTTCTGTGGCCAAGCTTTTGTAGTAGAGTTCAAAGGTATGTTATACAAAATATATATAGAAAGCAAATTCTGGGAGGGGGAAGAATATCAATATCTGGGAAAATTAAAAAGACTGCCTGTAGAAGGTGGCATATGTACTGTTTGTCTCCTCCATATTATTTCTTTAATATTTTTCTTTACTATCTTTAATATTTTTTCTAAATTAGTCATAGAGCTTCAAAAATCATTGAGTTCCTCATTCTCTCTTCACCTAGGACTATTAATAGATCAGAGGTTCATAGCTGGAAGAGATCTAGGGCTAGTCTAACCCAACCCTCTCCTTTTATAGATATTTAGAGAGACAAACTGAGCTACTTGATGTCACAAAGCTACTGGGTATGGATGGGAATTTGTGGATTTTCAAAAGGCCTCCCAAGAAAGATTCCATGATCTAATTCCATTACCTTATTCTCCTTTTTCTTGGTCAAATTTTCCCTGGCTTTAGTGAGTTTTAAAGCATCATCTACTTTTCCTTTCCTAGGGACCACATGAAGTCTTATATGGATATGTTACAACAGTCTGGAGCTCATCTTCAGCAGGAAATGAACAAACAGAACTGAGGATCTGGAAGAAATACCAACCATGACAAGATGCACTACTTTTCAGATATCATACTGTCAGCTACTTACTATTTCTATAATTCACATTCCATCCCTTAGATGAGTCTTAAATGATGAATTTTGAGAAAACGCATAATGTGTTATGTTTTATATTGTTAGCCATCTATGGCTATATATAAAAACATATGAAGAAGAGATCATAAGATCTTAGATTTGAGCGGGAATAGACTTCAGAAGTCACCAAATCCAACCTAACTCATTTAAACTGAGCTACAGGAAAGTTAAATGACTTGCTTAGATTTACACAATTAGTATGTGGATGAGATAAAATTTGAACCCAGGTCTTCTTGACTGTAGTTCCTTTATTTTATCCACCATCTTTCATAAGGGCTATGGGAAATATGAGCAGAGGAATAAGAGAAGGTTTCATCTAAGCAATGACATCTTAGTTGGCCCTTAGAAGAATTCCAACAGGTAGACATCAGGGACAGAGGGAGGGAAGTCCATTTCAGGTATGGGAAATAGGATAATTAAAACTAATGTTAATACTATAAAATCTTTTTCTTCATAACCTGATAGAAACTTGGAAGAAACTAATTTTAGGATAGTATAGCTTGTAGAATTGTGCTCCAGTAGTATATTCCTTTTTTCATTCATTCTAGTCTACATAGCAAAGAGTAGACAGTCTATTAAAAGATATACTGTGAAATTATAAGGCTGATTTTTTGCCTGGTTTTACTCAAGCATCTTACTTATCATACTGTGATTCAATAAATAATAAATTTCATATCTATTGAAGAAATGTTTATCATTCCTTGAAACATATTCTCATGAGGAAATATTTTAAATCTTAAAGCACAGCAAAAGCCACTAAGCCTATGAGAGGAAATTTGTGCATCAAACCAAAGGGTAGCTAAGCAAGACATATTATAACTGATTGACAAGTAAACCCCAGTAACTCACATATTGTTCATTCATTCAGTTGTGACCTACTCTCCAAGACACTATGGACCATAGCATACCAGGTCCATCTATCCTCCACTATCTCCTGAAGTCTGTGCAAGCTCATGTTTGTGTTTCCATGACACTATCCATCTCATTCTCTGCTGTCTTTCTCCTTTTGCCTTCAATCTTTTCCATAAACATACCTGATATGAAAAAAAATCAAGCGGTAAATTAAATGTAAATTAAATTAACAACTAGTTATATTGAAAATTTCCCTTCCTTACTGTGATTCTGACTCTACTTCTGACTTGCTTATTGACTGCCTTTTCATCCTAGCACTTTCTTCAAGAACTGTGGGGTGTCTCAACTTGAAAAATCTCTCCAGACTTATTTCTCTTATGAGAGAGTTACTTCTAGGGGCCTCCAATCCAGAAAATACTTCAGAGAATCAGAACTGAATTCTTTGTCCAAATTCAGATCGCTTCACATGAAGCTATTCTGAGTACAAAACTATACAAAAGAAAATGATTGCAAATCTTCCCTTGCCAACAATATTAATGAGATAGCTGATAAGCAGTAAAGGAGGAAATATTCAAATAATTTTATTTGTTATATTTCCTATATGGCTACAGGGATCAAAAAAGATTAAAAGGGGATGCAACTGGCCCGATGACTTTTACCCACTTTACCCCATCTTTAGTGTCAGTATTAGAACCTTGAAATAGAACTGAATAGAAATATTCAGATTCCTAGTCTTTAACTTCTGCTCTTTTTAAGGCCACATTTCCAAAGATACCCTTCAGAGCCAACTCATTATAATTTAAATTGAAATAACTACATGGATGGAAGCTACTGTACATATAGAATAAATTAAAAAGCAAGGTGTTTATTTTCAAGTGTTTATTTTATTATTCCATTTATTTTCCTTGGATTGATCTAACATATCTGACAATTGAGGTAGGCAGAGAATGTATATCTCAAAACTATTATCTTCAACGACAATGACAGGCTGAATGAATTTTACTCAAAGCAATTTAGTACTGACTGGTTAAATATACAAATCACCCATCTGAATAGAAGATATTGCCAGGATCACTCAAATTAGGAAAAAAAATAAATGTTTGGAGATTCCATCACAAATTGGAACTGTCTTGGCAGGCAGTTCAAATGTAAAAATGCAATAAATTATCTAAATTTGAAATATGTTACTCCATCAATCACAATAACAAAAAGGCACTTGCATTATCTACATCTGATCAGAATCTTGGAAAACAAGCTAATTATTTTTCTGCAGGCTTTTGATGGAGCATGGAGGGGGAAGTATAGTATTTATCTTCTGTCCCTACAAAATCTCACTTAAAACACATAGGTGTTTTGATGATTTTTAGCTGTACAACTATGATAAACATAAGAAAATTCATTAGACTTTTACTCTGATTTAAAGTTTGGATGTCATACTTGCAAAATTGGACATTTTCACCTAGAACAACTATTTGAATATATTTCCCTGTGTTCTAAAAGAAATGTTTACCTTTCCATCCATTTCTTTTCTTCATATAATATCCTGGTGCTATTCTTTCCAAAACAAGAAAGATGGCTGATGGTACTTAGTGAATGAAGAATTCTCACCTCTGATTTGGTCAACAATATCAGCAGAACAATCCATAAATAGAAATCTGGTCACCAGAGATGTCAGCAACTTTTTATTTGCAAATCTTTTTTTTTAAATATAAGGGAAAAGAAAACATAATTCAAGTTTTAGACACTAAAAAGTTCACTCAATTTAAAATACTCACTAGTAATCCCCTGATATTCATTGGCACTGTATATTTTGTAAAATATTGAAGCAATATTTACATATTTTATTATGGGATACCAGAGCTGAAAGGGATTTTAATCTAAAGTTTCTTCTTTTAGAGATGAGAAAACAGAGGCATAGAGACAGATGATGTGATTACCCACAATCAAACAAGTCATGATTACTGTACTCAAGGTTCACATCAAGGTCTTTCTGGATGCAGATTCATAGATATTTTCACTTGCCCTATTCCAAATCACTGGCTCCTATATGATTGTTAGACTTTTCAGAAATTTTTCATATATGTTTTTATACCACGCTGGCTCTTGATGCTTGGAGTCATCCTGTGCGATAGACAATATGAGAACTAAGAACTTTTCAAGTGATTTGTTTAGTAATCGGCAAAACTGGAATTAGAATTCCAGGTCTTCTAACTCCCAGTCCTAATCAGCGTGGTTGCAGTAGTCACAGTCACATTTTTTGTTGTTTTTTGGAGTTTTCTGGTCATAGTCTCAGTTTCATGGAGAGTACCTGAAGATTTTGTGGGGAACCTTCTAAGAATCACCACTAGATGTCTCCATTTGGGTACTTACTCCTAAGGAAGACAGAATTAAGGAGGTGAAAATTCCCACCAGATACTGGAAGCTTCATCAAACTCAGACAAACTTCTTTCTCTTGTTCCTTTCCCCACATCTTTCCCAGTCTCATCAGGAGAGTTCCATCTCCTGGGTCCTACCTAGATACCAATACTCCTCTCCCCTCAAGCTGAGCTTTTGTGATATTTATCTTCCTAAAACCTGTTCTTGTTACCATATATCCTGATTTACCTACCTAGTTAACTCCCTTAGGGAGTTTTTCTGCTAGGTTTGTTCCTCCACTGCATGTTCAAGCAAAGGCATATTTCTATTGGCTTCCTTTACCCACTGTCTTTTACCAATCCTGTATGTCATGCCCTCAGAACCTGACTACTGTGTCTTTTAAGGAGATAATTAATTAATCTAAACTAATGTTCTAATATGAGAAATATAAAGAAAATCCTTTAGGGCATGCCCTCCCCTTCAGTCCTTCCTAATTTTTTCTCCCTTTTAAGTAGCATATGTCCATTTTAAGAATAATCTTCTTAAGGGAATACTCCTAAATGCCCAACTCATGGAAGAACAATGAGCATTTATAGCTGGTTAGGAGGTCAGGATTGGTTACAGAAAGTCAATAAAGGACATATTTTAGGGGGAGGAGGGACTTTGTAATACATATTAAATCACACTGTGTAATTGTCTGGGTGCAACTTTTCTTGACTCTAAAACCTCTGTTTTATGAAGTTTCCCTTGGAGTCTTAATATATATTACCTAGATTTTATTTGTTCCTAATCTTGGGGGTAGGCATCCCCCAGCTCATCAAAAGATTTGAGGCCTTGTTTAAAATGTCTGCTAAGATGGTTCACTGGCACATGATACAGTTTCTTGGATCCACAGGTAAGATTTAGGAAACAGGTAAACACCAAAGATGAAGGAATAATCCTAAAAAGGTTTTAGCAAGTCCTCACACAAGAGGTGCTAATTCTTCTTGAATACTCCATATAGTTCACATATTAAAGTATATTGGGAACTCACTATATATTACATATGCTATTCTATATATTATATATAAGTACCATATTGACATATAAATGCATATTATAAATACATATACTACATAAATATAAATATATATATATATGTGTGTTTATATGTATATGGTACATATCAATACATATCACTTTGAATGAGGAAAATGAAACTCAGAAATATTAAGTGAATGACCAGAGTTCACATAGGTAGCCAGTAAAATAGAGAGGACTCAAACCATGGTCCTTTGACTTTCAAACCAACACCTCCTGCCTTTATATTGTGTTTTAAAATTTGTAAAGCACTTCAAGAGGCATCTTATTTGATCCTCACAATAACCTTGTGATCCTAATCATATCTATAACCATAACCTTAGGTGCCATTATTATTCCCATTTTACTAACTAAGACAGAAAAGTTAAGTCTCTTGCACAGGATCCCACCGATAGTCTTAGGAAGAACTTGAATTCAGATCTTCTTGATTCCAACTCTAGCACTCTATCCACTATGCCATCTACCTAACATTTATGAAGCATTTTGTTGGTAGAAGTAGGTAATACAAATATTATTTCTCCTGTTTTGCAGGTGAATAAACTGAGGCTCAAACAGGTTAAGGAACACATCCAGCATCATAGAGTTAATATCAGAAGCATAGAGGAACTAGAGCTGTGATTTTACTGATATGGAAAAGTTCTCAAAGAGGTTGCTCCCTTTACCAATGCAGGTCAGTGTCTTCTTTGAAATTTAAGAGTTATAGAATAGAAATGTGTCAAACATGGGACCTGATTTGACCCACAACACTTCTAAGAGCATTCTGAACCAAGTTAAAATGTAATTGGGAAATATTTATCAAGTTAAATAAAATACATTTTATTTATGTACTATATGTAATATAAATAAATTTATAAAATATGTAATATAATTTTATTTATTATATATAATGAAAATAGATAATATTACAATTTAAAACTAAATCATTATGAGATCTCAGGCATCCTTATGCACAGGTCAGTGGCCCCATTTCTCTTTGTACTTTACATCACAATTATAGAGAGTTACTCAGAACAATGATAGGCCAAATATAACCAGAGCCACACAACCAGAATGTGTCAGTGGTGAGGATCTTAATATAGGTCTTGCTAGCTCTTTATCCTTAAAGTATCAGAGAAAAGTATTACATTCAGGCTAGTCTATGCTTCTAATTCTCCTTGAGGAGAAAAAAGAATATAAAAAGAAGCACTGGTTTTAAAAATAGTTCAGAAATCAGAAATGATATAAATTGTGAGTGTATCAAAAAAAAGAAATGAGAGTGCAATAAATGAGATGAATATTGGTTTTGTGATTATTAATATTAAAGTATATATGTATATATATATTTAAAATGCATTTGATATCACTACATATTTGCATTATTAATAAAAACTGTATATATGCCAATTATTTGAATTATAAATCATAATTTTTCATTGAGCTCTAACTTTAGAGATCACAAAAGAACTGTGATAATTAGTAATTGTGATACTATTGTGGATATTGTGTTATTGGTTATGCTTCATTTTGTATCTTTAATTCTCCTGTACAATCATGTCAGAAAAAATGAATTTAAATTTATACAATTTTTGCTAACTCTTTAAAAGAGCCTATTTTTTTTTGGGGGGGGGGGAAGCAAAGAGAAAAGTTAAGATGGAGTCTAAAGGTAAGCCAGCATAATTTATGAAGTATGTAAAAGTAAAGGTCAAATTGCTTTATTTTACTAAAAATCAAAATTTAATAACTTTTAAAATGTTTATTTTGAATAGTACTTAATAATGGCTAATATTTATAAAACTATTTAAATTTTACAAGTGAGAAAAAGAAGCAGTAGAATAGTGGAGAGAATTCTGGGCTTGGAGTCAGGAAGACACATTTTCCAGAGTTCAAATTCAGGGTCAGATACTTACTAGCTGTTTGATGCTGGACAAGTAACTTAACCTTGTTTGATTCAGTTCCCTTATCTGTAAAATGAGCTAGAGAAGAAAATGGTAAATTATTCCCATATCTTTGTTAAGAAAACACTAAATAGGGTCATGAAGATTGGACAAAAATGAAAAACAACTAAAAAAAACAGCTAAATTATCTCAATTGAGCCTCATAACAAGGTAGACATTATTTTCATATTTTCCATTTCACAAATGAGAAAACTAAGACTAAGAGGCTAAGTGATTTTCTTGAGTTCACACAGCTATTAAGTGTCTGTGGCAGGATTCAAATTCAGGTTTTCCTTACTCTGAGTCTTCTGATTTTTTAAATGAAGGATCATATAATTCATTTGACTCATGATTTCCTGGTCTAAAGGAAAAAAGAGACTTATAAAATATTTAAGTCCTTTATTGAAGACTTTTTCATCCTTCCCAGTCTGAGTTTTGGATAGGTATTAGGACATGGGAAAAGGAGGAGAAGGAAATATAAAGGAAAGGAGCAAGTCAACGGGAGAATTATTTTTAAATTTATAAAGATTTTAAGAAATAAGAATTCCTGATAGAATAAAAAAATTTGTTTACCAATAAATATTTGCCATGGACAAGTTGGAAAACAGTGCTGGAAACCAGCTAGTTTCATCATGGCAGCAGTGACACAAAATTAATTGCCTTTCTATCCTCAGACAATGGATTAGGGAGCTACAAATGATTGTGCCCACTGGAAATAATGGATTATAGATGTCATTATTGTCTGATTATCCAGTGACACTACCAACATTAACTTGTGACAGTATTGTAATTTATATAAAGAGAAATTCCCTTAGGACTTTTATAAACAAGGTTTGTTTTCTCTACATTTCCTATTTTGTATCTTCTCTATATCACTTATACAAAAGTAGTTTTATTATTCTTTATTAAATTATAGAGTTTAGAAGAACTCTCCAAAAACCTCATTAAACAAATGGAGAAACAGAGGTACAGAAAAGTTCCAAGGTCATACATAGAATTTGTGGTAGACCAAGGAGTATAACCCAGCTTTTCTAGTTCTCAAGCCCCTTTCAAGTTCTCATCTTTTATATATAATCTCTGTCTGTCTCAGTTTTCTCAACTATAAAATAGGAATAATAGAATCTAGTTCCTAGGACTGTTATGAGGATCAAATGAAATAATATTTGTAAAGCACTTAGCAGAGTGCCTGGCATAGAGTAACTACTTAATAAATGCTTGTTTCTTCCTTCCCTCCTTCCTTCCTTCTCTCCCTCCCTCCTTCCCTCCTTCCTTCTCTCCCTCCTTCCTTCCCTCCTTCCCTTCCCTCCTTTTCTTCCCTTCTTCCTTTCCTTCTTCCCTCTTTTTCTCCCTCCCTCCCTCCCTCCTTTCCTTCCTTTCTTCCTCTCCTTTTTTCCTTCTTTCTTTCCTACAAAAGGGGTCATAAAAAATCAGATTTTCCACAAAAATGAATAAACAACAAAGCTATGCTTGTGAAAATGGTCATTTTGTGTGTGTGAAATTCATAATAAAAAATTAAGCAAAAAATAGAAAAAATTCAGTTTAGTAAAACTAACCAGCACACATGGCTCTCTTCAACAATGAGTTGATTCAAACCAGTTCCAATTGTTCAGTAATGAAGAAAGTCATATACATCCAGAGAGAAGCCTGTGGGAACTGAGTGTGGATCACAACATAACATTTTCATGCTGTCTGTTGATGTTAGCCTGCATTTCCTTTTCCTTCCCAGGTTTTTTTCTTTCTAGATCTGATTTTTCTCGTGCAGCAACATAACTGTATAATATATATGTACACATATATTGGATTTCACATATTTTAACATATTTAATATGTACTGGACTAACTGCCATCTAGGGGAGGAGGTGGGGGGAAGAAAGGAAAAATTTAGAACAGAAAGTTTTTCAAGGGTCAATGTTGAAAAATTATCCATGCATGTGTTATGTAAATAAAAAGCTTTAATAATAATAAAAAAACTAACTAGCACAATAACCAATGCTGATAATATATGCAACATTTCATACACATAATTCTTTATAAAAAAATGGAAAGAGGTACATTTTCTCATTTTACCTTTGGATTCAAAGCTTAATTACTCAAAGTAAGCTTCATTTATTATTGTTATTGTTGCTGTTGCTGTTGTTCTTTCCATTTACTTTGTTGTAGTTATTATGAGTATTGTTTTTCTTCATTATTCTTACTTTACTTTGTATCAGTTAATATGTCTTTCCAAGATTTTCTGTATTTCTATACATTAATCATTTCTCAAAGTATAACAATAATTCATTACATCTTTGTGCTACATCTTGTTTAGTTATTCTTCAGTTCATGGGCATTGTCTTTATTTCTGGTTCTTTCCTCATATAGAAACAGATGCTATAAATATTATGTTGTTTTGTGAGATATTTCTATTTTTGATCTTTGTAAAATATATTCCTAGCAGTGGAATCAAAGGATATGGGCATTTTAGCTTTCTTAACACAATTCCATCTTGCTTTCCAGGATGGTTGGATTAATTTTTAATTCCATCAACAATGTATTAGTATGCTTGTCCTTCCTTTATCCTGCCAACATTGATTATTCCCATCTATTGTCATATTTGCTAATTTGTTGGCTGTGAGGTAAAACCTCAGAATTGTTCTAATTTGCATTTCTCCTGGTTCCAAATATTGATTTTTAATACTATGCAATTGATTTTTTAGGAACTGTTTGCACATATCTTCTGACCACTTAGTGGATGTCTTTGAAGATATCTTCCAGTGAAATGATCTTATAAAACTCATATATCAATCACATTTTAAATAATCTCATCATGAAAGCACCTATATCTCACATGGCTACTTCTTTAATTCTTTCTTATCAGAAACCAAAATGTGAGACCACAGCTGAGCCTTTTGATTTTGAAATTAAGGCTCATGGCAAAGATCACTGAGGTAGAATAGTTTAGAAGCTAGAATGGAAAAACCTAGCCAGAAACCCGCAGAGTAGGCTTTATTTGTAGAACCCAGCGGTGTTAAGTCTGGCAATTCAAAATGAGTTAGGTTGGCATATTCAGTCATTTCAAAATTTGAGCTATGCAACTCTTCTCTGTGTTTGCACATAGACTATTTTCTTTCTATAAAACTGCAATGACATAAAATTAATTGCCTTTCTAGACAAAGATCAGGCAATGGATTGGGGAGCTGCATATTATTGTGCCTACTGAAAATAATGGATTACAGATGCCATTATTATTGGTGACAGGACAGACATTAACTTGTGATAGTATTGTAATTTATAAAGAGAAGTCTCTCTCTTGGGAATTTTATAAAACAGACTTATTTCATACCTCTTTCATATCACTCATATTTTGTAAATTTTTTAGGTAGACATTTTCTATTTTTCTTTTAGAATGATTAGGACTGGAAAAAACCTCCAAACACCATCTAATCTTAACTCCCTGACTCAAAGCAGAAGTCACCTAAATTCTAAGCTATATTGTTGAAAAAATGAATTATTATTGTTCCATTCTTAATATTAGGATCATAGAAATAGAGATGAAAATGACCTCAGAAATCATCTAGTACAAATCCTTTATTTTATAAACTAAGACCAAGAGACTTGCCAATGGCAAATGGTAGTAAGAACTGGAATATGATTGCCGGATGTCTTAGTCTAAATCAAGTACTCTTTCTCTTGGACCACGCCTCCTCTTCAGAGGCAGTTTCCACAACATTTAAAATGTAATTTTCCTTTTATATCTATATTTATTATGAAAGAAATAGTACCAAAGGGAAGTGAGAAATAGAATAAAATTAGACTTTTTAATATGCTTGGGGAAAAAAAAGTTCTCAATAAATATACTCTCCCAAAGTGCAATGCATACCCCTTTTGATTTCTCTATTTCTGTCAATAGTTTCACCATCCTTTCTATAACTTAGGTTTAAAATTCTGGAGTCATCATTGCAACTTCCCTGTCTCTCTCAAATACAAGTGTGTCATGCTCCAAGTTCTATACCTTCTCCCTTCAGAGTATCTTTTGATTTCCTTCTGATCTTTGTTCAAGTCATTATTATCTTATTTCTCTTAGTTCTTAGTTTTTATCTCAATGGCCCTTAACAAGTTTGTATTTCTCTATCCTATACTATCCACTCCAAACTAGTTTATTGTTAATCCTAATCACTCCTCAGATCAGAAAGATTCAATACTTTCCCAGTGCCTACAGGATAAGGGCATTCAAGGTCCTTCACAGACTGAATCCAATTTATTTTTCCATCCTCTCTTCTTTTCCTCTACATTGGTTCTCCATCTTTTCAACACTGTTTTACTTACTGTTCTGATATGAAAGAAATAAATCTTCTTTTAAAATTCATTTGGTAGGTAATTGCTACTGAAATAGGTCACAGAAATTATAAAGGTAAAAACCTATGTTTTATTGTGCTTAAGCACAGTTCAGGAATCAGAGAAAAACAAATGAACCTGAACTCTGATTAGAAAGCTAACAGGCTTCTTAACTTATTCTTTCAAATATTGTAATCTTATACATCCTCTTAGGCTATGAAGTTTAAATAAATATTCATACTCCCATACTTTCTTCAAATGTCATAAAAACAGACATTTAAACATAATCATAATCTCATACATCTCCTAAGAATTAGAGACTCTTTAGGCAAACTAAGTCAAGTTACAACCTAAACTATATTTAGAGGGCTCACAATAGACTGATTGAGGGAGAAATGATTAATATTCTCCAAGATAGTCAAGGGATCTGGGACAATTGGAATTCTTCTTAGGAAGTTGAATTTTATCTGAGAAATGTCAAATAGTCTTCCCTTCACATTATTATTCCATAAGTCAAGTTTTGTTGAAGTGACAGACTTTTGATTAAACAAAAGTTCCAGGAGGAAAAATCCTGAACCCAGAAAAATAAGACTTAATAAAAGAAATAACAAATCCTCACAACATTTTCCTGAATGTGTAGCTATGTGCTATTTTTCTTTTGTACTGCTGTCTACATTTCCTTCTTAGAGTATTGCATGCATTTCTCCTTCACTTCTAGCTCTTAGAATCAGTAGATTCTTTAAAGGTACAGTTCAAATCTTCTTATACCTTACATACTCCATATACCTAATACACTGAGTATCAATACATTAACACTAGCCTCTTTTGTCGTTCTTGTCACACAAAAAAATTGCATCTTCCAATTCCAAGTGTTTTCAGTGGCTGTCCCCCAAACTTGGAACTTGCTCTCACCTCATCTCTATTTCATAGTTTCCCTGATTTCCTTTAAGTTTTATCTAATGTTCCACTTTTACAAATAGCTTTCCCCAGTTCTCTTTATTCTTTGTTATTTTTCTCAGAAATTATCTCTAATTTATCCTGCATATATCTCACTAGTAGTTGTGTCATGTTGTTTCCTCAGACGGTGAGCACCTGAATATCAAGGGCTGTATTTTGGCTGTCTTGTGTCCTCAAAGCTTAGCCACCATGTCACATCTTTGTTGTTGTTGTTAAGTTGTTTCAGGCATGTCCAGCTGTTCATGGAGTATTTTTTGTTTGTTTCTTTGTTTTTTTTTACCAGAGACACAGCAATGGTTTGCCATTTCCTTCTCCTGCTCATTTTACAGATGAGGAAACTGAGGCAAACAGGAGTAAGTGACTTGCTCAGAATCATACAGGTAGTAAGTATCTGAGGTCAAATTTGAACTCAGGCAGATGAAGTTTTCTAACTGATGAGCTACCTCATCCTTTATGACTTTTTCATTCATCTTAAAATTATCATATACTTATTAAATATATCACAGAGTAGAAACTTCTTAATTGCAGATGGTGTTTGTAATTTTATTTTTTTAAATCTGCTTAGCATAATACCTTGTATATAGTAGGTATTTGATAGTACATATAGTAGGTATTTAAGTGGGAGGGAGAGAAAATAAATGCTTATTAATTGACAAAAACAATTTCTTTTAAAATAAATAAATGCATACTGGATTGGATTGGATTGATTTTACTGAGAAGGGGGATAAGAAGGAGAGGGAAATCACAAATCAATTGAATCAACCCAAGGGAATCAACCAACTCTCTGCAGCTAAAGAAAAATTAAAATTTTGTTTCTACTTCCAAAAGTAAGAAGGGAAGCTGCTACTAATTCTTCTTATCTTTTAGCTTCATTCTCTTTGTATTCCTAGGCTAACCTTATTTTCCATCTCGTATTTGTTCTTCCTCAGGCTTTCATTGTTATCATCAAAAATATTTGTTTAGTGCCAAATAGCATAAAATACTTTACAAACCTCTTCTAGAAGCTGATTTTTAAGAGATCCACAATCCAAATTCCTGTAGATTTTATAACATAATTTGCATTGTCTGCTTGTTATCTACTCTTTGTGGTTGAGACAGTATTGGGCTATTTCTGCAGATCATGGACTGCGACAATCTCTAAGTAACAAATAAGGACAATAAGGTAAGGAAATAAATTACATCTTTATTCATTTATACAAGAACTATTTCACTTTGGTGTTCACTTTGGTATGTTAGGTACTGTGGAAGATAAAAAACAGTCCCAAAATAGGCCATGATCCTTGACTTCAGTTCAACTAAATAAGACATTTATTAAACTACTACTGTTAGTCACTGTGCTAAATTTTGGGGAAAAGAAAAAAGCAAACGGTTGTGTTCCACTGAGAAAATTGTGCATGAGTCCATCCACAATTAAGTATAAAAAAGCAACTTCACAGAGAGAAGGCACATATAATTAGATAAAAAAAGAAATAAAGATCTTGATTCAAATCCCACCTTTGACACATACTGGCTGGATCATTCTGGTCACTTCTGTGACTGTCTTTCAGTCATTTTCACTCCAGTCTGATTTTCCATGATGCCAATAGGAGTTTTCTTGGTAGAGATATTGGAGTGGTTTGCTAGTTCCATCTCCAGTTCATTTTATAAATGAGGAAACTGAGGCAAACAGGATTAAAAGACTTGTCCAAGGTCATACAGCTAGTAAGCATCTGAGGCTGAAATTGAATTTAGGTCTTCTTGTCTTCAGGTATGGTACTCTATCCACTGCACCAATCTAGTTGTTCTCTCTATGCTCTAAGAAACTATAGCTAAGACTATAAATGGGATTAAAAAATACCTCCTTGTATAAGTATAAGAAGTTTCCTATGTCGGAATTCTTCTATTATGCCAGTGAAATCACCGATCCAGTCCCTGTGCCTATTCCTAGCATGTGCTAAGTGCCAAATGAGAATCACAGATACCAAAGGGGCCAAAATAGATGATTATATTTTCAGTATGAGCAGAATTTGACAAATGTTTCAAATTAGAACTTAATTTATTATTTTTTGTTGATGTTGCTAATTTATAATATTTTATTAATTATCTAGACATAAAGCGATAGGAAACCATTAATAATAGAGAATTAACTCTAAAGTGTGGTCAGCTAAGTGATGTAGTAGAGTACTCAGCCAAATCAGGAAGATTCAATTTCCTGCATTCAAATCTGGTCTCAGACCCTGGACAGATCACTTACCCCTATTTGCCTCAATTTCCTCACCTATAAAATGAGATAGAGAAGGGAATGGCAAACCATTTCAGTCTCTTTGCCAAGAAAACCCCAACTAGTGTCATGAAGATATAAACATGACTGAAAAATGACTGAATTAAAAAAAAACCCTGT
This sequence comes from Sarcophilus harrisii, assembly GCF_902635505.1. NCBI lineage: Eukaryota > Metazoa > Chordata > Mammalia > Dasyuromorphia > Dasyuridae > Sarcophilus > Sarcophilus harrisii. Next base: position 288,383,265 of record NC_045428.1, read on the forward strand.
AAAAACCCTTGATGGGTTTAGAACTTGATACTAACTGTGAAGAGCCACCTTTTAGAACCTTCACTGGTTACTCCAGACTATAATTTATCTTTTCTTCTGAATTCTTATAATCAAAATTGTGCTGGAAAATGTTAAATAACTAACTGGTTTGAGGTGGAGAGGGAGTGGAAGAAGTATTCATGTCTTATTTTTTTACAATTGTTTGTAATTCAGTCATATCTCTCTGTTTTAGTTACCTGTCTTTCCCATGACTTTTGGGCATGGACCCCCAGACTCCATTACCACTCATCTTAGTTCATCCTATTCAGTTGCTTTGGACCAATTGGATCACTCCAACTTTATACCTCATTTGTTGAGCCCACTTGGTCATGTTTCTCTCTACCTCTTGGGTGTAGAACCTTGGTCTTCCTTTTGTGCATAGTTTAGTATCCCTCTACCTGAGAATAATTATAATCCTTCAGCCTGTGATTGCATTATGGGCTTATTGCTGGTTGTACTAGCACCTTGTTATGACTTAACCCCCTGATTCCTGGTATCCTGAGCCTGTCCACAAGTTTCAATACATCTGTGATCTCATCAGTTGAGTACCCTTTATTACAGAAAAACAACACATCCAGATGTTCTCTTCTGTAATTGTTTGTCTTTCCACAAATTCTCAGTAGAAGATATCTCCAATGCACTGAAGGCTTTCTTCTTGATTTTTTTTTTTTACTATTTCACAGATGCCAATAAAACGGTTGGGTTGCTTCCCTTTCAGTACTACGAAATTCTCTGATATAAGTTATTATTGGGAATATGTGGCAGCCTACTTATTAACAGACATATTTTTTTATTGTATTTTGACTCACCAGTCATTTTCTGTTGATTTTTTTGAGTTTCTATTGTCCTAAATCTCCTTTTGATGGGAAGAATTTGGTTAAATGCTGAGAAGAGGGGAAAAAAGGCAAGAGGAGTTTTATAAGCAAAAGTAAGATTATCTACCTATATCTCTATCTCTTTATATCCTATATACACATAGGTGTACATATACATATATATGTATATATACATACATATATAATTTGTATACATAGATATCTATCTAATTTGACCACATATGTTTAAAGTGTAATAAAAGATAAGATATATCAGGGTCAGAACATAGCAGATTATGATTATTACAATAAAGAATCTGCACATGATTCAAGAGGGAGTTATATTTGAAGAATGTGACTGACATAATGAAAACAACGTTTTGGAAGGATGAATCAAACATGAAGACAGAATGGACTCAAGAAGATCAATTAAAAGGCTATTACAGAAATTCAAGTGTAAATTAATAAGAGTTTGTTCTAGGGTGGTGACAATAAGAATGGAAGGAAAAGAAGATTAGAATGGAAGAAATGACTAAAAGAACCTTGGTAACAGATTAAATATTAGGAAAGAGATGAGAATAAAAAAATAAAGCAATCAACCTAAGTAATTAAACAAATGGATAATGAAAGATAACATCAACAGAAAATAGTAATAAATTTGGAGGAAGAGATGAACAGTTTAATTTTAGGTGTATTGAGTTTAGGGTGACAATGAAATATTTAAGTTAAAATGCTGTATAGATTTGGGACTGTAGCTTGAGAGAAAGATCAACTTTGGTGATATAATGTTAGGAGTTATTCATGAAGAAGGGATCACTGAAATGATGAAGGTGCTTCTTTTAGAATAATAATAGCTAATATTTAAATATAACTTACTATATTCCAGTCATTGTGCATTTGAGCCTAACAACTTTAGGAGGTAGATGTTGTTACTATCCACATTTTACAGATGAGTAAACTGAGACAAAGGTTAAATTGCTTGTTCAGGGTTACACGCCTAGTAAATGTCTAGGGTTGGATTTGAACTTAGATCTTCCTGTCTCTGGCCCAGACCATTGTAACATTTATAATAGAAAGAGAAAGAGATTAAATTTTCCCTATAAAACATACTTGTGGGCCATCCCATGGCTGCTGCCTTCCATTGGGTCAGCTCACCACAGCATTCTGCTCTGTGGGTTTTCTTTTTTTCCTTTCCCCCAATTACATGTATCTGTTCTAACTCAGTTCCTTTGCTTCCCAACCCCACTTTTCCTCCTTACAACCAAGGTTTTTAGGGTGTTAAGTCCCTTTCAGGATTTAACCTGCCAGCTAAGGGCATACCCCAGCCTCATGGGGTGCTGCCTTTCTCCTGAAAAATTGTGAGTTCCACTGAGGAACTTGTCTTTCATATGTTCTCCCAACTCTATTTCATATTTACCATCCCTTCATTTTGTTTGTAACCTATTCCCCCAAATAAATCTACCTTTTCCCAAAGAGAACAGTCATTGTGAATTCTTCCTATGACTGAACCCCAACTTTTGGTGCCTGCCATCATTTGGTGACAAACCCCATACCATAGATCACATCAGTGAGTTCCAGGTCTGGAATTTCCTTTACTATCTGTCATTATCAATTTTCACACAGCAGAAATTTAATTTCCCACAAACTCTACCTTTTTCAGCCAAGTACTTTAATACTAATATATATATATATATATATATATATATATATATATATTTATATTATATATATATTATATTATATATATATAGTATATATATATATATATATATATATATATATATATATATATAGTACTACAGATAGTACTAGAGTACTGCTTCTCTGGTCTGGGTGGTCTGATCTGCTAACAAATACAATGCCTTTGTTGTTTGGTTAATAACCATTTTGACCATGGCCTGGAGTTTAATGAGCCTATTCAGCATACAAAATGGGGTTCTGTACCTCAATTCCCATTTGGCCTATCTATCTATCATCCCAACCACTTGTGTCCCCAGTAATTAGAATATGTAACTCTTCACAAATAAAGATATCTCAGCAACAACAGAAATGCTAAAAGAAACAGACAGATATATGTGTCTTAGCAACAGACAGATGACTAGGTCAAATACTCATTTACCTACTTATTTAGGATATAATGACTACATATTTCCAGATAGGAGATTGAACGATCTTACATAATTTTATTGCGCTCATAGCTTGTACTGAACACTTGCCCTGATTATATAAATTTGCTATAAGAGGAAAAAAGCAGGGACATGATTATAATAGCATCAAAACTGATCCTTGGGCCTCAGCCTGACAGCACCTACAAGACAGGATAAAGCATCCTTAGCTAATTGTAGGCAATAACAAATTCACCTTAGAGCCAGACTTGGGAATAGTCAGGTAGGTTTTTATTCAAAGGAACATCACTGGGAAACTGAGTCAGAAGGATCCCACCTTAAGCAGAGGCCAAGGTTGTCCTCCCAACTCTTGCCTAGATACTAACCTCCATCTGTAACAATTCAGGATATCATTCCTCTGAGTAGCTTGCAACATATTCCTTTCAGATGGTGGGTTATTGACTTGATGATGCACCAGACAATCATACCTGAATTCAAAACTCCAAATAATATCAGCTACAGTCCTAAGAGATTTTATCTCAAATAGTAAGTCTCATTAATCAAAGCTTCAGGTAAATTTAGCTCTCAAGGATCATATCTCCTAAATAAGTATTGACTATAATCTTACATTGATAACAGTAACAGATTCATCTAGAAAGTTTATCTTTATATCTAAGTAGTTGGGTTTTAAATTCAACATTATACAAATCATTTTAAGATGCTCAATAAATAATCTATATCAAAACATGTTCAGATATTAACCATGGTCAAAGGAACAAATGCATACACCATTGTTCTCAGAATCTCCCTAAATAATGGAAACAACTTTAAAATGATTCTATTTAAGTGATTACTTAAATCTCACATGAAATATAGAATATACATCCTAATTTCACATTGAAGAATACTATCAGAATTAACATTAATAATTTCTTCATTCTAAAAAATGTTAATTCAACTTCCTCCAATCAAAGAGTTTCTATAAACTTTTCTGGAAATATAAATAATAGATATAATACCAATATTAAAAATTCCTCTAAGCACAATTATTTCCCCTCCCACCAAAACATTCCTAATTGCAAAATCAATTTTAGAGATTATAAATTGTCCTTAACAGTGTATTCTTGAGCTTCCTCCTCAGGTTCTTAAAATCTGGTATTCTTAGCCTCCAAACTGCAGTATCAGTCATCTGTAACATCTTGCAAGGTCCTTCCCACTCTACTTTTTCCAGGACTTAGTAAGTACCTACTCTCCTGGAACTGCAAACTCCAAAGATGTTGTCTGGACCAGCAATCCTTGCTTTCTAAGAGCTAAAAGGGATGAGGACACTACCATTACATAATTCCTTAAAAAACATCCTTTATTTCAAGAGAGTCTTCATTTTCCTCCCAAATAAAATAAACTAATCTCATATGGGGAAAATTCCAGATCACTATTGGGGACAGTTCTAATTCTTTAACAAAGCAATAGGCAAATGGAATTTAATCTCTAACATCAATTTAACCATCCGTTTCTTAAGAATCTGATTTATTCTTTCCACTTTCCCTGATTAGGGCAGATGCCCATGTATATGGAATTACCACTCAATTTGCAATCCCTCCCCATTATTTCTTATAAAATCTTAGAAGTAAAATATCAGAAAAGTACAAAAGGCTTTTTTGAATTTACACTCAGCTCTCTGGTAATGAATAATTCCTTTGAGTGAGCAGAGCATGTGTCCAAATAAAACAATAGTATTTAATCCGTATACATTTTTATTCTTCATTCCAGTTCTTCCTAAAGGGCTATCTTCCTAGGACATTACACAAGTTTTTAAAGTCAGCTACTTTAGATCTTTTCCCAAGGTTCATAATATCTTATCCTCTTTATGGAGGACTCATCTGATCTTACCAAAGGAAAGTGGGATAATCCTTATGGACTCCAATTGTTTAGAATTTTCCCAAAATCAAAGGGAAATTGAAGCCTTTTAAAGACTCTAATCACCTAAATTCTCCCAATCCCAAACCCTGTCATCTAGGCAGTTCACCAGTTCTTGGCAGAGGAAAAATATGGAGGACTCACCCAATCTTATTAAGGGGAATTTGCCTTTCCCAAGGTTCACAGTATCTTATCCTCTTTTTAGTCTCTCTCCCCTCACCAGTTGCTTGCCCTACCTGGGTTGTTCCTTATCTGACTGATTTCAAACTTTTTTCAGATGATTTATCTTCTGGGCTGAATTAATAATCTATTTTTACTATGCTACTTCTGTTTTTGCTTTCTCTGAATGTCTCTCTTTGGGAGTTTATTTGATTGGAGTGGGGGTTCCTGAGCCAAATCCAAGGACCACCAGAGAACTCTCTGGAGGGGGCCTGCCCAAGGATCTGGTATAGGAGAGACCCCTCAAGAACAGGAAATATCCTGGACAAGTCCCCAAACTGCTGGTACAGTAGCGACCACTACAACAATCAGAGACTTTTGAGGTTAGAAAAAGCAAAAAGGGATTTATTACGATCTCATGAGAAAGCTCCAAACAGATAAGGCATAGTCAGTAAAGGAGTGCAAAGTGAAAACTGCAAAACACAAGATTAAATAGACCAGAAACCTTGCATCTTTTCTTCCATTGTCTGGGGAGTCCAAGTTTACATTCTAAACATGGAAGCCTATCACAGAAACAAAAGAATATTAATAAAAACAAACTCTCAATTTAAATTTTCCTAAAGAACTGCTATAAATGCAGATGTTCTTGGATGAGAGAATTCTGTTACTTGAATTCCCAAAGCCATCATAACTTTTAAAAGAAGTACTTAAATGCTTATTAAGAGGTGTGGAGCGGGAAATAAGAGGGGAAATGTTCATCCAAGACAATCAACCACCTGCAATTTTTTTAGCAGTAGTCTTAATACAATTTATTATTGAAAAGTCTCAAGGCTATATTTCCATGAGAGGTCTTAACTTAGTTTATCCCATACAGATATAATAAAACTTTTACAAAGAAAATTTTACTTCAGAAGGTATGATCACAAAAATACAAATTTGTTCTCCTAACATATGTGATAGACCTCAGTCTTTAGGGAGAAAAAGTTTAGGTTCATAGCTTAACTTAGTTCTTATAGAGAAGAGTTTCAGTTCCAAGTCTAAATCCTTGTTCTTCAGGTGCAAGACTCAGGCCCCCTGACTGTCTGCATCACACCCACCCCTTGCAATCTGAATCCAAGGTCACACAGGTTCAAATATGCCTTGAACTTCTGGTCCTTTTGGGATCACCCTAAATACCTAAAATTGGGGGTAAACAACATTGAACAGAAACAAACACTCACAGGCCCATTCCTCAGAACAGGAGTAAAAGACAACAAGTAGAAGAAGTATTTTTCTTCCTCTCTCAACTATTCAATTCATGACATTCATACTGATTGGATTAATGAACAAGATGATAGAAAGTTGAAAGATTGACCCAGTCTCGCAGATTTAAAGATGCAGGCAGTCAATCAAAGAAGGCTACCTCCATCCACATAGTACAGGACATAGTTGGTTTCACGTTAGAACTAGCCATCCCTAAGCAAGAATTTTATCAGTATTTGAATGAGCAGGAAATTTCAGAAATTCTTGAAAGACTTATATGAACTAATGACAAATGAAGCAAGCAGAATCAGGAGAACATTGTACACAATAACAAGATTATGTGATGATCAACTTTGATGGACTTGGCTCTTTTTAACAATGAGATGATCCAAGCCAATTCCAATATACTTGGAATGGAAAGTGCCATCCACATCCAGAGAAAGAACCATGGAGACTGACTATGGATCAAAGCTTAGTATTTTCATCTTTTTGTTGTTGTTGTTAGCTTATTTTTTTCCTTTTTCCTTTTTTCTCCTTTTGATCTGATTTTTCTTGATGAATATGGAAATATGTTTAGAAGAACTGCACATGTTTAACTTATATTGGATTGCTTCTTGGGGAGAGGTAAAAGAGAGAGAGGAAGAGGGAGAAAAATTTGCAACCCAAGTTTTGCTAAGATGAATGTTGCATGTATTTGGAAAAATAAAATGCTACTTAAAAATTATATAGATATTTATATGTGTGTCATGTCCCATTTGCTAGACTAAGATTTCTGAGGACAGGGATTGGATCTTATTGAAGTTTTATATTAATAAATATCTGTTGAATTAGGTTAAATTCAATGAAACAGGGGGTGGTTCAAAGTATCAAATGACAGAAAAGTTAGACAGAAACAAAAACTGGGGAAAAAAAGTCATTCAATTAGAAAACCCTTAGAGACCCTAAAAGGTAAATTTTCATTAGAGGATCTAGATTTCAAATATTTACACTGCTTTTTTTGTTGCTGTTCAGTTATTTTCACTATATAATCTCATTTAAGATTTTCTTGGCAAAGATATATCATGATTTGCCATTTCCTTCTCCAGCTCATTTTACAAATGAAGAAACTGACGTAATCAGGGGTAAGTAACATGCCCATAGTCATACAGTTAGTATCTGAGGCCAGATTTTAAATGAAGAAGGTGATCTTCCTGATTCCAGGTCTGGTACTCTATCCATTTTGTCACCTAGTTAATCTTGCTATTTATATTGTTATCAGTTACATTATAGATAAAATACTAATTTGGAGGTTCCTTTTTTATCTGCTATCCCTCTTTTTTTATCATTGATTACTTATCATTCTTTATGATATTAGTAAGATATATATGTTGTTATGTTTTAAAGGTTCATAAAGCAAGATAAATGAATCCATTAATAAGATTAGACTTAAACAAATATAATTATAGCACAAACCCTATATCTCATCTCCAGTCATGAAACTCCTTGTAGCTATACCAAGTTCATTATTACATTTTGGGTCATTAGCTTTTAAAATATACAACTTTGAGCCCCAATATCATCCCTGCCATCCAACACTTGTGGGGTAAATCTGAGAGTGTGTTTGTATCTATTTATAACTTTTTTAAGGGGAAAAATGTACACAATATGCTTAAAATTTAATTTGAATTATTAATATTTTCCTCAATAACTTTTTAAAATCTAAATAATCAACAAAATAATAAATCAGATTCTGATTTGTAGCATTTACCAATTTCCAAGGATAGACCCTTACAATGAAAGTTTTATTCTTATTTCTCGCAGCTAATTCAAGCTACTTCTAGCACAAGCCTAGAAATAACCTTTATAAGCTATATTTTGACAGCTTCATCTATCTCTAGAACTGTTAGTGATCTCCAAAGATGGGATGGGCACATTTTATGGTCTCATCTTCTTGAGGGTTTTTGACCACCTTATCATCTGGTACACTTTTCCTCTTTGGGTTTTCATGACATTATTCTGTCCTAATTTAATGTTCCTTTTAAGTCTTTACTGCTTACCCATCTTTGACTTCATGTTGCCCAAGGCTCTTGTCTTGGTCATTGTCCCTTTAATTTCTCCCTCCCTCCTCCTCTTCCTCCTCCTCCTCCTCTTCCTCCTCCTCCTCCTCCTCCTCCTCCTCCTCCTCTTCCTCCTCCTCCTTCTTCTTCTTCTTCTTCTTCTTCTTTTCTCTCTCTCTCTCTCTCTCTCTCTCTCTCTCTCTCTCTCTCTCTCTTCTCTCTTTCTCTCTCTCTCTCTCTCTCTCTCTCTCCCTCCCTCCCCATCTCCCTTCCTCTGTGTGTGTGTATCTGTGTCTCTTTCTCTGTCTCTATCTCTGTTTCTCTCCTTCCCTCCCTGTCTATCTGTCTGACATGAGAGCAGAAAGGGAGAGACAGACAGACAGACAGATACACACAGAGAGAGACAAACAGAGAGACATATATCTTTTCTCAACTTCAATCTTTTAACTATTAGAAACTTCAAACTGTATGTCTTAAAAACATTTTAAATCTAACATATCTAAAACAAAAATCATTATCTTTCTAGACAAACTTTCAAATTTCTGTTAAAGCCATTACCATTCTTCCAACCTCCCAGAATCATAACATCATTGATATTATCAGAGGTTATCCACATCCAGAGAAAGAACTGTGGAGACTGAATATGGACAGAATCATAATATTTTCACCTTTTTGTTTGTTTGCTTGGTTGCTTTTTCTTTCCCATTTTTTTTTACCTTTTGGTCTGATTTTTTTTAGCACAATATGACAAATATGGAAATATATTTAAAAGGATTATACATATTTAACCTGTATCAGATTGCTTGCTGTCTTGAGAAAGGGGGAGTTAAGAAATGGAGGGTCAAAAATTTGGAATACTAAGTCTTACAAAAATGAATACTGAAAACTATCTTTATGTGTCTTTGGAAAAATTAAATATTATTGAGAAAAAATTAAAACATGTATTAAAAGTTTTTTTAATAATTATTGGAATAATGTAGGAATTCATCTCAGATGACATTTACTTTGAGAAATACTTGTCAGTTTCCCAGTTAACTTTTCTATCTACCTATCACATTTGAAAAAGGACAGTTTGCTCATGGAAAAGTATGAAAGAAAGTTCTGTAAAGCAAGCTCTGATTAAATACTTTGCTGTCTATCTTGGTTCAGTGGCAGGTTTGAGAACATGATTTTTAGCACAGCAACAGAAAGAATGCTTAGTCAAAACTTTCCCCATCATCATAAAGACTTGAACAAGATGCTGAAAAACAGAAAAAATATGGCTATTTCCTTCTATATATTTCTGGTATTACTTTCACCTGCTCCCATATCTCCCACCTATTGCAACTCTATGATTTGTCACTGCCATAAGACTTTCATAATCTATGTTAATGGGACATACTAGAAGCTTGCTTCCTTAATGAGTCCCTCTTGGGTGATATTGACTTGGTGTGAAGCTTGTGCGGTGTTTTTGGAGGTTTATTCCAAGCACTTTTTACCCAATGAATAAGGTATTTGTTTGTTCTCAAACATCATAGAAACATAGGATCTATCCATAATTATACATTTTCAACATTGAAATTTAACTGATGGAAAAGCCAGATTATTTCAAAATACATCACAAGATCTCAAAAATGTGTTTTTCAAACATTTCTGAATATTCCTTCCTAAGTAATTTAATGATTATTAAGTATGATGCTCAAAAAGACAAATTGTGGTTATAACTTATTCTGAGTGTCTACTTTTGCTTCTTAATATATTATTCACTTTAATTATCTCTCAAAATCTACATTACTTATTTTCAAAGTATTTTAGAAGTATAATTTACATGCATACCATCAATTGAAAATTTTTATTGACCATGTACCAATAAGTAAAAATATCCTAAATTTATATAGGAGTTTTATATGCCACTCTATGTGACCATGTAAAAATGGAGAGATATCTGACACAAGGCTGTGGATCTGCTCAAAAGCTGATGGAACTTGGAGAGATGAAACTTGTGATGTGAGAAACATTTTTATGGAGAAAGAGAAAGGCTAGGGGAACTACATATATATGGGGAAGCCAATTCCTCAATATGTCCCTTATTTCTAGACTGCTTTGCTAGATATTTCAAGTAGTTTCCTCTTGGGTTAGACTAGGCCCTTTCTCTTGGTTGAGCTGAAATTGCACTCTATCTAAACTATATGTTCATTCTTCGTGATTTTCTGGTATATTCTAATTTTGTTGAATTGTCCCCCTTTTTATTTTATGTCTTGCTTGGATAAATGGATTTACTCATTATTTGCTTCAAAGTAACCATTAAGGGAAGGAGTTAAGCTGGTTAATGTCATCTAAAGAACTACTTAATAACAACCAGTATAGAAGTTTTATTATAACTGACTTATACCTCTAGACCACCAATATTCAGTGAGAACAGATATAATTCATTATCCCTCTCAGAGTCTGGAAAGGGGAAAAGCATTGAGCCTTTGGGGAATTCTTTGAGCTGCCAAGCCCTCTCTCTACCTATTCCAACTAGTGCTGGCAGTGATACAAATCTTGTTTCATACTCTTCCTTCCTTTAGAGACAATCCAGACTTCAAATCATAACTTTCCCTTTCCTCCACAAGCTGTGTGTCTATGTGTTTAGACAGTGTGTATGACTGTACATAGCTTACACAGGCACACACATATTAAGTAGATCTCTTAAGAATGTAAACTTCTCAAGAGTTAAAAGATTGATTTTTTGCCTAATCTATTCTTACATAAATGCATGATCATGACAAGCTCAGGGAGAGAGGAGAAGGGGGAAAAATAAGCATTTTTATAGTATTTACTATGTACCAGATACTGGGCTAAGAAGTTGTGTTGTTGTTGTAGTTGTTTTTAATAATCATTTAATTCCAGCATCATAAGTTATTGTTGCTCTGTCATTTTTCAGTTATGTCCAACTCTTCATGACCCTTTTTTTTTTTTTTTGGCAAAAATGCTGGAATAGTTTGCCATTTTCTTCTCTGTCTCATTTTATAGTTGAGGAAAATCAGGGAAAAAAGGCCAAATGATTTACCTGGTGTTACATACACATACTACATATATATATATATATATATATATATATATATATATACACATACAATATAGATATACACATACTACATAGACATACACATAGACATAGACATACACAACTAGTATATGTCTGAAATGGGGGAGTGGGAGGGGAGACAACAGCTCCCTCAAGTAAGAGGGAGAGATTACAGGTGTGGAAGTTACTTCCAGGTGTGAATATGTAAAATAAGTATTTTAAGTTTATGGGAAGGAGAGATCACTGGGCTGGAGAGTTATCTGGGGAAGCTTCCTGGAGGTGTTCCGAATTGAATTGAAGGATGGTTAGAAGCTGTTTGCAGCAAGCTCTCTAAAGAGAAGAATTCCCTCCCAAGGAAATTCATCAGGGCTATTGCCTATGGTTGCAATAGGAGCATTTGTCTTTCTGTGGGTGGCTAAGAGGGGGAAATCTGAACAATTCAATCACAGAGCAGGGGGTAATTTGGGCCTTTACTCATAAAGATAACAGAGCATACAAGGGCACAATGGGTCCAAAGAAAGATTAATGAGAAAAACAAAACCTTCAGAGAAGATATATTTTCTCATACTTCTCTTTTGTAAAATCATAGAAAAGCTAAAAGATACTCTCTAGAGATTGTATCTAGGACCTTAATTCATCAACAAAAAATGGGGAGTGATGATAGGCCCAGGAGCAACACAGCTGGATAGTCCCATAGGGGGTCCTAAGTCTAACAGACAAGAGTGCTTCTCGAGGGACTAGACCTTCTTTTGCCCATTTCCACCAACTCAGAGAGAAAAACCAGACCGACAGCTAGGGAGATTGCTCTTCATAATATTTAACAATCTTGGAGGCATCCCCATGTGCCCAGAGGGGCGTGGATGAGTGTATATGTGGGCGCTCACAACCACACAGCAGGGACAGACAGAACATTAAACAGAGCAACCTGGGCTGTCTGAGTCAGGAAATGCCTCCAGAGACAGATGTATTTGTCTTCCTTTTGCAAAGCCTAATGGGAGGCAAATGATCTTTACAAATAGTGCTTAATTGGCTGTGGGGTACTTTGTGCATTGGCCAGGTGCCTAAGGACTCCAGGCTGGGGATTCGAGTGTGTCTCCTAGGAGCGGGAAGAAGCAGGTTCTAGGAATCCTTTTAAGAAGAGGATGAGAAAGAAATGGCCTTTCTTAGTCAGAGGGGATTCTGCCTTTGACAAGCCAGAAAACACTTCAAGGCTGTCAGGACTGATGAAGGCCAATTACTTGAACTGGCATTCCTATATCTTTGGCAGGGGGTGTCATCTTTTTCTCTGAACTCCCTGAAATTTTCTTTCCAACAATTTTGGGTTTGTCTCCAGCCATATGCTTGCTATTGCCTTCTTTCAGATTTTAAGATAGAAATTTAACTTTTTGCCTAAGTTCCCATCATTTTTATTTTAGCAACAAACTTCCTCTTAATTGGTCACTATCAGGTCTAAAAGAATATTTCCCCTTCACTGATTACCTACTTTTTAAAGAATGAAATTATCATTAAAGGAGATTGAGAATTTATTTGGATAATCTGCAGAGTCTGAACTGGCATGTTGGATGGAGCTCTGGGCTTGGCGTCAGAAAGACTCATTTTCCTAAGTTCAAACACTTGCTGTATGACCCTGAACATGTCACTTACCTCATTTACCTCAGTTTTCTCATCTGTAAAATGAGCTGGAGAAGGAAATGGCAAACCACTCTGGTGTCTGTGCCACAAAATTCCCAAATGAGGTCAAGGAGAATTAGACACAATTGAAATAATGACTAAACAATGTCACAGGATTTTTATGAGGATCAAATGAGACAACATGTGTGAAGCACTTTGCAAACCTTAAAAGCATAATATGAATGTTGGCTATTATTATTATCCTTATCTGCTTCCAAAACTTAGCATCTGAGTAGAATCTTCCTGACTATGTAGTCTGTGATATCATCCCTACTAACCTCTTCTGTTTTTCTTCATAGATTCTTATTCAGCACTCTCCAATTATGTTTTTACTTTTGGTTCATGAATTTCCAATGCCTCAGGAATATATATTTTTGGTATTCAGTCCTCTCCTATTTTTACTTTTATCCAATCTGTTCCTTTTGAATAAAGTGATCCCTGATGCTACCATATTTCAATCACAAGTCAAATGAGGACAAATCTTAATAAGACCTATGCAGTCACAATTGCCTCCTTGTGTTTAATCTTTCCCCTTAATTTGTACATCTATTGTTCACTTTATTTGAAAAAACACAGTAAACTTAAATGTGTCAAAGTTACTACTTAAAACCAATTGCTAAGTAATCTTGATTGAAGGATGAATAAGTTACTTTTAATTTTTTTTAATGCTTTAATACATAAATTAGGAAAACAAGAGAAAATTTACCTATCAGATCTTTGGAGAAGGGAGGAACTTGTGACCAAAGAAGAATTAGAGAATACTGGCAAAATAGACAACTTTGATTGCATTATAAAAAAGTTTTTTCACAAATAAAACCAACAGAAGCAAGATAAAAAGGGAAGAATAAAACTGGGGGCAAATCTTTATAGTTAATGTTTCTGATAAAGGTCTCATTTCTAAAATTTCTAAAAAGGTCTCTATATTCTAAAATAAAAAATTTATAAGAATACAAGTCATTCCCCAAGTGATAAATGATCAAAGCATATAAACAGAAAATTTTCAGACGATGAAATTAAAGCCATTTATAGTTATATGAAAAATGCTCTAAATAACTATTAATTAGAGAAAGGCACATTAAAACTCTGACATACCACCTCACACCTCTCAGAATGGCTAAAATGACAGGAAAAGATAATGATAAATGTTGGAGGGGATGTGGGAAAATTGGGTTACTAATGCATTGTTGGTGGAATTGTGAAATTATCCAACCATTCTGGAGAGCAATCTGGAACTATATTCAAAGAGCTATAAAACTGTGTATACCCTTTGATCCAACAATAGTCATTACTGGATCTGTATCCCAAGGAAATCATAAAGGAAGGAAAAGGACCCACATGTGCAAAAATGTTTGTAGCAGCTGTTTTTGTGGTAGCAAATAATTAAAAAAGGAGTGGATTGCACCAATCGATAAGTGGCTAAAAAAGTTGGTACATGAAAGTAATGGGACATTATTGTTGTATTAAAAAAATGATGAACAAGATGATTATAGAAAGGTTTAATAATTTACATGAATTGATACTGAGAGAAACAAGCAGAACCAGGAATACATTGTACACAATAACAGCAAGAATGTGTGATGATCAACTATGAAAGGCTTGGTTCTTCTCAGAAGTTCAGTGATCCAAAGAAATCCCAATAGACTGTGGACAGAAAATGTCATCTGCATCCAGAAAAGGAGAGTGAATGTAAATCAATACATGGTATGTCCACTTCTTTTTTTCTGTTTTTTATCTCTCTCATGGTTTTCTCTTATGTTTTGATTTTTCTCTCCCAATATGATACATGTATTAAAAATAGATAAATTTACTACAATAAAAATTGTGTGTATTCTTTAAATTATTTTAAATTATATTTAGGTAAGGGAAAAATGAATGGACTGGGAATTTTATTCTCATAAAATTCAAAGAAAATTTCAGTATGATCTAGTAGCGTATTTTTTGCTTTCTAGGGATCAAGAAGATTATACTATTAAAAATTAAAATGAAGCAGATTATATACATTTCACAATAATAAGTAGGAGATACAATATTAACCAAAGATTAAACAATAACAACAATTACAAAATTTTTGTAAGAAACAATTACAAAAGATAAAATAAAAATAGAAATTAAAAAAAACTTCTATGCAAACAAAATTATTCATCTAAAATAAGATGGAAAACAGATGAGGGAAAAATAACTATAAAATTTATCATATATCTAATATATACAAAGTTAGCATGTCTTTGAACAATAAATAAGTGACATAAGGATATGAATCAAATAATTCTCAAAGGAAACATTATAGGGGCAGCTAGATGGCACGGTGGATAGAGCATGGACCCTGAAGTCAGGAGAACCTGAGTTCAAATTTGGCTTCAGATGCTTAATACTTCCTAGCTGGGTGACGACTCTGGGCAAGTCCCTTAAACCCAATTGGTTCAAAAAAAAAAAAAGAAGCATTATAAATGATTAACAACTATATGAAAGAATATTCCAAATCATTACTACTAAAAGAACCTTAAAATTTCACTTTGTACTCTATAAATTGTCAAAAATGACCCCCAAAAAGTCCATATATTTACCCGAGATTGCTCTACTAGGAATATACACCAAGGAGGTCATTGATAAGAAAAAAATCCCATATTTAATAAAATATTTATAATAGCCCCCCCTTTTGATGAGATAGCAAAGAACTAGAAACAAAATCAATGTCCTTTCACTTTTTCATTCATTTTTATCATTTATAATTCATCATGACCACAATTGGGTTTTTCTTGGAAAAAATACTGGAGTGCTTTACCATTTCCTTCTCCAGAAGCTATTGTTAGAGGCAGTATAATTTTGAGGGCACTAGGAGATCAGTTCTTTGTTATTGTTCGGTCATATCTGACTCTTCATGATCCCATTTTTTTGTTTTGTTTTTTGGCAAAGATACTGGAGTGGTTTATTATTTCCTTCTCCAGCTCATTTTAAAGATACAGAAACTGAGGCAAACAGAGTTAAATGATTTGCCCTGGATCTCTCAGCTAGTAAATGTCTGAGGGCAGATTTGAACTCATATGAAGATGATTCTTCCTAATTGCAAGCTCAGTGCTCTATCTAGTTGCCCCAAATGTCTTTCCATTACGAAATAGCTAATCAAATTGTGATATATGAATATGGAATAGACTATTACTATGCTATAAGAAATTATAAATACAGAAAGCATGGAAAGACTTATGTTAACTGATTCAGAATAAGATCAATATAGCTGATGACTACAAAAATGTAAAAAGAATAATCAGAAGTAAATGATGCAAATTTACCCAGAAAAAGCATGAACAAAAGAAAAGATAGAGATACCTCTACCTTCATTCTTTTGCAGAGATTAGAGATCCATGAGCATGGAATATTGCACATGTTTACATACTCTTTGAAAGTGTATTGATTTTTTTTTCTCATTCCTGTCTTAAAAGCATAGAATTTGTTATATGAGATGGCTTTCTGGGACATGGGAAGAGGGATACAGAGAGAAATTTTGTAAATAATAAGATCAATCAAAGTTTATTAAAGGAAATGAATTTACTGTTTGGGTGTGTAAGACCCTGTACAACCCTCTAAGACTAAAATCTAAATTAAACTCAACAAATAAATAAATAAATATTTGATAGATAGATAGATAGATAGATGGAGGTAAGGTAGTACAGTGGCTAGAGTCTTTCTGAATTCAAATCTAGCCTCAGGACACTTACTAGCTGTGTGAACCTAGGCAAAACACCTAATCCTGTTTACCTCAGTTTCTTTATCTATAAAATAAGCTGGAAAAGGAAATAGCAAATCACATCTTTGCTAAGAAAACTACAAATAGCATCATGAATAATTGGATACATCTGAAAAATGACTGAGAAGTGTTAGAGGTGCAAATAAGAAAAAGCCTTCAAAGAATTTACAATCTATAATACACCAAAAAAAAAAAAAAAAAGTTGAAAGGGGGCAGAGGCAAGGACTGAAGCTAATAAGAGCTACACAAAGAAGATGGAGTTATATAGAAGGTTGTGAGTTCTCTCTAAAAGAAGGTTTTGGGAGGGGATTAGCCCTCCAGAGGGGAAAAGTAATTAACTGAAGGTAAACAAAGAAAGTGTTGAGGATTGGTCTGTGTGGTGATGAGGTATTAGGTAGTCAGCTTCTTCTAGTGACATGGAGTCAAAGCCAAGCAGAGTTGCTGATGGAAATTTGAGTTACCTAAAAGTCTCAGAATAGTTAACTCATATGAATTAGTGAAGAGAGTTTCCTTATTAGGAAACTTCCTATACTAAGGAAATCCCAGGTCTATCCAAACAAATCAACTCAAAAAATCCCAAAGACAGTGAAACCCTCCCAAATCCTATTATTTACACAGTGCTTTAAGTTTTTCAAGGTGTTTTACACACATTATCTTTCATTATTATATTTCATCCTCACAACAGTCCCACGAGTTGAATGTTACAGGTATATTTTCCCCATTTTATAGATAGGTAAACTGAGACTAAGTTTACCTAACCTGTAAGTGCCTGATCTATGACTTGAGCCTAGGTTTTCTTAACTCCAAGACCATTGACTTTTGGAATGTTGCTCATGATATTGCTGCATAGAACTCAGACTCCCATATGAAGTTTATTGTGATTCAGGATTCAACGTCAAGCTAGGACATTTCTGCCTCTACAATGTCCTAATTCTAAATCTATCAATTCCCTTTCCCTCAAACCCCCTGATTCTGATTTCTTTTTGACTATCATAATTCACCCGTAGACACTTACAAACTCCTCCATGCATTAACTCATAAATCTAAAATCATTCTGTACCAGCATATCTTCTTGATCAAGGGAATGCCTTGACACTCTTGTATAAGCTTGAGGAATCCTTAACAGCTAACAAGAGCTAGCACATTCTCTTAACCTTAAATAGACTATAAAATGTGATGTCACTATACTCCCAATATGGCAAGAAAAATATATTCCCAGACTAACCAGCCATTAGAAAAAAATACACTAACCCAACCACTGCCTTTGGCCCAAATTTCTGACACCCCCCCCCAAAGTTCATATAATTCCCCTAAAGAGTAGTCACTTTTCTCAACCCTATTTCCTTTACTTGTTCTTTTTAAAAACCTCTCCTTATTCAGTTTTTTCTTGAAGAGATGACAATCATGTACCTGAAATAGTTAGCAAATATTTTTCTTACTCAAGTTAATTGTGATAGAGAATTTTGAACAACATTGAAGGTGGTAAAGAAGTAAACCCTATGTATCACATAGACACTTTAAACAACTTGAAAATAGTCACAGAGAAATTTTGGTAAGATTTGAACTGGATGACCAGGAGTCAAAGACATCATTTTCAATGAGAACCCCAATACTAACTTATGTGTTCTTGTAGCTAATGAAAACAAAGCTTTCAGATGTCATCCCCTATAAAGAACTTTTCTCCAAGAATCCTAAAAAAACTGTAGGAACATTATGTCATGCACTCTCCAAAATGTCTTTGAGAGGGATAGATGGATGATAAAGGACACTGCTTTTAATAAGAGAAAAGACAGGCTCAGAGAAAGAACATGATTTAAAGAAGATGAGTATGGGCTCCTAGGATTTTATAACTGGAGGGACCTTAGAGATATTGTACTCTTGAAGGGCCATTGAACAAGAAAAATGGTGACAGATCCCAAAAGGCTAAAATATGCATCTCATTTAGTGTAGATCACGATTAAAAAAATAAGCTTTTGGTTTATGAATAGTCTTTTTTTCCTTTAAGCAGAGGGTAAAGTGAGTTTATAAATTCAATGAAAAATTCTCATTTTCCTTTCTTCCAACAGAAGACATTAGCTTTGTTGTTTTTGTTTTTAATTGATGTTCAGGAAACAGAAAAAAGGTTATCATCTCAAATGAATTAATAAGCCAGGAACACCTTGCAAGACTTGATTTTTTTTACTCTATTTTTCCTGGCACTCTAGAATATTTCTTGGCACGTGTACCCTTCATCTATCAAGGAACTTGCTGAAAAGGGCACAGAAATTGAAACTGTATTTCTGTGAAAAGAGGAAAAAACTCTAAAATAATTATCTGTCAGTCATTCTCAAGAATTTTTATTAAATTTCACATTCACACCAGGCCCAGAAGAAAACCTGTTGGGAAAAAACCAGAGAGCAACAGCTTGTCCCTTTCTTCATCTCTGATAAAATTCAGATGATTTAGATGAATGAGAACTCAAACTTACATCTGTAGGTTAACTGCAGTGCTGTCTAGCTCTAGGGTAGATTCAAGTACTGGCCTCAATAGAGACAGTGTTATAATGGAAAATTAGGGAATGAACATAGGTTCCATGTTCTATTCTACTGCTAACTGGCTGAGTGGTGTCAGACAAACCACTTAACTTTTTTTGTCTCTCTTTTCCAACCTTCAAAATAAAGGAGGTTGAGCTAGACTATTTCAAAGGTTCTAATATTCTAATTCTAATATTCTGTTGCCCCATGGTTGAATGAACAAACAAATAAATGAAAAAGTATATTTTACATGTTTAAAATATATCTATATCAAGCATTAAGTTAAACTTTAAGACTAAAAAGAGAAGATTGTCACTGAGGAAATCACATTCTAATCCAGTTTTAGAGAGTATTGACCAAGGAGTGGTCTTTGGTTTCAGTGAGCAGCATAGTAGGGGATTTATATATTCTTTCTAGAAGCAATCACAGTACTGATTTAATTATGGTTCCAGAATGGAAACAGACTAGGGATATACAGGCTATAAGACATTTGTCAAGAAGATGGCTGTGGAAGTAAAATGAAGCTTTTTTGGAGTTAGCCTAAGTATGATGGGCTACATGAAGCATTTAGCAATCAGGACAGTGAGACCAGAGTTCTAATAAAAAGGGATATTCCAGGTCATGATCTTTGGTCCTGGTCATCGTTTTTTCTGTTTTTGCCCTCCAGCCATTGATACATATAGATCTATATATGATTATTTATATGTTTTGGATAATCAATTCAATATGTCCTACTGACAGTTAGGGTTATATAGCCTTTAAAGTTTGTAAAAGCATTTTATATACATGATTTCAATGTAATAACAATTACTAACATTTATATAATGCTTTAGGGTTTACAAAGCACTTTGCCTATATTAGCTCATTGGGTCCTCACAACAACTTGAAGAAATAAATGTCATCACTATTCCCATTTCAGAAGTATGACTAAAAGAAATTAAAGGACTGGCTTATGGTCATGTGGTAAGTGTTGGAAGAAGGATTTGACCTCATATCTTACTAATATTAAGCGTAGTATTCAATACAGTGCACTACCTTGCTGTATTTAAGTGTGTTCTAGACATGGTATTATCCCCATTTTATAGAAGTGAAATTCAGAAATGCTAAGTGATTTGGACCATTTTCACACAGTTATTAAGTGCAATAAATTGGATCAGACTCAGGTTTTCCTGACAATAAATCCAGAGCTCTAACCAGTATTATATTATTAAATATTATTATAATAATATAATATTATTATTAAATATAAATATTATATAAAATATATATTATATTATATATATATATATATATACTTTACTATCCAGAAATGGGAAGCACATAGAAATTTTTTTTTCAGGCATAAGGAAAGGGAGTAAAATGCAAATGTTCCAATTTCACTACTATTCAGTCACTCTTGTCATTCAATATTCACATTTTTTCCTAGTTTCTTTAATATATAATGTGCATATTTATTAAAATCATATAAAATATGCTCATTTCTCTATAACAAATCATTTAATTTGTACTGACTTCTTCAAATATTTTGGAACCAAGATATTAACTGTGGCTCTTCCTTTTTTTTATCTTTTAAATTCTAACCATTAATGATTTCAGTTATGGGGTAATTTCTTCATTCAAGTCCCCACATTTCCTAGGGAGTTTTTCATGAGCTGTTCATGCTAAAGGTAACCTTCTTATACATTTCCATCTGTGAAATGAACATAGCCATTTGTTAATTAAATATTGACTGTTATAATGTATTTTAAGTGTTGATAACTTTAGTCATAAACAGAACTCCCGCTGTTTTTTATATGTCTGGGTTAGGATAAGGCTGGCAGTTCACTTGGTGTTCCCAGTGTAGGAAACATAGGGTTTGTTAGGTTTTCATGCTGCTGTTATTTAAAATTTCATCCACAATCTCACATGCAACCAATTAAAGTACAAATATATGTGATGCAGCATATTGATTTAAATCACATTAAGAGCTAGTAATTACATACTAGTTTAAAGCAAATGCTTTACAAATAGTATTTTGTTTGATTTCTATAACAACCTTGCCAGGTTAGGTGCTGTTATATCCTCATTTTATAAATGAGGAATTTTAAACAGATAAAGACTAAGGGATCTACCTAGGGTAATCCAGGTAATAAGTGTTTGAGTTGGATTTGAACTAAGGTTAAAATGGACTCCAAGTCCATTTTTTAAATTAGAAATTTATTTTATTTTTGAATTACAGAACAAAACAAGCAATATACTATTATATATCATATATCATATAATATATATGATATACAAACAAGCAAAATAATTTGTAAAAAAGATGAATATGCATGAAACTGCAAATCTACCACAATTTGCTATATTGTCCAAATATACAAAAAGCAATTTTTTTCTCCCTTCCCTTCCCCAATCCTAGAAATGGCTACCATTAGACACACACATACCTACACACATACACACACACACACAAACACAAACACACATATATATGTATGTAAAATTATTCTATACATACTTCTATTTATCACATTTCTCTTGATGCAAATAGCACCTTTCTTCATAATTTTTAATTTGTGTATGTTTAATACTCATTCCAAGTCATTTTTAAAACAACATTGTTTTTATTGTATACAATGTTCTCTTTTCTTATGCTCACTTCATTCTTCATCATTTCATACAAATCTTTCCATACCTTTCTAAGATCATTTAGCTTATCATTTTTTACAACACAGTAGTATTCCATTGCAACCATACATAACTTGTTCTCTCTCTCTGCATTTTTCTCTCCCTTTATCTGGTACTGGCTAAAAAATAGAAAGGTGGATCAATGGAATGAGTAGACATACAATTTACCACAGCAAATAAGTATAAGAACCCTATATTTGACAAGTGTAAAGACTTAAGATATAGAGATAAAAATTCATTATTTGATAAAAATTGTTGGGAAAACTGGAAAGCGGTGTGGTACAAACTGGTAAAAACTGGACCAATCAATATTTTTAAGCCATTTACCAAAATAAGATCAAAATGGATGCATGACAGACATAAAGAGAAATTTTACAAAAACAATTAGAAGAACATGGAACATATTTCTTATCAGACTTATGGATAGGTGAAAAATTTGTGAATAAACAAGAAATGTAGAACAAAGGTAGATGTAAAATGGATCATTTTAATAACATTAAATATAAAAGTACGAATAAAATTGTAATCAAGATCAGAAGAAAAGCAAAAAATTAGGGGGGAAATGTTTTATGGATAGTTTATCAGGAAAAGTGTCATATCTAAAATATATTAAGAACTTTGTGAAATCAATGAGATTATAAGTCATTCCCCAATTGATAAATGGTCAAAGGATATGAACAGGAAGTTTTCCAATAAAGCAAAATAATTTATAGTCATTAAAGAATGCTCTAAATCATTATGGATTAGAGAAATGAAAATTAAAACCACCTTGAGATATCATTTTATAGCCACCAACTTGACTAAAATGATAGAAGGGAAGAATGACAAATGCTGGAGAGGATGTGGGAAAATTAGGATACTAATCCATTGTTGGTGGAGTTGTGAACTGATCCAACTATAGTGGAGAGCAATCTGGAATTATGCCCAAATAGTTATTAAACTACCTATATCCTTTGATCCAGCATTATCACTGCTTGGTCTATTTCCAATGTTAATTAGGGGAAAAGGGAAAGAACTTTTATATTCTAAAATGTTTATGGAAGTTCTCTTTGTAATGTCAAAGAACTGGAAATGGCAGGGATGCTCATCAATTGGAGAATGGCTAAATAACTTGTGGTATATTATTGTGATGGAATACTATTGTGCCATAAGAAATTAGGAACTCATTGATTTTAGAAAGCCATGGGAAATTTTGCATGAAATAACGAAGAGCAAAATGAGCAAAACATTGCATATCGTAACAGCATGTTGTTTTGAGTCCAGACCAGCAAAGCATCAAAAAGGTGTTGTTAACTTTTGGATGATGACTTTGAAATTTTATCTATAACATTGACTTTATCTGAATATGTTAAGGAACTAATCTCAAAGTGACATAGATAGAAGCTTGTCTGCTTCCCATCTCTCAACCCTCATCTTCCCCCATGAAGTCCAAGCTGCCTAGTGCACCCAACTAATGCATGGTTGCATGAATGCTATCCTCCACCTCTTCCCTTCCCCATCTTCTTCCCCATAATTGTTTTACTTCACCATCCCATTCTCTGTTCCCAAACTGGAATCTGTCTCTGTACCACTTTACACCATTTGTCTCTGCCTTTATGGGTTTTTTATCCCCATATATTTTGTGTTTAATTAAAATGTGATTGCTGCTCCATTTCCCACTTGTAATCATGCTCATTTCCAGCGTGGACTCA
Source organism: Sarcophilus harrisii (assembly GCF_902635505.1). NCBI lineage: Eukaryota > Metazoa > Chordata > Mammalia > Dasyuromorphia > Dasyuridae > Sarcophilus > Sarcophilus harrisii. The sequence continues at coordinate 288,406,911 of NC_045428.1, forward strand.
AAGAACTGGGCATTTATATCCCCGTTTCATAAGTTTGTAAATTAATTATCAATTCATTGATTAAGTCCTGTGATTTCTCTCTGCTCAATTTTGTTTATAAACCTTTCACTTCTCTGACACTGCAACTATACAGTGTATATATCATTAGTAGTTGTTTGAATGCTGTCTCTTTCATTAGACAGCAAGCCCCTTGAGGAAAGGGACTGTTTGCTTGTTTTTCTTTCTTTCTATCATCTCCAGTCCTTAGCACAAAGCTTAACATATGTCCTTATTATTCAGTCCTTCTCTTCCTGATCTTATGTACCATAGCCTGCCAGGCCCTTTTATCTTCCACTGTTTCTTAAAGTCTATCCAATCTCATATCCACCATTTCTTATCCTCTACTATCCCCTTTTCCTTTTTTTTCAGTTTTTTTTAGCATTCAGTTCTTTTCCAATGAGTCCTATTTTCTCATTATTAGGACAAATCATTTAAACTTCATTTTCAGTATTTGACCTTCCAGTGGATAACCTGATTAATTTTTAAAATATTGACTAAATTGACTTCCTTGTTATCTGAGGAATGAGGAACTGGGGCAAACAAGATTAATTTGCCTGGAATCATACAGCTTGTGTCTGAGAACAGATTTGAACTCAGAAAAAGGAGTCTTTTTGACTCTAGGCCCACTAATCTATTCACTGTGCCATCTAGCTGCATGGATTGGTATATAGTAGATACCTAATAAATCCTGGTTGATTGACTTGCTGACATAGCAAACACTTTCCCCATCAGATTTCTTTTCCTGACTCAGAGGGTTAGAGTGACTTACCCAAGATTACACAGTAGATGGCAATATTCAGGTCTTCCATAACAAATCTAGAGTTTTATATATTTCGTTATATTACCTCCTTCTTATAGCCTCCCTTCTACCTCCAGAGTAGAATGGATTGACTTTGAATCTTATTTATTAAATATAAGTAAGATTAAAACAGCAAACTAATTAAATCTAAAAATGTTTATTAAGTGCTTATGTACAAGGCTCTGTACTAAGTGATGAGAAAGAGGGAAGCTAGAAAGAGAAGGGAATGGGTACCAGATCAGCAGGAATAAGTGTCTTTAATGAAGAACTTTAAAGCGTTTAGACAGAAAATGCAAAAACAAATACAGTAACATCTGGGCTATCTAGAACTCAGGTGTATGGTAATCTTACATATTTGGAACTTAGCCAAAATGAGGGTTCAGGCAGACTATTTGGAGGGCATTTAAATTAATGCATTTCCTGAGAATTCTAGACATATTTTACTATAGTAATATTATTATTGATAGTAATAACTTCACCATTCTGGCTAAAATGCCAGCCAAGTCAGTCTCTTGGTACAGGCCCAGAGAGAGGTCAGGTGTGAATTGTCATTCATTTGGCAGTGTGTTTCTGCAGCAGCCCCGGCTCCTGTAGTGGAGCCGGGCCCTGTGTTCTGGGAGCAAACAGTAAAGCTTAAAGGCATGCTGAGAGTCCCCAGTCAGGCAGCAGAGCCATTTGCTCAGTTCCATGTCTGCATGCTGCTCACAGTGAGAGAAGACATCTGGACTCCCAGAGAGGCCATTATGGGTCTGGTGCCATCCACGACATCCTGCAGGACGCCCTACAGAGGGGAGTCTGTCAGAAAGCAGGATTCAAGAGTAGGTTTGCTGCTCACCTGCCATATTGCGCCTTCCATCCACACTCCCTTCACCTGCATCCCTCACTGCTCCAGCCTGGGCCAGAATGGACTTCCTGATACCTAGGACTAACAATGCTCACCTAGACCTGAGCATCATTATTGACATAGCGAGTTTAAAAGGAGGAACACTTCCCAGAGACAACATTTCTAATACGTTTTAAGAGTGATAAGTCATAGTTAAATAATCCTTCATTTCTTAGAAAAATTTTCATATCTATTACAACAAATAAAACTCATAATGACTCTGAAAGATAGACAGTGCCTGTATTATTAGCCCCATTTTAGAAATGGGCTTATTGGGGTCTAGGAGTCCTTTTTACAAATTCTCATAAATATCTCCATCTCTTTCAAGGTCCCCAGACTACACAAAAGGGTCTGAGATGATTTCTCTATAATACATCAATAATCTTATGTTAATGTTAATCACGGTGATTAATAGCCTAGTATTTTAAAGTATTATCTTTTTAATTTTAATATCTTTTTAATAATTATCATTTTCATTGTTGTTTTGTTCCCTTCAGTCTTACTGGACTTTTTGGACTCCATTTGGTGGGTTTCTTTGAAAACACTGAAATTGTTTACCACTTCCTTCTCCAGCTCATTTTTCAGATGAGGAAACTGAGGCAAAAAAGGGTTGAATGACTTGCCTCAGGTCACATAGCTAGTAAGTGTCTGAGGTTAGATTTGTCAAGATATACCCAATGGGAAATGGGGATAGAGAACTGTCTTTTCTTTAATATATCAATCTCTAGGGAATTTAGCTTAATCTTACAGTGCTCATTACAAAGTATTTGCTCCACCAAGTTTTCTGAAAGTGTCATACTCGAAAAATGAATTGCCATGACCTGCATTTGACTGCCTTTGATTCACTGCTATGTGTGGTCAAGCAGGTATGTCTGGACTTTGGTCTTTATTGGACTCAGTTGTCCTCAGAATTTGGCAGGGACTCCATATCACCAATGACAGCTCATTCTTCCATCCTTTTGAAGCTCATTGAGTTAAAATCTAATATAATACTTCTTTACCTAGAATTAGCATACAAATGCAAAGAGAAAAAGAAAAGAGGTCCATATTAAAGCCATATGCTGGCCCAAGATGGGGAGGGCCTGAGATCTCTCTCCATTGAGAAACTTTCAGTACGTTTGCCAAGATTTAACTAGTCATGCAGGAAGGAGGCCGGGTTTTGTCTGGTTAGTGTCTTTTTGAATGGATGCCCAGTTCTGGTTCACTAACCAAATAAAATTCTATTTTTTTTACCACATAGTTAGTGGATAGGAAATATTCTCAGTTTTGCATTCCCAATGGGAATTGCATCAGCTGATGCTCATAAGATCTGGGTTTAGCCAGTTCTCTGTTGCACATACAAGGGAACAGAGGCTTAGAGAAAATAAGTTGAATTAAATTCATCTAATTAGTAAAGAGCAAAACTAAGACTTAAACCTTTGTCTTCAGACTATATATTCAATAATTCTTTCCATACTGACTCAGCTGTGAATTTACAAATAAGATGTCAAAAATGTATTTTTTTGGCTAAGCATAATTTTCTTGGCCACTAATAATAATTCTCCACTTTTAAGAGCTTTGGGATCTCTCTTCTCAGATGAAGTCCTTGCAATGCAGATAAGATGAAAATGTAACCCTCATTTTCATGTTTATCCTCAGGGAGAGAGATGAAGGGACTGGAAAGGCAATATTCCACATTCATTTGATCTAGAAGCTGCCATCACTGTGGACCTAGATAGATCAGTCATGATTGAGGCAAGATATAACACTAGACAGGGAGAAGAAAAGAAGCGAGAAATGGTGCCATTGGATTTTGTCAGGAACAATCTTCGGCCAGCTTGCACAAAAAGGCAACAGGAAACAGATGGTGAGTTCATTGCCTCTCTTTGGCTAGCCTGTGGAAGCCATCTGGATCAAAGGAACTTGATTGTCAGCCTGGAGGGAAGAAGATGACTACAATAAACAACTTTGGCCTTCACATTTTGAAACTTGTGCTACACAGAGAAGGACAGAGCTATTGAAATAACAGCTTTAAAAAAATTCAAATTGAAGAGAACATATGGTGATCTCTATTTCTGGCAGCTTTTTTGGTACCACAAATACTTAAGATTCTTGGAGTTATAAGGCTTTAGGTCACAGATTTAGAGCTGGAATGAGACTCAAGGGTCATCTAAATCAATTTCTTATTTTACAGGTCATGAGATGATGTAGTAGATGCTTTGAGGTGGACTCAGAAACCATAGAAACTCTCCCTGCTTCCAGTACTCTGGACCATGTGATATATGTGTATCTATCATGCTACATGATCCTCTTCTGCATCCTCCAGTTGTCCTGAATCTTGAATAAGACAATCCCCCTGGGGAAAAAGGCCTCCTGAGTCTCATTCTCAGTTTTATTTCTGCATCTCCTTGTGTCCTCATAGTTTTCTTTGTCTCTCTTTTATAGTCCATAAAAATGTGGATTATGGTCTATGATTATGTAGTAGAGGGATGTGGGGCTGTTCAGGGAGGATTAGTACCTCTGTGGTGATGGCTGAGTCCTTTTCAGGGCTTCTCATCCACCTCTGATGTCCATCTTTACCCAGCTCTCCCTTGTAAATCCAAAAGGCTGTAACATGCATAAAACCATACCCCAGTAAAACTGTTTTGGCAGTAAAATTAAACTAGGTTGATTGTAACTGAGAGGCTTCAAACCCATCAGTGACTTAAGGGGATATCTACCTCAAACGTGGAAAAATGTCTGTATCCATGTCTGGAATATTTGTCTTTCCCTTCACTTAGAACTCGAACTCTGAGTCTTTAGCCTTCAGTCTCTGGGTGAGTAAATTTGATGTTAGAGGTCATGCTTATAAGGGAGAAAAGGAGACAAAAACATCCCTTCTTCCTCCCAAAGGATTTTGATTCTTAACAACTCCAAGCTCTGATTGCCTTCCATTCTCAAGCTTTAGAATATTTTGCTTTTGAGCCTGCTAGATAGATAGAGCACTGCCCTGGAGTCAAATCCAGCCTTAAATTTTGCTTTTCATAGTCCTAGGGAGTGTAACTCTTTGCCAGTCACATGATATTTCCTATGTAATATCAGTTGCTTTCTATAATCCTCTCAAATAAATTAAGGACTTGTATATGGTAGCACACACTTTGTTGTTGTTATTGTTCATTTTTCATTCTCAAAGAAGAGGGATGACGATCAGGAGGGTGATGTCTTGACTTGGATTTAAAAGTGAGACCAGTAATCCTTGTTATTGGGGAGCCTGAGGCAAGTAGATTACTTGAACTCACTTGTTCTGAACTTCAACTGGCTAAGGCAACCAGATATCTGCAACAAATTTGGCACCCACATGGTGAGCCCCTGGGAGCGAGGGTCTACCAGGCTGCATAAAGAAGGGGAAACTGGCTAAGGACAGAAAGGGAGTGGATCACAACTCCCATGCCAGTCACTAAAGGATCAGGCTGTGAGTGCCCAATGCCCTTCCAGTCTGAGTGGCATATAGACACCCAGCCTCAGAATACACAAAAAACAAACCACAAATGAAGGAATGATTAGATAGAATAAATAGATAACTAAATAAATGAGACTTTCTTTAAAAAAAATAAGTTTGTTAAGAAACTTTTCTATGTTGTAGGAAATATACTGGTAGGAAAATCTCCTTAATATCACTTTTATACCTGTATCCAGAACTTTTTAGCTTCCTTTGCATTCTTTGTGTATCTGGGTTTTACCCAGGAGTGTGCTGAAACTGGCTTACAATGTAAGTTTTCAGTGTATTTACACCTTAAACATTTCAAAAAACAGGGATTGACTTGTCATTTTGTTTATTGATTAGACTTAAGAAAGTAATGGAGAAAATGTTAATGCTATAGGGATTAAACTTCAAAGTGTGCCAGTATATGTTTTTGAGAGATCTGGTTGTTAAACATTTATCACCAAATCCTTGCCTATTCCAGGTCTCTCTCTATGTGGCTTCTAGTTTATCTGTTTTCTCAGATCATCTCTTCATTGAACAATGGACAAATATGTCCATTAATCTCTCATCATGTAGCAGGAAAAGCTCCTTCCCCAGACATTTTACCCATGGGAAAGATACAACAAAACCTCTTTCTCCCTCACTTACCCTTAGGAAACTTTTTCAGCTGTTGACCTTATTTAGCAGTTAAAATAAGACAAGAGGGAACTAGTTTAAGGTGTAGCTACAACATTATGGATTTGTTAGACATAAGAAAGGATTACCTGATTGTGGCAAATATGCTTTACCAAAGACAGTGGTATTTTCTTTATGAGAGAATGAGGAAAAGAATAAAGAATTATTCTTGTGCTATGGGTAAAGGATATCAGTTAAAAGTCTTGTCCAAAAACCTCTGAAAGAAAAAACAAAATAAAACTTTGAAAATCATCTAATCTTGTGATCTTAGAAAAATTACACTGCATTGGCATTCCCCTCTAGAGTGTTTCCCTTCCTTCCTTCCTTCCTTTTTCTTTTCTCTCTTCCTCTTGCCTTCTCTCCCTCTCCCTTCATCCTTCTCTCTCCCTCTCCTCCTTTCTCTCCTGTCTATTCTTTCTTTCTTTTAATTCTAGGACTTAGCACAGTCGGGCACATAATAAATTGTACTTTTCCCTTCCTTCCTCCCTCCCTCCTCTTTTCTTTCCTCCTTCCCTTTCTCCCTTCATCCTTCTATTACCTTCTACTCCTTACCTTCCTTCCTTCCTTTGTTATAAAACTTTAGGTTTTTTTTTTCTACATTCAGCTTAGGTCTTCTTGCTTTCTGTAGTTTGCCTCCTGTGATCACTTCTCTGCCCACAGTGACATTTTCATAATGTGAGTCCTTGCAATAGCTTAAACAAAGTACTGTCCCCAGGGAGTGGACCAAATTCTTTATCAGGTACTTTCATTTTCTGTTCTCATGAACCATGAATTAAAACCCAACCACCTGAATGTGTTCTGCATCTTAACATTTTTTGTTTCATGGAGGGGCAAAATCATTGTTCATTAAAATCAGAGTTTTCTGGATTACCGAGTCTAAAATTTCAAGTTAGAATATGTATTGTTGCTAATTTTATTGCAGATTTGCCAGCTGGGCTTAACAAAGGCGTTTTATTTCTCAAGGACTCAATTTTCCCTATCTGCAAATAGTGAATAATACTTAAGAAATCATTAGCCATTAGCATAGCATTGGTTGGAGTAGTAAAATAGTTTCTTTGTTAATCATTTCTTTGAGAATTGAGAATTTCATGTTTGTGAGTTTTTTTGATTGCTAAAAAAATAATGATCTAGCTGAACAAAATGAAGTCTTACTGATTCTTATCAACAAAGTATCTGTCAGGCATACAAGTCTAATGTATTCTGATACATTGATACCAGAATTCTGTATTGCAGTAAATGTGTGCATATATTTACATGTATGTATATATGTGTGCACATACAGGTGTGTATAGATATATATTTATTGTCTATACACAGATTTAAATACATTCATATGTATATAGACACACATATGTAGACATACCTATAAATATGCACACATATAGGTGTACACATGCATGCATGCATGCATACATACAATTCTTTTTTCTGAGAAGTAGGAGGATTCCTGTTTGTTTGTTTGTTTGTTTTATCAACTCAAAGTTTGGTACTTTCTCTGCAATTCATAGTCTTAGAGAATTTCCAGGAAGAGATTAAATAACCTGCCCAGGGTAGCACAATAGCTTATATAAGAAGAATGGCTTAAACTCTGGTTCTTCTTTCTCCAAAGCGTCCTTTCTATCCAACACATTTTCTCTCTGTGTGTATCTCTCTGTCTTTATTTTTATATCTATTTGACTCTCTCAACATCTTTCTCAATATTTCCCACATTTGACACATAGCCATCATCTTAGTGCAGGACTGTTGGAATTCCCACCTACTCAATCTCCCAGCTTCAAGTCTGTGCCCACTCCAACACCTCCCTTGCAAAGATTACAGTGATTTTCTTTAAGCATAGATGTGACTATATCTCTCTCCTACTTAGTAAGCTCCAATGGCTCCCTATTGTTTCTAGGATATACCATAAACCTCTTCTTTTTAAAATTTGTTTTCAGTTTCTAATTCTCTCCATCTCTGTTTCCTCTCTTTTCTAAGAAGGTAAGCAATGCAATATACACGTACAAACACACAGACATGTGCACACCCACATACAAGACAAATTTCTGCATTACCCATGTTCAAGGAAGGAAAGTAAGAAAAATTGATTCAATCTGCGCTCTGAGTCCATCAGTTCTCTATCTGGAAGTGGATGGCATTTTTTATCATAAATTCTTTAGAGTTGTGGTAGATAATTGTTTGGATCATTTTTGTGATTATCTATATAATATTGAGTTACTGTGTGTCTTGTTCTCCTAGTTCTGTTCATTTCATTTTGCATCATTCCATATAAGTCTTCCCAGATTTTTCTGAAATTGTCCCCTTCATCTTTTCTTACAGCATAATAGTAGTCCATCATATACATATACATGTTTATTTATCCATCCTTCAATTAATGAGCATCCTCTCAGTTTTCAATTCTTTGCCAATAAAAACTGCTGTTAAAAAAATTGGAATTATAAGTGGTTGATCTTCTTATGAAGAAAAACTAGTAGAGGATTGTACTTGGTCAAAAAGCATGCCCAATTTTATTGTTATTTGTTGGTAGTTCCAAATTTTTCTCCAGAATGTAAACTATAAACCTTTATGATTAACTTATAAAATCTCTCACAACTTAACCCTAAATTAATTATCTTTTTAGTTATTACTTCTCTTCCAAATCTCTATAATTTAACCAAATTGACTTTTCTTTCAACTTCTTACACAACACTGTCTCCTGTCTCCTGTCTTTGGGCCCTTGCACTAATTATTTTCTATGCCTGAGATCCTGTATTTCCAGCCCATTGACTGCTAAAATTCCTTACTTCCTTCAAGTCAAAACTGAGGCCTATGAAATCTGTAATAGTTGCCATTCTTCCCACTTCTCATACTGCTAGTACTTTCTTGTGTCTAATTTATATTTTATTTTGGGAACACACACACACACACACACACACACACACAGAGTCTTTCCTGACATTCGTTATTTTTATTTATTTATTTTTTATTTCCTGGTAGCTGGTACATGGTAAGTGCTTAAAATCTTGCTAATTGATTTATTTGATTTGATTTGCACAATAATGCTTTGATGGAATATTACCATTTTACAGACAAGGATACAAAAGTCTGAAAAGTTTAGTGATCTGAATGTATAGTCAGGGGAATAACAAACTATCCTTATTGGCAGCCTTATACCAAATGGGTACCACAAGAATGATTACAAATGGACATTCTCGTAAATTAAAAACTTTAAATAAGACAGGTTCTATGCTATGAAAGAATGACCATGTGATTTAATGGGATGGAGTGACTAGTTTGAAGTCAGGAAGACCATATTTAGTAACTGTGTGATTGATTCAAGGCAAGTCACTAATTACCCTAAAAGTAGTCTCTGCTATTGTCAAGCAAATACTGATTTATGAAACCCCTTTTGTGGCTGTTGACCCTAGAGCAACAAAGAATCAGTTTCCTCCTCTACCTTCTTTTATATCTGATACCAAATAAAAATATCAATCCAAAATTCCTACTATTATTTAATTTTCACCAATTCTGTTTGGAGAAGATGTATCACAGGGAGCTGGGAACTATTTCAAAGTAGAGTTTGAGCTTTCTAACTATATAAAGTTTATATATGCAGACATAACACCATTAGGAAAGAGATACAGGTCAACAAGCTCAGTGATAAAGCACTCTATGATACATTCTAAGTCAAGATTTCTTTTAAAATTATAATGGAGAACTGACCACTTTGAACAAAGGCATGTAATCCTTGAAATAGGCTCAGAGTTTCTGTGACTAGTTTTATTTCTTAAAGGAAACCCACATATTCTCAATCACTTCCAGTCCAAACATGTCGAATGATTTGGTGAATCTCCTTTTGCCCATGAGTGGAATGAGAGACTGGTACTCTGTGTTAATGAGAATCTTCTGAATGGTTAAGGATACAAGATCAATGACTTAATACTTGCTAAACAGGAACTGGAAATGCATATAAAAGGAATGTTCTATTCTGCTGATCCCTTTACTCTTTTTTGGCAGTGTGTGAGGCACAATTACTGAGAGCTAGCACTTGGAGAAAAGTGACTACCCTATCTTCCTCCCAGTTGCCATATGTTCATGAAAATATGACAACTCTATTTCTTTTATGTGTTTCTTTTTTTATTCTGAGGTGGCAGATAGAATTGATGATTCTCTGGGAGCTAGAGTCAGTATAATACTTACTCTACTCCTTCAGACATGGTACATGAGTAAACACCAGAGTAAATATAATACTTCCCAGAAAATGGATCTCTTCTGCTCAAGAAAATTGGATAACTGACCACTTGGTAGATAAATATAGTTTGCATTCCTGGCTTTGTTGATTTTAATCTGCTTCAATTTGTACAATTCTTTCCATAATTCCTCATAAGTTTCAAATTTACCATTTTTGTGAAACAATATTCAATTACATGAATAAATTATATTTTATTTGGCCATTTCCAGTTGTTAAAACATACAAGTTGTTTCCAAATATTTCTATTATAAAATAGAGAAGCTATGAATATTTTTGTACAAATAGGTCGTTTTTGTTTTTTTATTGATTTTTTTTGGATGGAATCTTAGGGACAGAATTCAGTATTGTAGGTTCATTTTTACAATTATTATTGCTTATTTCCATATTTTCCCAAATCTTTTTTATAAGTTTGGAATCCCATTAACACTGTATTAGAGTGCCTGTTTCTTCACAACACTATCATCATCTGTTAAGACAATCTTAAGATTGTCTTAGTTTTTATTTTGCTAATTATTATGGAGTCTGAGCATTTTTCTCAGTTAATTATTAGCAATTTGTATTTCCTAGTTTGTGAAAAGTATATGTTTATATTTGTTTGTTGTTCCATTAGGAATTACTTTTTTCTATGTGATCTTATTCAAGTAATTCAATCAAAGTGAACTTCAATTGGGTCATTTGTAAAAGGGAGTAGTTGGACTAGATGGCCGTTGAGCTCCATCCCAGCTTTAGATATATTATTCCATTATTAATCTCATAAATCCATACTGGTTCCTTATAGATTCTGAAAGTTAGTCTTTATCTGATATATTTGGCACAAATATTCTTTCCTATTTTCTTGTATTTTGGTTTTAAAGATACTTTTTTGTGGGACAAAATATTTTATCTTTATAAAATCAAACTCAGGCAGTTTTGTCTTTTTTCTAAAAAGATAAGTTGATCTGTTCTGTTTTTTATATCACCCTAGTTATTTGAGTTATTTCTTCCTCTCCAACTCCCAGAGAGCCATTTCATATAAGAAATAGTATTTGTTTTGAAGAAGGAAAAATATCAGCACAACTGGTCGATATATTGAAAAAAAGTTAAAAAAAAAAAAAAGATGTAAAATATGTAACACACCTGTGGACTTCCTACTTTCACAAAGTTGTATGTTGAAAATGTCTTCTCATATCTCTTCATTCAATACCCAGTTGATCATTGCCTTGAGAGCAATACTGACTGTACAAATTTAGATATATCTCTTCTCCAATGAACTATTTGTGTCTGACTTGTGGTGGAGCATTCCAAGGTAGTACTGGTCTGAACAATCATAGTCAGATGCACTATACTTTGACTCCAAAACAGTGGGTCATTTTTGTCCTCTTCAGGAATATAGGACAGCAACCAACTGACTCCTTATCAAAGAGTGTGTGGATTTGTGGATTTCTAAATTACTACTCACTTGGCAATTCTAACTCCTCTGGTTTATTTTATTTCAGTAAACCCATGTTACACAATTTCATTGTATTGGAGGTTAGCTCTAAATAGAATCAAACAGATATGATTAAATACTGCCTACAATTATTTTTAATTTTATCAAATTGTTAATGAATGTGTAATAAGAAAACAGTGGATAAGGAACATTTACCAAGTTTGCCACTCTCCCAAACCCCAGAAGTCTCCAGACATAGGATTAATAAAAACCCAGGAATTCTAGGAAATGTGCAGCTTAAATTCATTAATTTTCCAGAGCTATATCTCTTTGGGGGTGGGTATCAAAGGAATATAATCAATACATTTCCCACAGCTCTTAATCCATTCATGTAAAAGAGCTACTCATCAGATGGAGACAAGGAAATTCTGGACTCAGGATCTTCACTTGACTTCAGGAATGACCCAAAGTTGCAAAAAAGCTTTGGGTGAAAACAGAAACTCCCATGGCCAGTGCTGCTCTTAATCTTGACTGTCTTGTTGATAAGGACCTCTTCTCACTGCAGGTGGCCCATCCTAAGTGAATAGCTGGCAAGAAGCCTGATACTGCCATTGGCATTGTGGAGTTCCTTTCTACTTTGACTGTGGCATTCCTTTGTTCCTGAAGCTGTCATGGTGTCATATCACACCTTTGCTTGACTCCTAGTCCCCCCGACACATACACACACAACCCTCTCCACAAGAGTAAGGGGAGAGACAGTTATAGAGATATTTCTTACATATTCAGACATAAATACACAGGGTTTTGTATATTTATGAAGGAATTCTAAGAATTCTTAATATTCTTTCCTTATCTATAAGGACTACTTCTTTGTTAATTCTTGACAATAATTATGAATTTAGTTGTTATCAATAAAAATGGTCAGATGGTAGTAAAAGGGGATGACTACATTTTCTAGTTGGAGTAAAATATAGAGGAATGATTTAACTGACAAAACCTATGCGTCATAGAGTATATGTACACACAACAGACATATGTAGACATACACATACATATGTGTGTATATACATACATAAAGAAAAAGAAAACAGTATCAAAAATGACAGAATTTCAGATGAGCTTTAAGGGAACACCGCATCTTATTTTCTTATTCATCGTTTTTTTAATTTTATTCATTTTGCCTTAAAAGGAAGGATGTTGGGCTGAAATTTTTTCTTTCTTGCATTTTTACTTGTGTATTTTGAGGCACAGTTATACTCCTAAGTTGTATCAAGAAATAGAGGTGAAGACGTAAAAATGTATAGTTGGATTTGATTTAGTGACTTATGGGGGTCCTTGATGATAAAACAGAAACTCAAGGAGAAACAGTTCTATGCCAGAGACTTCACTGCTAATGCCTCTACATTTAGCTCCAACTAGAATTGTAGTCGCTCCCTCTTATCACTATTGATTTATCTTTGCTGATAGTAAAATTCATATTATTTATTAGAATTAGCTGACAAAGGGAAAAGGAGGCTTTACAGTCTCAGTAAAGAATATTAATGAAAGCATGGAGTCATGAGACCCCAGTATAAATATGAAAGTTATATAAAAACAAAAACTATTGATGATTCAAAGATATCAAAGAACAATGCAGGTGTGAGGAGAGAGTTTGATCTAGTTTAACTAGACCATAGAATATATAGAGGGAAGTTAGATGAGATAGGCTTGGGAAGATAGGGTGATTCTGGAGGATGGAACATATTAAATATTAGATAGAAGAATTTTTACTTTACTTCTTAGAAAATAAGAAATTCCTGAGGATTTTCAATCAGAAGAGTGACATAATTGATCTGTGTATGGGGAAGACTATATTTAAAGCCATATGGAGGATGGATTGGAGGGTGGAGAAAGTATAAGGAAAAGACTTTTTTCCTATGTAGATATTTGCTCAGTGTCAGTGGATGAGCTTGAGTATGCCCTAAAAAAATTAGCAAATTATCATTTATAAACAAAAGTATCTGGAGAGCTTCATTATCTATAGATAATATACCTCCTTTATTCTTAAATAGTGAATCTAGGAGGGAAAGATCATTAGGTTTTTGACCAAAGCAGAAATAATTGCTATTTACATAAAATCTGAGTCAATCAGGACTCAAACAATGATCGAATGGATCTTGACCTAGGACCTATTGGTAGCCAGTTAGAATCAGTTTGGTTTTAATTTAAGGCATGGTCCTTAAGAAAGAAATCTAGTCATCAAATCCCAAGATAAATTGGGAGGATTCAGAGGTGCAAAATAGGGGGAAAATGTTTTTTAAGAACATCTTTACGTAAAGATATCATGTTTTATGTGGACACAGAGAGGGAAGGAAAGAAGGAAAGAGGGAGGGAGGACAGAAAGGAAGGAAGGAAGGAAGGAAGGAAGGAAGGAAGGAAGGAAGGAAGAGGGAAGGAAGGAAGGAAGGAAGGAAGGAAGGAAGGAAGGAAGGAAGGAAGGAAGGAAGGAAGGAAGAGGAAGGAAGAAAGAGGAAGGAAGGAAGGAAGGAAGGAAAGAAAGAAGAATAGGTTGGGGAGGAAGGGAAGGAGAGGAGAAGGGAAAGAGAGAAGGAGGAGGGAGGGAAGGAGAGAGGGAAGGGAGAGGGATGGAAGGAAGGAGAAAGAGAGGAAGAAGGGAAGGAAGGGGGAAGCAGAGAGGGAATAGGAAAGGAGGAAGGAGAGAGTAGTAGGGAGCAAGATAGGGAAGGAGGGAGTGAGGGAGTGAGGAAGGAAGGGAAGAAAAATGAGAGGTTGGGAGGGAAAGAGGAAGGGAGGGAGAAAAGAAGGAAGGAAGAAAAAGAAGCAGGATGGGAGGGAGGGAAGAAGAGAGGGAGAAAGGAAAGGAGGGATGTAAAGAATGAGGGAAGGAAGGAGGGAGCGAAGGAGAAAGGAAAATAGGGAAAGAAGGAGAAAAGGAGGGAAAGAAGGAAAAAAGAAGAGAGGGAGGGAAGGATGGAGGGAGGAAAGGAGGGAGGGAAGAAGTGAAGGAAGGAGGGAAGGCATCTTCCAACTGATTGATTCCAGGTCAGATATACTCATAGAGGTTGTTTTGTTCTCAAAGAGGGCCATGACATCAGGGACATGGTGCTATTATTACATTCAATTAAGCTGGATTTAAGTGAGAGAGGACTGTGCAAGGTCACCAGCCTCACTTTCCCTTCTAGAGTCATCTGGGTCCAGTGGTAAGTTATAGATCAAGATGATTTAGATTTTTTTGGACTAGGTGAAAGAGAAGATTCTTTCCCCCAATTGCTACCTAGCCTTAATCACTGAATGGTGCAACTTAGGTCAAACTGAGGCCTGTTGAAGACCTTAGCTTAAAAAGATCATTCAGGGACATCTCCAGTCATCTTGTTCTATTTCTAGTCACTGGACCCAGATGGCTCTGGAGAGGGAAATAAGGAAGGTGACTTTGCACAGCCTTCCTCACTTAAATCCAATTCATTTGCCTGTCATGGCATCATCTCCCTGATGTCATGGTCTTTTTCAAGAATGAAGAACAAAAAACCTAGATAGTATAGTGGGTAGAGAGCTGGACTTGGAAGATGGGAATACCTCATTTAAAATCTTGTTCAAATATTTTCTAGTTTTGTGACAGTAAGCAAGTCATTTAAACTCTCAGATCATCTGTAAAATGGAAATAATAGTAGCTTTTATTTCACAGGCTCATTATGAGACAACAAATCATTAAATTCTATATAAATATTGTAATTATTATTCTATTTGTACTTTATAAAAGACATAATTTACAAAACTACAGAACATTTTTAAGAAGTGGACATCTTGTTTTGTGCTCCATTTGACTGATATTCAAAGGACTGTTGGATGAAGATCTTCCTATGATTCTTATCTATCATAGAATAATAACTTTGATTTACATAGCGATTTGCAGCTTATAAAATATTTGTTCTACAACAATTATAGAATGTAGATAACATAGGTATTAAGATCTCACAGCCAAGGAAATTCATGTTCAGTGAAAATATGTGTCTTGTTCAAAGTAAGCTAGTTTGTGGAACTAGTTAGATCCTAGGTCTTTGTTTTCCAAAGTCTTACTGGAGAAGCATTTTTAAGTTGCTTTTTTTTTTCTATTTAGCAACATGCTTTTTTTTGCCTTTAGTTTACTTTCCTGCCATTCTAATCTCTCTACTCATACAGTTACCAGCTTGGTTCATCACCTACTGCCTAGATTATTGCAAGAACCTCCTAATTGGTTTTTGTTTTGTTTTGTTTTGTTTTGCCTCAAGACTTTTGTCACTTTATTTCAATTCTTTATCTTCTTTCTGTTCTCAAATTCCTTGCCCCCTTTGTTCCATATTTCTGACCAAATTACTCATGTTTTCTGTTTCCTCTTTTCCTGCAAATGGGTGGCTGAATGTAACTGTAGGAAATCCTACAACAATGCTGCCTGGGTACATTATAAATTCATATTATTCAAATTTCATTAAGCCTTCAGTATAGCAAAACTGTTGTGTTGTTTTTGCCTAGTTGATTTCCTATCTTATTATTCATAAAAGCTGTATCAAACCTTCTTTTCCCTTCTTAAGCATCCTACCTTTCTATTTCTACATGTGTCTCAGCTAAAGTACTTTACTTTTGTTTTACTAAAAAAAAAAATTAGGCCATTCAATATGAGTTCCACCTTCTCTCTGTCTTTTTTATTTCAAACACTTAACATAATTTTCCAGGTTTACTTTCCTCCCATCCCCGCCTAATATCTGAAAAAGATGATCCTTCTTTCCAAGGTCAATTCCTTTACATCTTTATCTCTCTGTGAGTAATCCTATATCCAGGCTCAAACTCTCCCCTGAGTTTGATTCCACTTCATTAGTTGTCTACTGGACAAGCCATACTGGAGGTTCCAAAATCAATACCAAATTTAGGATATCTGAGCTCATTATCTTTATCTGAAACCTTCTCTTCTTATAATTTTCTCTGTTTCTGTTGAAGATACCATTACCCAGTTGCCAAAGTTAAGGACCTTGGCTTTATGCTTGATTCTGTCAAAATGTTTTGGAGATACCCTGTTTCTCAGAGCTAAGGCCCAGAAAACATGCTGTATCCTACACTTGGCATAATAATAATCCTTTGAGCTCAGGATTATATCACCCTCTGGCAAAACATATTGCTAGGATCAGCAGGAGATGTCACTGAGGTATTTAACTCCCCTTATTTCCCAAGTCCAACCATCACATGTTCAGAATCACTGTTATTGGGACTGTCAGGTATCGCACTCCTGTTCTCATCACACAAATCTGGTTCTTTTCCCCATGAAGTGGCCATGACTCCCTAAAACTTGAGACATTGACTGTTCCCACAGGACACAGAGTGCTTACATTCCCCCACAAAAATGTTAATCATGAGAACTATCACAAGATCTAAAAATGATTGTGTTGTGGGCCAAGGCCTTTCATGTATATGTGACCCCAACATCAACAGCCTTAAGCCTTTCTTGAGGTGGCATTTTCTTCTCTCTGAAATTAATTTAGAAATTAAGAAAACTAATTTCTTTTTGTGTCCTGACTCTTGTCTATAACCTTCTTTGCTTAGCTCTAGTTACTTCCAATTTAGAGACTTGTTCCCATCTGGTTGACATTAATTGATGTCAGAAGTATATGGAACTGAGCTAAAAATACCTTTCAATACCAATTTGGGTAGACTTGGTACCACAAAATATTTATTTTTCCAAATTCTGACTGCTTCATCTGGCGAGTCCATGGTCCTTTTCTGCTCAAATCCTCTGACTCACCCTTGATTGAGCTTGGATTTCTTTGTGAGGAATGTTCCAATGTCCCTTTTCTTAATTCAGACAACTTTGGTAAGGCCTGTTTTTGCACATGAATTAAAATTTGCATAAACCTTTCTCTTTTATAAATGCAAGGTTCTTTTTTTTCCTGCATGAAGTAAATTATTTGTATAAAAATTGCTTGTGTTTGGTTTATTATGTGCTTGGAACTGATTAAAGTTAGTATTTTACTTATACATTTTGTGGTTTATATTTGTCTTTTCATTTTGTTTGTGCCTATATCCCTGTGTTTACAGAATGTCTTTGTCATGTCCGTTCTGTAACCTATAGTCTGTTACCTTGAAAGATTTAATATGTAACTAGCCAGAAAAACTTCCAAGGGCTGCAGTGAGAGAAAATCCTGGGAAAGATTTATTAGTTTTACTAACTCCCATCTTAGGTTTTCCACAGGAGATTAGATTATAAGAACAGAGAAAAAAACCTCTAAGATGATTTTTTCCCCATACTTCCAAGGCTGGTCAAGTTGAAACTACAGAAATAAAGTTAGTTAAAAGTTAGTTAAAACATTCTAGCAGATTCTGAAAGTTTTGAAGTCAATCATTAAGGAGTTTGGCAATTAGTCATTTTAAGATCGCAAGAGGAAATTCCTAAGACTTTTGGGTAATTGTAAGAACTCACCCCATTCTGAAACATCTTGGTAAGTTTTGAACTACCACTCTGTAGAATTTATTTAAAGGAAACATAAGGATTAAATCTTGTAAAAAAATTTTTTTTAAGGTTTTAAAAGTAATTGATAAAATTAATAGCTTCATTGTTCTAGGACAGTGGAAAACAAGTTAATTGGCAGAAGGCCCACAAATGAAGAAAATGAAGAAAAATAGGTAAATAGCAACCTCTTTGTAATCTTTCCTTAAATTCCTGTTTTGTTCCTGAGTCCCCTTCTGTGCCATTTGGAAAGGAAAATGTGGTTCTCTTTACATAAAGGCTAAGGTAGATGCTAAAAAAAATCTAAAAAAAGATTCTAAAACCCCACCAAAGTATTGAAGAACCCTTCTCACATCCTTAATCACACAACATGCCCCTCCCCAGAGTCATGGGGTATCTCACTTTAGGGAACTGCTAACAAGATCATTACAATCCATGTGCCTCTGTTAACCCTTCTCATCTCAGATCAGATTAGGAAAAGAGAATGCTGGAAAATTGTAGGGAAACTTGAATTCTGCCCCACCTGATAGAAAGAAGGGAAAAAATATAAAAGGGCCCCACATACCCTGACTCATCAACTTTCTAACACCAGCCTCTGCAGCTGTGTTGTGAGAGGGGATGTGTATAAGATCTCTTCATTGGCATTCCATGAGTCCTACCATTTGAAGGTATGACTAATGGGGAAAACCTGGCACCAGTCACTCAGCCCCTAGACAGTGCCTTCTGCTGCACTCTTAAAACCCAGTCAATCCGTGTTTCCAAGGTGAGCCTGGTCCTTAGCAGGACCTGTCCAACTGCTGCCTGGGAGAGTACAGATGTTCCTGATAGTGTGAGATAGTTGCAGTTGCAGAAATGCATTAGATGTATAATTTATGATAAGTTATTTTATCTTTGACCCAGTTTTTTGATTTGTAAAGAGAAAAATAATAATGGTTGTTGTTATGAGATCAAAATGATATAATTATTGTAAAGTGCTTAACACAGTGACTGGCATATGCTAAGTACTACATTATTATTATTTCTCTAATTGAATATAATTGTTTCATGTTTGATAATTTTAAAGTGGTTTTAAAATGCCAAAATAATAACATCCATTATTTTTATATGTGATCATTTGGAAAAGCAATTGATGTCATCTGAAGTTTATTGCTTGTATTATTATTCTATTTCCCAATTGTATTTTATTTTTAAAATCTATGTTGTAAAATTTGAGAGGCCATTGTAAAACAGAAATGTTAGGCAAAACAAATTTTTTTTTCTGAATGTTGCACATGAATCTGGTCCAATTTGCCTTCTCTATAGTTCCCATTCATGAGAATGATGAGGATGAGGATGAGTATAATGATGACAATGACAGTGATAATAATAATGCTGCTGCTGACAATAAAAACCTTTAAGATTTGCAGAACACTTTACAAAATACCATCCTCATGGTAACTGTGAGAGGTAGGTGCTATTATTATCCCCATTTTACATAGGAGGAAAGTGAAGGTGAGAGAATATAAGTGACTTTCCCACAATTACACAGCATCTGAGGCAGGATTAAGATACAAATCTTCTTGACTCAGTGTCCAACACGCTATCCAATACATTACTTAATCCACTTTTAGTCGTAGGCAGCCCTAGAAGAAATCTTTTGATTCTTCTGACCGTTATCAAAAGGAGCCCTTAAATGTTTCATTTTGTCAGTACTGTTCTACAGTCACCCAGATAGAACCAGTCAGATCAGTAATTCATTTCTCCTTAATAGGCAGGATATCATAGATATTTGAATAACCCATGTCAAAAAGATTTCAGAGGAATGAGAAAACAAGCTTGCTTGTCAATAACTGCTGGTAGCTTTTAGTTTTTTTCTCTCCTTTTTTGATAACAATATTATGCAACCTTAAAGATATTTTACAAGGTAACTGATATTCAGTCTGAATGCTGCACTGGCTAAAAATTTTATGCAAGTTTTGGGCAAGAACATAGACAAGGATTACACTGGAAAGAGTGTCATGAGTTGGCTAAAATCTTCAATTATATGGAGACATTTTCTCACTTATGATAATATCTTAAATCCATCAAAATATGAGGGAACACTCTGTCATCTTTTCCAATGAATCATGCATTAAGCCTAAAATTGAATAGGAGAAGAGCAGGTAGGAAGGTATTTGGAATATTACATTACACTTTCAAGGATCCCAGGTGGTTGGTTCCTTAGGACAAAAAGCCCAACTTATATGGAAACCCTTGATCTCAAATGGTGCAAAATTGCAGACAACACAAAAAACAATGAAAAGATGCATAGTGGATATAAATACATTGCAGTATGTTACCTATGATGAATTATAGGCAAGAAATGGTGCTTGGTACATAGAAATGCTTAATAAATGCTTTTCATTCATTCTCTTTTTATGAAAAGAAATGTATGTAAATCATTGATGTAATTTTAGATTAAAATCAATGAACTCTTGCAGTAGTATCCATGAAATATTTGTAATGTATGTGGTCCTCCTGAAAACTAACTGTTCACAAGCTACCATTATTGCATCTCTTTTACCAAATCAACAAGAGGATACACTGGACCAAAACAAAAGACTTCTAACTAAATAACATTTAGGAAAATAAGGAAGAAAGACTTTCCCTCTACAAGTGGACACAGCTTCCCAAATGTTACCAACTACAATATATACCTACCATAGAAGAAGAGATACACATGGGAAATTTGTGTGTCCAAGGATCATGAATGGAAAAGACCCCATGGTTGAAAACCTACCTATATGGCAAGGGAACATAGGTAGCCAGAACAATTCTTACCCCTAAGGGATCCCTGCTAGAACATTTATTTCCAATGCCATTTTTCCTTTCTACCAGAACACTGTAGAAAGCTACTCACAGTTTTATAGTGAACAGCTCTCTACTTTTGTCTGCTGAACTATTCTATTCTCTGTTTGCATTTCCACTGACTGCTTTCTGCAAGATTTCAGAAAATACCAACTAAAGGTTTCAAGTCATTCAGTTCATAGCCTCAACAGATTATTTAAAAACTTTTGTGATGTCAGACCCCCAGCTATCTACATCCAGTCATGTAAAGAAGAAAGCTTGTGGACATTTATTTAATTCTTTTTTTTTTAACTTTTTTTTTCTCCTGCATTTCAAACTTATGATCAGAATGTTATCCTGTAAATAATCCTAGAATTCCCACTTAGTAAAAGCAGCTATGGTGAAGTGACTTTTTTCAACTTTGATCATGGCCAAATTGCTAGTCTTGATTGAAATAAATCATCTCCGGAACAAGACTAAATGAGACTAGGAGAAACCTGTGGGGCTATTGATTTTTGCCACCCAATTCAATAATGAAATCTCTGTACCTGGAAACTGGTGATCTTTATTCTACTTCTCTTCTTTCCTTTTCAAATCAATTGCTCTACTACTTGAATATTAAAGGAGCCAGAGAAGGGCTTTTAGGGAACTGACTAGATCTTCTATGAAAGATTTATGGAATGGCATGGACAAGACCTACTCAGGAGGCTGAGATTTTTGCTGATGGATGATAGTGATGGAATCATAGATCAATTAAAATATTAAAATATGCTTAATGTCAATGGGAATAGCAGGGAGGGAATGGATATAAAATAGGTTGAGTGTATAGTAACTGAGAATGAAAGAGAGGAAGCCAATAAAAATTTTAAGTTTTTTATAAAGAGTGGGAGTAAATTATGATACCACAAAGAGAAAATGGTCAAAGAGGAAAACAGATAAAGAAAAGACTTATTGAAATTCTTAACCTGAGATCCCTTCATGTGTGAGATCCTAAGGGAGTATGGAGATTTATATTGTGGTATTTTTAGAACTTAGAGGAATCATGGTAGAATAGATAAAAGAACTGATCTTAAAGCCAAGAAGACCTGATTTCAAACTCTCATTCTGACAAATACTGGATGAGTGACGCTGTTCAAGTCACTTAATCTTCATGTTCTAATCATCTCTAAGATTATAGATTATAAATTCAATAGAAATAAATTTATATCAATTATTAATATAAGTTGAAGAAAAGGTTTTGATTTGTGCTGGCATAGAGAATTTCTCATTATGAGTCACTTACACTAGTAAAATTAGAGCATCAGTTTATAATTATCTTTAGGACTAATGATTTCTCATTTAGAGATTTCTATGCTGTTTCCCACTTATTTTTACTAAAGGTTCTATAATTCTATGAACTATGTGTTCATCAAGTGGGGATTTAGAATTTGTATAATGGATAGTCCTGGAGAAAGATTATAGTACATTGCTG
This sequence comes from Sarcophilus harrisii, assembly GCF_902635505.1. Classification (NCBI taxonomy): domain Eukaryota; kingdom Metazoa; phylum Chordata; class Mammalia; order Dasyuromorphia; family Dasyuridae; genus Sarcophilus; species Sarcophilus harrisii. Next base: position 288,429,130 of record NC_045428.1, read on the forward strand.
AGTGGAGACTCCAGTTAAGAAATGTATAAAAATCCTCTTTCCCTAATAATTCTGGTCCCTTTGTTCTGGAGAAGTCCTATACACAGTTATGCAATTTACAAAGAATTCTCTTTGTAATCCTAAATTTATAGATTAGGAAACTGAGATTCAGAGATGAGGTAATTTACTCAACACACACAGACCTAGGACAGTGTCAGGGCTAGAACTTGAACACAGGTCTTTTTCACTTGAAAACCAGTGTTCATAAAAATGCATGTTCTTTTCTTTTTTTCCTCAATGGTATTTGATTTTTCCAAATAATATGTAAAGAAAGTTTTTGACATTCATTTTTGTAAGACTTTGTATCCCAAATTTTTCTTCCTTTCTCCCTTACCTCCCCCCCAAGACAACAAGCAATCTGAGATGGGTTAAATATGTGCAATCCTTTTAAACATATTCCCTATTTGTCATGTTGTACAAGAAAAATCAGACCAACAGGTAAAATTCTTGGAAAAAAAGGAAAGAACTAAAAAACCAAAAAAGGTGAAAATAGTAGTATTGTACTACTACTACTACTATAATACTACTAGAATGCTATTACTACCATACTATTACTACTATAATACTATTAGTACTGTTGTATACTACTAGTATTATTGTAGTAGCAATACTATAGTAGTAGCTTAGTCATAGTAATATAGTAGTAGTTTTGTGGTAATAGTATAGTAGTGATATAAAAGTAGTAGTGAAGTAGTAGTAATAGTAGTAGCAGTAATAGTAGTGATAGAATAGTAGTAGTATTAGTAATAGTATCAGTAGTATAATAGTGATATAATAGTAGTGAAGTAGTAGTAATAGTAATATAATAGTAGTGAAGTTTTACTAATAGTAATAGTAATGATATAGTAGTAGTAGAAGTAATGGTAATAGTAGTGAAGTAGCAGTAATAATAGGAATATAGTTATGATGTAATAATAGTAGTGAAGTAATATTAGTAGTAGTAGCAATAATAGTGTATATAGTGACATAATGGTAGTAATGAAGTAGTAGAAGTAGTAGAATAATGATATAATGGTAGTAGTGAAGTAGTAATAGTAGTAATAGTAATATTATGATATAATAGTAATAGTTATGGGAGTGGTAGTAATAATAAGAACAACAATAATAGATAATATTTATATGGTACCTACTATGTGGCAGGTACTGTACCTAGTGTTTTACAAATATTAATCTCACTGATTACTGAAACACCCTGAAAAGCAGCTGCCATTCTTATTCTTATTTTACATATTAGAAAACTGAGAGAAATAGAGGTTAAATGACTTGTGCAGGACACATGGCCAGTTGAGAAATGCAGTGGATTAACAAGCTAGATTTGGAATTAGAACTGGGTTCAAAATCTGGCTTTTCCATTTCCTAGCCTTCATAGCTTTGGGCAAGTCCCTTACTTCTGGGTATCAGAACCATCACCTGCAAAGTTAGGGGACTGTTATGGATGAGTTCTAATATACCTGTGGCTCAAAATCTTTGGTCCTAAATGACTCATCTTATTGAATAAAAGGCCCTAGAAATCTTTCTCTGGTTCTCACTAGAATGTGGTAATTGAGCAGTCAAATGTTATGCTGTAACAACCAGTGTTTAGAAACTGGAAGAAATATAATCCCTAAAGGAATGAGCTTGGTAATCAGTTTGACAGGGGGAAAAATTGAAATGAGAAGCCCTATTTAACCCACTGTCCTGAATAAAAGGGAAGCATGACTGACATATTTGTGCCTAACCATTTCAGAGAGGCTGCTGAGATTTGCGCCTGGGTTGGGGAGCACTGGAGGCATCCATAAGCACCTCCCGCTATGTGGCAGTCTGTGTTGGACTCAGCTTTGAACATGCTGGCATGGAGTCTTTCCTTGGGCACAGGCACACTAATCTGAAATCTGCTCCTAGGCACAGATGTCCTGGCACCAAACTCCTACTTAAGCACAGACCCTGGGCTCTTGGCTACATTTACACATTGTGTCATTCTAACACAGTGATTGAAACTGAGGAGGATACAGTGACACTAATGAAATGTGTCAGAGCAGCACAAATTTAGATATTCACTGGCACCAAATAGGTGACTTGGGTGAGGGATAGAGATAAAGCAGAGGGGGAAAAAAGGGGAAAAAAAGATTATAATCTATTCACCTGTGGCTACTGCCCAGGTTCTTTTTATTAGCCCATTGAGAAGGGAATTTGGAATTTCCACACTTAGCTTTCTGCTGTCAAAGAAATGATGAGTAGTCAGGTCTTTCTTGCTTTGATGAAGTGGGAACCCATCATAATGGATTGGCTTCAAACCCCTATGGGTGATCCAAGGTGAAGAAGCTGAAACACCTCTCTCTAAGGAGAAAGAGAACATAATCAAACCTTCAATAAGAATGACATAGCCTATAAACAAATCCTGGTCATAAAAAGTCACCACTTTGGATATTTGGCCAAGAGCCTATATAGTGCTGCTCACCTGCCTTCACAATTAAAAGTCTCTAATAAAACATCATTGAGATAAATTACAGTCTTTTATTCAGAGCTCATCAGAGAAGGCCTAATTTATAGCATTAACTATAACTTGTTAGAAAGTCTCAGTTTGAAAGCTAATATAATGATAAATTTTAATCATGTGGATAGAGCTAGCTTCAAAGCCACATTAATTATACATTTAAGCTCTATATACAACACCCACGCATTACAGTACAGCCAGCACATGTAAAATATAGTCTAAACCTAATTAAAAGATGCCAATTTCATCAGCATTTATTTGCTTTTGATATACTATAGTTATTTCAGTCTGGGCTTTCTAAACATTAAATTATTGTCATATCCCCTTAGCCCTTACACTTCCCTGGAGAGGACTCCAGGATCTGGCTAACTTTCTTTTAAGGCTGAATACTAAGTAAATATCTAGAGTTATCCCTTCCTCCTTCCATCCATCCTCCACCCACCTTCCAGATTCTGATTTTAATGAAAGGCTCAGAGTAGCATGGAGAGTTTCCTTTCCCAAATGCAGACTCTCTCTTCCTATTACTTCTGTTAATGCTCTGCTCTCCCATCACTAGCTGTGAACACTGACTCCTGTCTTGGAATTCAAACAGGCAGCCAGAATCACAAGTACAGGGAAAATCACTGAGTCTTCCTCCTAGCCCACACAAATGGGTCCTTCCAAGTGTGAACTGTTCCAGAAACCCTGGAGGTAAGAGAAGAAACAGAAAAAGGAAGAGAGAAAATTCTAGGCTGTGTTCCTTTCTTATGCCATCGGGACAAGTTGGCCTGAATTTTTATTCTTTCCATCTGGCATAAGCGTACAACAGTTCTAGAGAAAGGCAAGATAACCACAATAGCATTTTAAATCAAAAAGGGAAAACTTAAAGATAGAGACAAACTGTGTTCTTCATCAATTTCTGGCACTCTGAATCACCATCACTTTCATAGGGTGATTGAAATGGTTTTGACCTAATTTTAAGTCTAATTTAGGCAAAACTTGGTTGGTATTGGTGGTCAGGTAACTTTCCAGTAATAGAAAGGAGACCTATTACTTATGTTCCTTTTAAGCTTTTGAAACAATCTCACCAAGACTATTTGAGGATGTATGGATGGATTGTTGGACAAACAACACCATTCCCGATAGTCAAGAATTGTGTTTCTAGGTCTGTTGTGTGGGCTTACAGCCTGAAAGAGGAAATTAGGTGATACAGTAGATAGAGGTCTAGGAATGGAGTCTTCCTGTCTCCTGACACTTACTACCTGAGTGACCTAGACAAGTCACTTAACCCTGTTTTCCTTGGTTTCCTCATCTGTAGAATGAGTTGGAGAAGAAAATGGCAAACAACTTCAAAATCTTTTCCAAAACAATAACAACCAACAATCCAAATGGGCTTGTAAAGCATTGGGCATGACTGAAAATGATTAAACAAAAAAGTCTGAAAATAATTTGTTGAAATGTGTCTATGTATATAGTTCTTGCTTCCTACATATAAGCACCTAAGTGTGTGTTTGTGTATGAATATACATGTACATAAATATGTCTATCTGCATATGTGTGGATAGATAGATAGGTGTATATATGAAAAGTCAACAATGTTTTAGGCAAAAGACACAATCTTATTCTTTGGATTTATCTGTTGGTCTTCCTTAGATTAATTTGCCTAGCATACACAAAACATGTTTAATCCCCCCCAGATTCTGAAAAAAATCAGAAGCACATAGTTTTGTTAAGTTTCAGAAGCAGAATTCCCATAAAATGAGGTTAGGTCACAGAATCTCCAACTAGAAATTAGAAAAGAAACCACATTGTCTCTCTTTTGGTTGTTGTTATTTAATTTTTGCATTAGCAAATATTTCTTTTCTCTTCCTTTAAAATGACAATCCCATTTTTTAAAAAGAAAAAATCCCTTTTAATATATATGCATAATCAGTGAAAACAAATTCCTTCATTGGTTATATCCCAAAATATATCATTAATTCTGACTCTTGAGCCTATCATCTAACTCTGTCTGTGGGTAAATAGCTTCAACATTAGTCCCTTGAAATCATAGTTAATCATTTTATTAATCATAGTTCTTAAATATTTCAAAAGGACAGAAACTTTGTTTTTTTCAATATTTTATTTTTCCAATTATACATAAAAACTTAACACTGATTTGAGTACTAAATTTTCTTTCTTCTTCCCCTACTCCTCCCTGAAATAGCAAGCAAATTGACATAGGTTATACATTTGCAATCATGCAAAACATATTTATATTAGTCATATTATGAATAAAACTATGACACCCTCAAAAAAGGAAAAATAAATTGAAAAAATTGTATGCTTCACTCTTTATTCAAAATCCATCAATTCTTTTAGTGGAAGAATTTAGCATTTTTCAAATTTGGGTTTTTTGGAACTGTCTTGTATCCTTATATTGCTGAAAATAATTGTCATTCACTTTATTATTGTTACTGTGTAAAATATTCTCTTGATTTTGCTTGCTTCACCCAGTTTTTTCTGGGTTTTTTTAAATCTTGGTTTCATTGGTTTTACTTGTGCAAAAAATTTTAAATTGAATATAATCAAAAATTTCTATTTTGCATTTCATATATATTTTTTCAAATAACTTATATAGTATTTGAATTAATTGTCCTTGAAACTGTAGTATTCACTTGTGAATCCATCTAGTCCTGGGGATTTTTTCTTAGGGAGATCATTGATGACTTATTCAATATCTCTTTTCTTTCTTTCTTTTTTTTTTTTGATCATGACTTTTAAAATGATAACTCTTTCCTCTATTTTCCATGCCAGTTGTTTTTCCAATAAGATATTTCACATCTTCTGTTTTAAAATTCTTTTAATTTTGTTTTATTGTTTCATACAGTCATTAGATTCCACTTGCCCAATTCTAGCTTTTAAAGAATTATTTTCATCAGTGAATTTTTGTGCTCTTTTCCCACTAAACCAGTTTTTTTTAAGGCATTCTTTTCCCTACTGTATTTTTGTGTCTCTTAATTTTTGGGTTATTCCATTTTTTCAGGTGTTATTTTCTTCAGGATTTATTTTGCCTCCTTTACCAAGGTGTTGACTTTTTCTGGTATCACTTTTTTTCACCTCAATTTCTCCTCTGCCTCTCTTATTTGTTTTTTTTTTTAATTGTTTTTTATCTCTTTTAGGATCAATTTAAATTTTTCTCTATAACTCTGCATGTAATTACATTGGTCTAATTGTCTTCCAATTTTTTGATCTTCTCATTATAGCAGCATTCAATGGCCAAGCTCTTTTTCTGATGTTTGCTTATTTTTCCAGATTCTTCTTAATTATTAATTTTGTTAAAATTGGACTCTGTTTCTAGAGTGAAAGGGGCCATGTCCCAAACTTCAGGTTCTTCATGCTACCATTTTCATATTCAGTTTTGTGGGCCCACAAGTTTCAATTCTTCCAAAGTGATATGATCTAAGGAGAGGTGGGGTCAATGTTCTCTTAGCCTATACTCTGGTTTGTGAATGATTGCAACCACTCTTTTCTGCCATGAAACTGACCAGGGTTTCAGTTCCTATTATTCACCTCCTAGTCCTTCTCAACTTGGGTCTGATTCCCAGAATCTTGTATGGGTAATACAAGAGAGTCTCCTGTAATCTTTTAACCCATTTTCTGACCCCTATCTGTGGGCTAAAGGCTCCACTTGCCACTGCTGCCACAGCAACTGTTCATTCAGTTGATCCCAAAACTTGCTTCTGATTTTTTGGGGCATGGTTTATACCCCAATGAGATAGACTTTTTTAATTTAACTTTTAATTGTCTGGGCTGAAAATTGTTATGTCTCATCTTTTTGTTGGTTCTGTTACTCCATAATTTGTTTTAATGTTTCTGGCATGGAATTTGGGCAAATTCAGGGGAGTCTCTACCTTTACTGTGCTATTTTGACTCCACTCTTTTAACAAATATTTTCTATCCTTAAACTAGAAAAATCTGCGATGGAAGCTTAGGGATGAGAACCTTAGTTTGACATAATAGAAGGACACTGAGGACACTAGTTAGCTGGGAGTGACTCTGTGCTGTTTTCCAAGCAAAGACTCTCAATATGAACATTGGATCCCTTCTATTCAAGATGATGAAAGAAACGGACAGATTACTGATCATGGAAAACAAATGAAATATTATTTGATGTCCTGTGGTTTATTGTGCTACATCTCTTTTAGAGAAATAGGCAGAAAACCTGATATAGTTTTGACATGGAATTAGGGATAAGATCTGGGAGTGGAAGTATTTCTAACTCATACAGTGGGACATCTCAGACAACTTTATCCCAGGTTAAAAATACTCAGTGAATCTTCATCTACTCAAGCCCCAGGATGCGCTTATAAGGGCTTTAAATAAAATTGTGTAGCAAAACCCCCCTAAAAACAACAAAAACAACAGAATAGCAATGCAACATTTTCTATAAACTTCAATCAGAGAATTAAAAAAAAACTTATCATTACATTTTATATCATTTAATACTTGCTAGGCACTGAACTAAGTAAAAACTTTGTCCCTGCCCTCAAGAAACAGTCTAATCAATTAATTCTGATGGAAGGGTCTTGCTTTTATTCATATATGATACTGAATCTGCCAGTTTTGTTCCTTTTCACTGACTGTCCCTCTTACCTTTATCTCTTATTTTCTCTATTTGTTTAAATTCCACTTTCTGCAAGAAGCCTTTCCCAGGCCCCACTTATTATCCAATGCCTTCTCTTTGGGCTTATCTTAGATACTGAATTGATTTTGTACACATATCATTGTTGCATGTAGACCTTCCCATTAATCTGTCTCAAGGGAAGCCTGAACTTTTCTCTACTCCTTGAGGAAAGTCCTGGATAACCCTTGTTCTATGTCTCATTTTCCTCCAGAAGTTGAATGAGTTGGACGCTGATGTTTTGTACAGCTCTAAGTCTATAATTTTTTCTTCCTTTTTATTTCATGAAACTGACTAATAACTAGGTTTTAGTCCTTTTCACAGGAAAGTGTTAAAAAAAAAAGTAAACCCATAATTTGGTAAGTTCAGAAGTACTGATGGCAGCTTCTGCCTAAGAGAAGACCTAATAGGAAATGTCCAAAGGTCTTTCTTCCCACATATATAGAGAATTACTATTAATTTATTTCCTGAAATAAACAGTTTTCTTTGTGTACAGCTTATGTAGAAATTTGCTTATGCTTATGTTTGACCTATAGTTACTACATAAAAATGGTTTATTATATTTTAAAATACCTCATCTGCTTTTCAAAGTAGGCTGGTTCCTATAAAAATTCAAGTTGTTGAATCACTCATGCAAGGAAAACCTTGAATAGTGCATTTAACCAGATACAGCTGAAACGATCTTAAATGCCATTATGTGCCTTTGTTAGGAAGACAGAGAAGAGTTAGTATGAAAAGAGGGCAACTTTGAGATGATTCAGAATTAAGTTTTTCTAGGTTTTTCCATAGGGGAGTTGAGTCAGGAAGAGAGGAATATAATCTGAGAAACAAATTATGCAGAAAAATAGATTAAATGTTTGGAATTCACCTGCCAATACATGCAAATGACTTATATAATGATAACTGCAAAATATTCTTTACAGAAATAAAAACTGAATAATTATTTATATTCAATTTAAATTATTATATAAAATGTATATATTAAATATGCTATTATTATGAAATTAGCCTATGATATACTAATAATATCATATATATTACGTTTAAGGATAGCAAAGCATGTTTTTTTAATATATGTATATGTAGGTATGTATATTATCTTATTTCATCTCCATGACAAACTCTGAGGCAGGTACTATTATTTTCCCCATTTCACAGATGAAGAAGCTGAGGCTGAAAGACATTGCCCAGTATCATAGAGCTAGTAAGTGTCTGAGGTAGGATGTGAACTCAGGTCTTTCTGATTCTGAGTCTAGCACTATATCCACTGTGTTTCATCAATATCATAATTATTATTTATTTTATACATTTTATATATTATTTTTATTTATATATTTATTATATATTATATGTTATTATTTTGCAAAGTTTCTACAAAGAAAGTCAAAAATATCAAGAAAAAATTTTGAGAGGAGGAAGTGTAATATACTCTGACATATTTTAAAATTATTACTTCAAAACAATAGTTGTTGAGAATATTCTTATTTTGGGATAGCTAAGAATTACAGTTGTTAGATCACTAGTCCTGAAGTCAAGAAGATCTAAATTCAAATCCAGCCTCAGATTTTGACTATGTGACTCTAGACAAGTTACTCAGCCCTGATTGCTTCCAAAACACTAATTCAACTATACTCATTTCAACATTTCACTGATTCTGTGAACTCAGCAATATAGATACTCATTTCATTGATGTGAATCCCTGCAGATTTATGTCTCTCTGATTGTAAAAAATTCCAGTCCTTATTTTCTCGGTAGCTGACCTAGAAAACATATTGAGGAGGAGAAAAAAATAGAATTTTTCAACTACCTCAATGCCATGACAAAAATAAAAAACAAAAAACAAAAGCAAAAAAACAAAACCCTAGATATTATATTATAAATTATATTATTATCATTATAAATTATATAATTTATATATTATAATTATAAATTTATAAATTATAAATTATAATTAAAATTATGTTTATATTCTAAAATAATAAATTATAAAAGAAATTATTAAATTATAATTATAAATTATAAAAGAAAACTACCCAGATCTCTTAGAACCAAAGGACAAAGTAGAAAGAAAAAGAAAGAATCCAGCAGTTACTTTCCAAAAGAAACCTGAAAATGGAAACTCCCAGAACTGGTATAACCCAAATCTGGAGCTTTCATGTCAAAGAAAAAGTTATTGCAAATATCTAGTAAAGAAAGAATTCAAGTATTAAGGAGCCACACTTGATATTACACATAATTTTGCAGCTATCATTGTAATGGAATATGATATTCCAGAAGTCAAAGGCATTTACAGACAAGAATTATGTACTTGGGAAAACCTAGTATATGCTATGGGGAAAAACAAATTTTTACTGAAATATTTTCAAGCATTCCTCATGAAAAGGTCAGCACTGTATAGAAACTTTGAAGTTCAAACACACAAGTTAAGAGAAAAAAAGATTAAAAAAAACAAAGCAATGATAAAAAATTGAACAAGGACAAACTTCTTACATTCTAATACAGGGATGTGATACGTGTGTTTCCTCTGATAAGATCTAGGAGTAATTCTATTATGTCTTTATAATTCTTAAAAGAAGAATGGAATGAAAGGGGAAGAGAATATTCTATGAATAAGAGGGAAGGGAAAGGAGGAGTGGAGGAAATTATTTCATGAATCAGGGTGCTCAAGTAGAAATCCATACAAATGAATAGGGATGTAAGGGAAAGTGGCTGACACTTGAACTTCATTCTTATCTGAATTGGTCAAAGGAAGCAATATATTCACCCACATACATATACACATAGAATTGAAAACAGAAATACATTTCACTCATCAAGGAAATAGGAAGAAAAGGGGAGAAGGAAGGTGGAAAACTAGAAGGAATGTAGATTAAGGAAGTTAGTACTAAGCAAAATAACTGAACAAGTACAAAAATTATATTTGTACTTTTTGAGATAGCAAAAATTGTGAATCTGATGGCATCCTGAGAATACTTGTATGAACTGGTGCAAAGTAAAGTAAGCAGAACCACAACAATGTGGTAAAAACAAACAACTCTGAAAGAATTAGAAACTCTAATCAGTGTAATGACCAATGATTCCAGAGAAGTAATGATGATGCATGTTATTACCTTCTGATAGAATAGTGAAGTACTAAGAGTGCAGAATAAGATGGCCAATGTGAAAATTTGTTTTGATTAACCATAAATGTTTGTAATAGGTTTTTCCCCCTTCAATGACTAGGAGGAGGATTAAGAGAGGGGAAGGTTGAAGTGGGAGGAAAGAAGGTAATTTTTGCTGTCTGAAAAAATATATAAAATATTACAAGTGATTTTTATATTGGAGAATAGCTTGGGAGTAATTAAAAACTCTATATAGTTTCCCAAACACAATCCAGCTTGTTCTCTCCCTCCTACTCAATTTTAGACCTTGTTGTCTATTGATGGTGCATGTCTGACCAATGAATTGAATCTCACCTTCTATGGGAAGCCTTTCCCATACCCTCTTAATGTTAGCACCTTCCCTTTGTTGATTATTTTCAACTTATCCTATACGTAACTTGATTGTACATAATTATTCAAATATCCCATTAGATTGTGAGTTTCTAGAAAGCTGTTTTGAGAGCTGGTTCTGTTTCTAAAATGAAACAACAACTCTGGGATTTATTTCATAAGAATGTTGTTGATTTATACTGAACTTCTAGTCCCACTAAAATACCAAAGTTTTCAGGGGAGAAAAAGATCCTGCTAACTATGGCTCTGCAATTTTGTATTTATAAAAGTCAGCTTCACACATGCAAAATAAGGAAGGTCTAGTTGGATAACAGTTATTTTCTGAAAAGTAACTGGGAATCTTAGTGACCTTTAAGTTCAATATTAGTGAAAATGTGGTTGATACTATAGCAAGCAACAACAATAACAAGCGAAGGAGATTTTGGTTTACATTAAATAAGTTATAGTTTCCAGTATGTACTTTGACCCAATCATTTGGAATATCCTGTTCAATTCTAAGTATCACAGCTTAGAAAGACCATCAATAAGCTGAAGAATGCCCAGTGGAGGACAAATAATAGCCTTCAAGGACCTGTAAATATTTTAAGTGCTGCCATTTGGAAGAGAAATTTTCCCTACTCTGACCTTAGAAGAATGAATTGAAAACAAATGGTAGAAGTAAGAAAGAGACAAATATGGGCTTAATGATAGCGAAGCTTCCTAACAATTAGAACCATCCAAAAATAGAATCCACCTTCACAGATAGTGAATTACTCTCACTGAGAGTCTTCAAGTCTTCATATGACAATTTGATTGCAGTAAGGATTCTTTATTTGAACTTGATGTCCAGTAATGATGGATATTTGGACTAGATGTTCACTGATGTCCCAAAAATATCTCTGAATTTCTGGTTTGTTACTTCTTTTGGGAGGAACAAATGAAATAATGCTATATAAAGTATTTTGCAAATCTTAAAGGTTTATATGAATGTTGGTAGGATATAAATTGCCTTTTTTATATTTTTTTTGTCTTTTACATCCTCCTTGAGACATTTAATATTGGTTGTATTGAAGTAATTGTTTTCATTATTGTTTAGATCCTGAAATCTAATAGAGAACAAGACAGGTGATAGAGATTCACTTCCCAAATGCAAACTGAGTGTCCAACCTTTATAACTGCTGTCTCATTAAGTTGTGTTTTGTGTGTTTCATTTTGTGTATTTGAAATTGTATTAAATTTAGATAGCCTTTTAAACTGCCATTTCACAGTACTACCAACAGTGTAATAGTGTTTCTCTTTCCACAATTCTTCTAACATTGGCTATACTCATTTTTTGTCATCATTTTCAATATACTGAGTTTGATGTAAAATCAGTTTTTTGTCTTGTTTTGCATTTCCTAATATTAATAATTTGGAGCAAAAACAGTCACTTAATAAAATATCAAATTAGAAAAGGAATAACATAACATTTTCTCCATAAATCCATAAATAAATATATACCCTATTAGTAAGATTAGTGAACACACTTAGAGAATTTACACGTAGAGGCATACATGCAAAAAGCACAAGTATATAAAATACAAACATTTAGTGTCAAAGACTATGCATAGAGGGCATTTTTGATAGTAAAAGACTATTGAGGTTTTGTCATTTCATCTTACTGTTGCCTCTGGTCAACTAGTAACTCAGTACGTAGATAGGGAACCTAGAGTCAAGAAAATATGTGTTCACATCCTGCCTTTATTGGCTGTGTGACACTAGGCAATTTATTTAACCTCTTTCAGTTGCAATTTCTTTTTAAGTAAAATGTGGAAAATAGCACCTATTTTTTGGAGGTATTGTGAAAGTCAAATTAGATAACATGTAAAGTTCTCTGCAAATCTTAAAGCACCATATAAATATTAATTATTATTATTCTCATTAGTGTTATGTATGGTATTGTGTAGTATCCACTGGAAATTATCACTTCTGCCTCATAGGATTGATGTTGCTTGAGGATCTATTAGTGTATGGACAGTGTACTTTCTGCTAGGTGAAGCTCTGTTAGTAATAAAGTAATGGAATTTTTCTTCCTACAGTTTGTGGATTCAATTGGAGTCTTCAGATGATAAGGAGGGGAGATTATCAGTTCTCTAATGAATAAAGAGATGAATGAATTAATAAAAGCTTAGAGCCTTTGTCTTCAGCTTTTTAAAAAAAATAGAAGCCATACACTGCCCATTTTGAGAGCTAATCACTAATATTATACTTAGGGACTGGTTAATCCCTTGCTCATTTTCATATTGCCATGACCTTTCTGGTTCTTGATCATCTGCTCACCTGTCTCCCAAACCATTCAATCTGTTTTGACTAGTTTTCATATTTAGCTTTGGTATATCACTAAGCCCCTCTCTTGGTCTTCTGAGAGGGCTCTTAAATTTCATAGACCTTCTGTCACTTTAATTATTAATCTTGTTAGATACAAATGCCCTCTTCTTTTTCATTATGGAAATAATGGAATAACAATGAAGAATCACTCTTTCAGTTCCACAGACTCCTGTTAAATGCTATTTAAAATTTTAGTCTAGACCCCCTCTCCTGTTAGTTCACATCTTTGGGAATGCATCCTTGATCAATCTGTTAGGAAATCTAAACCCATGATAGAATATAATAGCTATAGGGACTCCAGCTGAAATAAGCCTTTTCTAAAAGTAAATATTTGATGCCTTGATTGTAACAACAACAATAAAAAGGCTTGTTTATATAGTGCTTTCAGGTTAGAAAAATGCTTTGTATAGGCATTTATTTAAAAAAAAACAAATTTTTATCATATTAGGACTCTCAGAGTATTCTATATACTACCTAAATATTTTTAGGTTGTCAAAGACACAGAAAATCCTTTGGAGAATATCAATGTATCCAGTATGGAAGACACTATGCTCATATTCAAAGAGTCTGGACACTGTTTTGAAACATTAACTTGGAGGTGTTAAGGATCTGAAATATGAATAGTATAACTACCCTTTTTTGGAAGATATAATCAAAAGATTGAATCAAAGTTTATCATTCAATAAACTATGGTAAACACTGGTTTTCAGAGGCTTATCTATTTGTTTTGGTCCTTGGATTTTTTATAGCTGTATAAGAGAAATTTGAATGTTAAAGAAATATAAGAATGGTCCATTAATAATTATATATTAATCATGTAGAAGTTCACATGCAGTTCAACCTTCAGTTTCTATCCTTTGTTCACCCTATAATAATCATAATAGCAATAATATTTATGTAGTGTCCACTACATGTCAGGGATTTTACAAATACAATTTCATTTTGTCCTTGCAACAACTTTAAGAGGTATGTGCTATTATTTCCATTTTACAGATGAGAAAACTGAAGCAAATATGGCTTAAGTAATTTGCCCAAGTTTGCATAGCTAGTATGAGTTGGATGCCAAATTTTGACTCAGTTCTTCCCAACTTCAAACTCTATCTATTGTGACACCTAATTGTAAAAGGCTGAAATTCCTTTTTTTTTTTTTTTTTTTTTTTTTTTTTTTTTTTTTTTTTTTGGTTTTTAAAGAAAGAAACTGGTTATAAAAGCACAAAAGAACAGAGTAGACAATGGAGGCAAGTGAACAAAGGTTTGGGGGTGGGAATTTAAGCCTTTGTGGTTATACTCCTCTGGGTAATCTGTAGCTTACAAATGATTTTCCTAAAATATGGGATCCAATACTCTACACGTGATTTCACAAATGCAGAATTTGATGGGAATATAGTCTCCCCAGTTCTAGTCCCAGTGATTCTGTTAATATATCCTAAGGTGGTACCAAATTTTTGGCTGCTACATCACCTTATTGATGGAAGTTATTGGCCACTAAAATGCTAAATTTAGGGGGGGGGGGAAGCATGAAATTCCTAAAGGAACTACAACTCTAGCATTAAAGATAATATTCCATTTCTTTCTAATTCTCCTGCTTTTCCTACATGGAAAGAAGGAAGAACTATCTCTTACAGCACATACTCTTATCAAATACTATCACATTATCAAATTCCCCCAGTCAGTATTAATGGCTAAGCAAAGGATCTTTAGCCAGACTGAAAAACAAAACAAACAAAAAAGCAATCAACCAACTAACTAGACAACAAAAGCACAGGTAAAGAGCTTAGAATTTTAAAGTGGTTAAGAGCTCACTGAAATGAATGAGTTTCAATATAAAACAACTACCATCTAAAAATTAAATTTTATTGCTTTCAGTAAGCCTAGAATGCTCATTAAAGAACTTGGATTTTGATGTGAAGGTAAAAAGAAGACCATAGAAAATTTTCAAGACTGGGAAAGACATAAACAAAGTATTATTTTTGGAAGGTCACTATTTCAACTTTTTACAGGACAGATTGGGAAGGAAGAGCCAACTTTTCACTTACTAGTTGTATGACCTCAGACAGGGTACTTTATTTCTGGGACATGTTTTCTACATCTATGAATGAGCTCTTTTTCAGAATTAGTCTATAATCCTAAAAGTCATCTTAGTTCAGTGGCAAGACAAAGTCAAAATGACTAGTGATGACCCCAGGATGCAGTAGTAGGTGACCTTGGTCTTTGTAAATGGAAGTCTTTCCCAAGTTTTGGTTTGTCTGAGGGCAGGCCTTTCAATTATTAAGAGCTAAGTAAGAACTGAGATAAAATATGGCTTAATTTACCATCACAAAAATATCAATCAGGAAGGGAAAGACGCTCACAGTTTCTGGCTAGGACAGGAAACAATTGACACATTCATGATAAGCCATCAAAACCTTGTTGTTGTTCATCATTCATTTTCAAAGATGACCAATGTCATAGTGAGAGTGATGTAGAGAAAAAGGCAAGGAGGAGCTCATTTTGGGGAAAACAAGAGAACTTCTAGTTACTTTGGTTCATAACCTGGATTCCTTCCTTGACTGCTCACTCACACATCCAACAAGTTGCCAAATTTTGTCATTTCTATTTTTACCTTATATTTCTCATATATCTTCTTCTCTGTATTTTTGCAGTCACAATATTATTCTAGGCCTCCATCTCTTGCCTGACCCTTTGCAATAACTTCCTGATTGATCTTATTCTTTCAAATCTATCTTCTACATAGCGCCTAAATTGGCTTTTCCAAAATGAAAACTTGATCGTGCCATTCCCATAATCAACTCCAGTGGCTTCTAATTGCCTGTAGAATTAAATAAAAACTTCCCTATTTGGCATTTAAAATTTTATGCTAATGATTCTCAAAGAGTGGCCTAAGGACCCCTGAAACCTTTCCAAAAGATAATGATAAAAACTTATTTTTTCTAAGATTAAAACTTTTTTGACTATTAAAATATTCTTCCCTTTTCTAGCTACATGTCTACATGAAAGTATTATTTTCTTCATACATGTCAACCAAAATGACATATTTCAATAGATTAAATGCAGATGTGAAAATTCAGAAATCTTCCACTAAACTAGACATTACAGAGATTCACAAAAATATGGAAGACAATCTATTTCACTTATAATTTTTCTTTGGAAAAGTGGTTTTTCTTAAAAACATTATTCATGTTAATGTGCAATAGGTTTATTATTGTTATTTTCAAAGGACTTAATAAGTAAATATGCTTCAAATGTATTCATTTTCAATCCTAAAATGACAAAGTGGTAGATAAAATCTAAATTACCAAAATATCTTTGAGATCCTCAACTTTTAAGAGTATAAAGGATCTTAATAAGAACTTAAAGGAGTCTTGAGACCTAAAGGTTTGAGATCAATTGTTCTATACAATATGTTCCTACTTTTTGAGAGTTATTATTGTACCCATTGCTTCCCTCCAGGAGCTCAACAATACTCCACAACGGTATTCTTTCTCATCTTCACACATGAAACTCTGCATTTGTATGGGCTGCCTGCTGTCTGAAATATCATTTGTCCCTCCTCACATCCATTTTTTTTGGAAACTCTGCTTTTTTTCAAGATTCAAAAATCATCTTCTGCATGAAACTCTTGCTAAATGCTCTGTGGGCTTTTCTTTCCTCCTTTACATCTCCCCACCATACATATCTGAAACATCCTTGGATGTGCATGTTGTTTCCCCTGTTAGGACAGGAGCTTCTTGAATGAAGAGATTGTTTCATTTTTTGTATTTGGATACCCATAACCTAGTATAGTGTCTGGCATTTACTGGGCACTCAGTATATGTTGATTGATTGAAATAGAGGAGAAATTCTTTGAAGTTGTCCAACTGATGAACAAAAAGCTTCTTGTTGCTGTGTAACTTTCTGAAGTCTAATTAACAACATGGTAGTATTCTGAATGAGGATATATAGAAGGCAATGAATGGGAAGTTCAAGACACAAAAGTGGTCTCTGAAAACTGCCTACTCTTTATTCTCCATGTGTGTAAATACTACTCAAGAAGATAAGATTTTTTATTTTTTCAGGGAAAAGAAAAATGATCTATGTCACTATTAAATGCAATATGCTTTAATGCACCTTTGTCCATCAGCTTTGTATTTTAATGTGAAAGAATATGCTTTCCTTATCCATGCATCTGGATTCAGGGATCTACCCTTCATGTATCCCTTTTAATTTTTTTAGTCCAACTGTCCATGGAGGAAGCAGACCTGGGAGTCTCTGCTCTTAATAAGTAAAAACATAACTTTATCCTTTGATTCAAAAGATATTATCTTAAGGTGAGATCATTGTGTCATTGGTATTTGATTTTTCAATGGTAGCATTTTGACAGTGAAGCTATATTAGAATATTTCTGATATAGGGATCTTACTCTTGTATGGGCTGCAACTTGACTTTGTCCCTACCTTCCCACCTCCAGCTTTGGAAATGCCAAAGCTGAGTGTACAATTTTGTTTTCTTTTGTGGGGGGAGAGCCAGTTATTAAATATTTGCCCCCATGCCCTTGCAGTATATACATTTAATGTGTTCTGTGTTTTGAGCAAGGGACAAGAGCTGTAGATTATAGGGAGAGGATGAGACAACAGTACAAGGAAAAACATAGAGGCAGCAGGTATGCCCTTCTCTTCAATGGAAAGGAAGTATACTCCATTAGGTAACTCAAATAGTATGTAGAGAAGGACCACTGTCCTCCAAGCCCTGAACTCACAACAGGGCTCCATTTCTCAAGCACATCTATAAAGAAGTTAAATCACAGAAATGGACTGGTCCACTCCTGCCTCAGAGGTTTGTCTCAGCAGGGAAGCTGCACACACTGCATTATAGAAAGAGCAAGCAAAAATATGTGAGATTTAAAATATATAAGCATAGGAAAAGCTCATTATTTAAGACTCCATTCATTTAGCTAAGGATACCACCTATTGGGAAAGGGAAAGTGAGAGGCCTTGTAAGCAAATTATTGTGTAAACAAAGAGAAACCTAATAGCTTATCTAAACAGGAGGGTTTAGGATCACAGAATGTCTCAGGTGGATGGGAGCTTAACAGTCATTGGATCAAACTACTTCATTTTACAGATGGAGAAATATAGTTCCCAGGGGTAACGTTGTTTACCCAAGAGCAGGTAGTTTGGGGCAGAACTGGGACTCCTCCCCAAGGCTTCTGATTTTGTAGCTCAGTGCTCATGTCACTATACCACACTACATTTCAATTAATATAGTAACCTTGCTAGATTGGAAGCTCTTATTTAAAAAAAGACAGAGGCTAAATGGAGCTAATCACCAAGGAAAGGGAACACTCATTGCTCCATCTGCTTGACTGGTCTCCCTAAGACTTCTATCTGCTGCCCAGTCAACTTAATTATGTCCAATTCTTCATGACTCATTTGGGATTTTCTTGGCAAAAATACTGGGAGTGGTTTGCCATTTTCTTTTCAGCTAATTTTTCAGATGAGGAAACTGAGGCATAAAGGGTTAAGTGGCTTGCCATGGCCATATACTTTGTTAAGTGTCAGAGGATAGAATCTGAATTCAGGTCTTCCTGACTCTGTTCTTAAACTACCACTAGTGAAATGATGAAGCTGATTTTAAAATCCATCTCTTCTGACTTCAAGACTAATATTTTTTTATTCTATAATATTCTCAATCAATCAAAAAATTCATAAAACTCCTACTATGTGCTAAGGATTAAAAAATTAAAAAAGAATGAAATGATCTTTTAAGGAATTTTTAATTTAATGGGGGTGGAGGGAGAGACAACATACACAGAGACATACTCACATACTATGTATACTCATATGTGAACATATAGTACACTACCCATTCCCACTTTTCAACATACCTATTATGTTCAAAGCACAAAATAGTTATTTAATAAATGTTTGTTGACTATGAACTAACCTCTAATTTTATAGAAATTGAGGAGGATCAGGGAAAGGAGGAGACAAGCATTATAATATTTACTAAGTGTAAGATCAAAAAACATTGAATTAAGCACTTTTTCTTTTTTTATTATAATAACTTTTTATTGACAGAAACCATGCCAGGGTAATTTTTTTACAACATTATCCCTTGCACTGACTTCTGTTCCAATTTTTGCCCTCTGTCCCTCTACCCCCTCCCCTAGATGGCAAGCAGTCCTATATATGTTGAATATGTTGCAGTATATCCTAGATACAATATATGTGTGCAGAACCAAACAGTTCTCTTGTTGCACAGGAAGAATTGGATTCAGAAGATAAAAACAACCCAGGAAGAAAAACAAAAATGCAAATGGTTTACATTCATTTCCCAGTGTTCTTTTTTTTTGGGTGTAGCTGCTTCTGTCCATCATTGATCAACTGAAACTGAATTAGGTCTCTTTGTCAAAGAAATCCACTTCCATCAGAATACATTCTCATACAATATCGTTGTTGAGGTATCTAATGATGTCCTGGTTCTGCTCATTTCACTTAGCATCAGTTCATGCAAGTCTCTCCAAGCCTCTCTGTATTCATCCTGCTAGTCATTTCTTACAGAACAATAATATTCCATAACATTCATATATCACAATTTACCCAACCATTCTCCAATTGATGGGCATCCATTCATTTTCCAGCTTCTAGCCACTACAAACAGGGCTGCCACAAACATTTTGGCACATAAAGGTCCCTTTCCCTTCTTTAGTATCTCCTTGGGGTATAAGCCCAGTAGTAGCACTGCTGGGTCAAAGGGTATGCACAGTTTGATAAATTTTTGGGCATAATTCCAGATTACTCTCCAGATTCGTTCACAGCTCCACCAACAATGTATCAGTGTCCCAGTTTTCCAGCATCCCCTCCAACATTCATCATTATTTTTTCCTGTCATCTTAGCCAATCTGACAGGTGTGTAGTGGTATCTCAGAGTTGTCTTAATTTGCATTTCTCTGATCAATAGTGATTTGGAACACTCTTTCATATGAGTGGTAATAGTTTCAATTTCATCATCTGAAAATTGTCTGTTCATATCCTTTGACCATTTGTCAATTGGAGAATGGCTTGATTTCTTATAAATTAGAGTGAATTCTCTATATATTTTGGAAATGAGGCCTTTATCAGAACCTTTAACTGTGAAGATGTTTTCCCAGTTTGTTGCTTCCCTTCTAATCTTATTTGCATTAGTTTTGTTTGTACAAAAGCTTTTTAATTTGATATAATCAAAATTTTCTATTTTGTGACCAATAATGGTCTCTAGTTCATCTTTGGTCACAAATTTCTTCCTCCTCCACAGGTCTGAGAGATAAATTATCCTATGTTCCTCTAATTTATTTATAATCTCGTTCTTTATGCCTAAATCATGGACCCATTTTGATCTTATCTTGGTATACGCTGTTAAGTGTGGGTCCATGCCTGAATTAAGTACTTTTTTCATAAATATCTCATGTGATCCTTATGACAACTCTTTAAGGTAGATGTTATTATCCCTATTTAAAATTGAAGAAACTGGAGCAAGCAGAAGTTGAATGCCTTACCCAGAGTTACCCACTTAATTAATTGGTGCTTTATTCATTGTGCAACCAGCTTCCTCTAATACAGACTCCATATAGAAAATAGTGTTAGACCTGTATCTTGAGGGAAGAAAGGATAAAGTAGAGATGATGAAGACATACTTTCCAGGCATGGATAATGGCTGATAAAATATTATGGAGAGAGGTAATGAAGTGTCATGTCTAAGGAACATGGAGAAGACCAGTTTGGTTAGATTATAATAGCATATAGGAGAAATATGCAATAAAGCTGGATAGATTGGTCCAGACTGAGAAGAACTTTTAAGATGAAAAAGAAGTCTATTTTATCCTAAAGCCCACGGGGAACCACACAAGTTTGTGGAGTAAGGGAACAGGATGATTAGATCTGTGCTTATGGGAAATCAACTATATGGAGAATGGACTGGATTAGGGAAAAACTTGAGGTGGTACCCTAAATCACTGAGAAGTCACTGTAATGCTAGGTGAGAGGCAATAGATGTCTAAGGCGAAAGCAAAGTTTAGATCTGAGAGAGATCCCTGTTATCTCCTGCATCAAATTTATTCTCTCTATTATATCATTGAGCACCTGAACAGCATGTCAAAGAGGGAAAATCACTGTATTTGGAGGCAGAAAACTGGACTCCAGAGAGTGCTATTTATAAGAAAGGAAACTATGTAGTGCCATAGTACACTGAGTGAGGGGTCTGGATTCAGGAAGATTCATCGTCCCGAGATGAAATCTGGCCTCGGATACTCACTAGCTATGTGACCTTGGGCCAGTAATTTAACCCTGTTTGCCACACCCATAAAATGAAACAGAGAAAGAAATGGCAAACCAATCTAATATTTTTGCCAAGAAAACCCTAAATAGAGTCATGAAGAGTTATACACAACTGATTGACAATTATAAGTTTTTCTTTATATCATGCTATGTCTCATTTCAACTTTTACCTATTGTTCCTAGTTTAATCTTCTGGAATCAAGGAAAGAAAAGTCTAATTCTATTTCCAGATGGCAGTTTTCCAAATAACCTGGAAAAAAATCTATTATGTTCTTTATTCTTTTTTTCTTAATCCCCCATGCTAAAAATGTCTAGTTTCTTCAACTGATCCTGATCTTTGTATGGTATTATCCTGAAGCTCTGATCCTGCATTTGCTTTAAAAGGCATAAAGACAGATTCATAGTACAAAAAAGAGATATATGCAGAGAGAAAAGCCACACAGTGACAATAGATTTGGTTCCCTGCAGGGAAAGCCTTGGCATCCATGAGACCCCATTTAAATAGCAGTGAATGGAGGTAGAATTCTGGAAAACAGGCATATGAATGAAATGCAATATTATTGTGCCATGAGAAATGATAAAATGGTCAATTTTAGAAGAAATTTGGAAGACCTTTATGAACTGATTCAAAGTGAAATTAGAACAAGTTATACAAAGATAACATTCTAGAGGACAAAACCAATAACTCTGAAAGACTTAAGAACTCTGATCAATGCAATAAAAAATCAAAAGAATGAAACTGAAACATGCTACTCATGTCTTGACAGGGAGATAATAAACTTAAAATGCTATGTGTGTGTGTGTATATATATATATACACACACACACACATCTACATATATATGCATCTGTACAAATGCATGTATTCACATATATTCACATATACCTATATGAATATATACATATACATATATTATACACATGTACATATATGCACACACTTGTAAAGGTGTACTGTGTTTATACTTTAATGCACAGACATGACTATTGTGAGAATTTGTTTTGTCGGATTATGCAGATATATATTAAGATTCTAAATATTTTGGGGGGTTAATTTGAAGAGAGGATAATGGGGAAGAACAGACTATTTTTTAAAGTACTTGATAGTTGAAAAGATTTTTTAGAGAATTTTGGATATTACTTAGCTCCTAGTTCAAGGTTTGTTATCTTAGAAGAGAAGGTCATGGGACTACACTGAGTTCTTAAATTAAGTCAAAGGAACTGCTGGACAGAAGATGAAGTTGAAGAGCTTCAAAGGACAGAGATGATCTGGAAAAGTAGACTTATATGAACTGTGCAGATATGGAGTTAGTCAACAAACTTTATATGTACTTAGTTCTAAAGATCCAATGAGAGAGAGAGAGAGAGAGAGAGAGACTGTCTTTGTCCTCAAGAAGCTTATTATCTAATGGGAAAGACAATCTAGAAATAGAAAGCTGTAAAGCAGGGAAGGAAGGAGTTATCATATATAGGAGCTTGGTGCAAAAGTCAGAAATTTCCCAAAGTAGTACAACCAAGTATGAAATATGGAGATTAACTGTGCTGACTTCCTGCTTAACATAGCACCACTCTTTCTTAGCCAATACCATATTGTTTTGATGTTTACCACTTTGTAATGTAGTTTGAGATCCTATATGGGTAGGCCACCTTTTCCCCATTTTTCCTCCTTTTGAGTCCCTTAATAATCTTGATCTTTTGTTCTTCTGGATAAATTTTGTTATTATTTTTAACTCTATAAAATAATTGTTGGTGGTTTAATTGGTAAAATATTGAATAAGTAGAGTAACTAAGTAGAACTATCATTTTTTATTATATTGGGTTGGCATGCTCATGAACAATGAATATTTTTCCAATTTGGGGGTCTGGCTTTATTTGGGGGGTGAAAAGTGTTTTGTAATTTTGTTCACATAGATATTGGATTTCTCATGGTGGTTGGACTCCTAAGTATTTTATATTGTCTGCAATTATTTTCTGAAATTTCTATTTCTCTCTCTAGCTGCTGGGCTTTGTTGGTAAGATATAGAAATACTGATGATTTTTATTTGAATTCATTTTATATCCTACAACTTTACTAAAATTGTTGGTTATATCAAATGCTTCTTTTATTTGATTCTTTAGGATTCTCCGGGGATACCATCATATCATCTCCAAAGAATGATCATTTTGTTTCCTCATTTTCTAGTCTAATTTCTTTAACTGATTGTTGTAATTGTTGAAAACATCACAAATATGAAATTACTTAGCAAATATAAACAGAGGGTTAGAGAAGGAACATTTTTTTTGAAATTGTCAAGTCAGAGTTTTGGGGTTTGGGATGAAAATTCCTAGATGAAGAATATGAATTAGAGCTGAGTTTGGCTTTGGCTTTGGCTTTACATTCCATAACGCCATTTTAGTCCAGGAATGTGTTGATTAAAGTTTAACAACTAGCTCTCAAAAAAAAAAAAAGTATGTACTTTCAAGTTTAATCTATCTTGTTAATATCTCTCTATTACTTTCCCAAGTCTAGACAATCAATAAAGCAATAAATCAAGGGTTGATTTGTAATGTTTGTCAATTTCTGAGGTATCAATGCTCACAATGAAAATTTGACATTCAGCCATCACTAACCTGTTCAAGCTAGTTTTGGCAGTCAGGGCTTTGGATATGGATCCTAAAGAATTTGAAGCAGGAAGAGAAGTCTTGCTAGAGGTCAAAATACTATGTTATGATTACAAGCCTGGAGGGTGTATGTCTCTTGTGTGTTGATGACTAACTCCTATGTTGGAATCGCATCATTTTTGTGGGTTATGATTGATATAAAGGAAGAAAGAATGATGCAGTGCATAGATAGCTGACTTGAAGAGTTGGGACTAAATCCTGCCTCTGATAATTTATTGACTATGTTACCTTAGTCAAGACACTTAATCTATCAGTGTTTGACACAACATTATAAGCTTAAATGTTGCAGAAAAGATGACATTCTGAATTAATAAAAGTATTTTTCTCATATAAGAGTTTCCTACACTGATGAAATCACAGTTCCAGACCTTATTCACTCCCTTTGATAATAACAAGTCCTTGTCATTTTAGAACGTAGGATGATAGCTCTAAATCACAAAGCCTCTTTTAGCCTTAGCCTAATTAAGATATAAAGAATAGAAAAGTCTTCAAAAAAAAAAAAAAACTAGAAGGGTCTAGAACAGGAGAAAATTGCTGTGACCTGATTATAGAAATATCTGGACTCCTAGAACATAGAAAGTTGTAAAGTAAATGCTCAAAATGATTACCTTGATGAATCTTCTGAACAGTTACTTAAGTAGCTTGAATCCTCTACCAGATTAATGGTATTAAATCTTTAAGCATTATGTATGTACGATGATTATTGTTATCATTTTAGTGGGGGACAGAGAAAAATGCACAGAAAAGAGAAAAGGAAAAGAAAGTAGATTTTATGAGGATTATTGGAGAAGTAGTCACTTCCCTCTCAGTGCTATCCTGCTGAGGTTAAATCAGATTGCTAGCAACCTATTGAAATGAATGATAGGAAAAAGAAGGCACTGCATTGGAATGTATGAGTGAAAGGGAGGGCAAGAAAATAGACTATGCTCCAAGTGCAGACAAAGGAGAATGTTTACATCAAAAAAAGAGTGAAGCTTAAAAATATTCTTCAAGAAGATTTTTAATTAATTAATTAGTTTTTTTTTAAAGTACAGTAACAATAGACTTGCATAGTTGTTGAACATTTGAATTATTTCCATTCTGGGATGGCTTTCTGATTTCATTGATGCTGATATATCCTTATGTGGAACAGATTGCAGCCAAGCCATGGATTTGCTGATAAATGTTTAACAACTGATTCTCTAGGGGGAAAATGTATTCATAACATACTTTTAAGTTTAATCTGCATTATTTTGTCCATCATTTTCGAAAGCCTGAAAATTAACAAAATAATAAATCAAGTACTGATTTGTAGCATTTGGCAACTTCAGAGAAATAAATCTTCATCCTGAAAATTTAAGTCATCTCTCGTAAACTGAAAAGATCTGGCTCTAGAACACCTCATTGCTCCAAGCATTTCAATATGTATTATTTTTGCATTTATTCTCCAATAAATCCTCCATTGGTGGCCCAAGCTACATTATAGCAAGCATCTTCTAAAACATGAATTTTAACTTAAAATATCCTGTTACAATAATTAGTTTGTTTTAAGACTAAGGGCAGAAACTGTTTAACCCAATGCAGGAATTTGAGCCGGTAACTTAGTGACAACTAGGTTTCATTTGGGTCCTTATAAACAAGTGATTTAGGATACCCACAGTTTTCCCTTGTGACTAAATATGATGTTAATATATAAAACAGGGATTTTGTCACTTCAGATTGTTTTGTTGTCATCAAAATTGAATGGATGCCCATCCATTGACAAATGGCTGCATAAGTTATGGTATATGAATATTATTATTCTATAAGAAATAAGGATGAGGCTGATTTCAGAAAAGTCTGGAAAGACCTATATGAAGTGATATTGAGTGAAGTGAAAAGAACCAAGAAAACATTTTACATAGTAACAACAAGATTATATGATGAAGAACTGTGATGGATTTGGTTCTTTTCAACAATGCAGTGGGTCAAGGCAATTCCAATAGACTTGGGATAGAAAAAGCCACCTGCATCCAAAGAGGTATGGATACTGAATATGAATTGAAGCATAATATTTTCACTTTCTGTTTGTTTTTTTTTTCTTGTGCTTTTTCCCCTTTTGATCTTATTTTTCTTGTACAATATGAGAAATATGGAAATATATTTAAAAGAATTGTACATATTTAACTCATGTCAGATTATTTGTTGTCTTGTGAAGAGAAGAGATACAGGAGGAAAGAAGAAAAACTTGGAATATAATTCTTATAAGAACAAATGTTGAAAACTATCTTTACATGTATTTGGAAAATAAAATACTATTGAAAATTTTAAGAAATAGTCAATAACTTTTCAGTTTCTCTCTTTGTGTCCCCATCAAGATTCTATATTCATTTATTTTCTATAATATAGTCATAATTAGTATGCTTTTTTTGTTTGCATTCTTTCATAAAAGGTCTTTCTAGATTGTCTTATGTTCTTCATACTTGTCAACTTTAACTGGATAACATTATTCCATTACTAAATGTGTTTCAAATTATTTAAATATTCCCCCATTGATGCACATTTAAATTCCTTCCAAGATTTTTGCAATTATATATAATGCTGCTTAAACTATTGAATGGATTGTTCTTTTCTGTTTGTTTATGGTAACACCTCTAGGCATGTTCTCAATAATGAAATTATCAGACTAAAGGGTATGATTATTTTTATAACTTTTACTGAAAGCTGCCAAATTATTTTCCAGAAAGATTTTATGTTGTCTATGTGTTTTCCTGCAACATTATCAGCAACAAATTTCAATAATTTTAATTATTATCAATATGATGGGTATAAAGTGAAATTTCAAAATGGTTTTGCTTCTTTTTATTAGTGAGATTGGTCATTTTTCAAGGTCATATTTCTTTTTTATGAAAATCATCTGAAAAAATCCTTTAACTATTTATGCATTGTGAAATGATTACCATGTTTTAATAGTCCCTTATATAATTTTGATGACTATTTTTATCTGTTTTATATATTATGTTTATCATATTTATCTACCATATCAATTATATTTTGTTGATAATAAGTGAGATATTAAATATTTCCTCAAACTATGGTTTGTCTTTTTCTCTTAATTATAAAAATATTGTTACATGGAAGCTTTTAATATAATGAAACACATCTATCCTGTACTCAATAAGCTATGCTTAGTCCAAATGAATAATTAAATTAATGTATTACTCTGTTATGCAGTTGGTTAATATTTTATTTACCATTGTTGCCTATTCATTTATTAAATAAAATGGTCACCAATTTTATTTTTAAAGTATCTTTCCTGGGTTTAAAATCAAAATCATAACCTGCACATTAAAGATATTAGGTAATACTATCCCTTAGTCTGTGATTTAAAATCTATATAAAATGGCTGATATTTTTTCTTAAAATGTTTAAGGGAATTATTCCACAGGGCTCTTTTAGTCAGTAGTGTCTTTCTTCATGCTAATATTGTCCTATTTTTTCAACCTAGATTAGTTTATTTAAATTATTCATTTCCTTTTGTGCTAATTTAGACACTTGTATGTTTTAAGATAATCATCTATTTCCTTTAAATTCTCTGACTTGCTAGGATATAGCTGATTTCTTTTATTTATTGTGACTACTTTTTCCATTTTTATTTTTTATTTGAATTTTCACTCTTTGAATAAATTGTTTGTCAGTTTTTTTTCTGGAAAAAAAAAAACAATAGCATTTCATAGTTTTATTCCCTGAATGATTTCATTTTCTCTTTAATTTATTTTTTTCTTGCCTTTATCATTTGTTTTATTTAAAATCTTTCCTTTTGATGATTGCTTTATTCCTTTACTAATGACTTCAGTGTACACACACACACACACCCTTTTCTACTTTATATATTAAAGGCAATTGAAATCCCTACTAATTTACAATAGATAGAGAATACTCTAATGGGGCATTCATTGAACTAAGCTTGACATCCTCTGGCCACTACCCATGAAATATTTGGCTCAAAGTGAAGAACATGTACTTTTGGATGATAAAACAAAGTCCCTTTATCTGATCCTTGATCCCAATGACTGGAAAAGAAAGAATCTATATTAAAGTGGACTGACTACACATTTCATTATTCCTCTCATTCCTTGTAATTCTGATCATGTTAGAATCCAGAGTCTTTCCCTTAAATTTCCAAAAGGCTTAATGGGGGAGGGTGGGTGGGGGGGGCAAACTTCATTTCCTTTTTTCTACACTCACAAAAAAGTTGATTTTTATATTGCAAGAGTACCTATTCTTATCAAAATAAGTATGACATTAGATCTTAAAATCCTAGGTACCTCATCTGCCCAGATTTTTATGTAATAGGTATAGGTATCTCTTTAAATATGAGTTTAAAAAAATTAATCTTCCAGATCTTCTTTCTCTTCTTGAATTCCTCTATTTTCACATGATATAATCATATTTGTAGATAATATAATCTTGCTAATGCAATTTAATTTTTGAGACATACATTTTTGTCCAACTATGGCACTTTTTTGTTTTTGAAATGTTTTCTGATACTGTTAATTTTTTAAAATTCACTTTTAAAACTTTTTTAAAGTTGTAGAATTAACATTTGTTCTTTATAATTTTATTATTTGACAGTGATATTTCTTGGAGAATATTTAGAATTGCTCCTTACTAAAGTTTTATTTTTCTCTCTACCTGCAAAATTTTATCTGGTCTTATCTAGTATTATTGTTAAGTTATTGAACACAATGTCTAACTTTTTCTCCTTGTACCATCTGTTATCTCAGTTAATGTGATAATATTACATTTTGCTTTGTATTCTAAATCTTTTTCTTTGTCCTGAATATCCATTAGTTATTTGTGCATTTCTAATTTACATTTGTCTAAGTTTTGCTATTTATTGATTTTTACATGACTCCATTTATTCTGTTATTTGCCATTTACCTGGAAGTATTTAATGCTTGACTATTATGTTATAGGCTTTTAGGAGGCTCTGTAAATACAGTGCTAAGCCCAGAGTCAGGAAACCCTGAGTTCAAATTTGACCCAAGATCTCAGTAGCAGTGTAACACTGGCAAGACACTAAACCTCTGCCTTAACCCATTGGAGAAGAAAATAGCAAAGCATTTCAGTATCTTTGCCAAGAAAATCCCATGGGACACGATTGGATCTTGAACAACTGCATGCAACTGAATAACTATATCTTATACTTTTCTTAAATGTTCCTTCATTTCTTATTTAAAAAAAAAACTCTGAGATATTCCCTCCCATTATTTATAATTCAATTTAATTTGTTCTTTGGCATAACTTTCCAGTTTGAGCTTCTGAAGGAA
Source organism: Sarcophilus harrisii (assembly GCF_902635505.1). Classification (NCBI taxonomy): domain Eukaryota; kingdom Metazoa; phylum Chordata; class Mammalia; order Dasyuromorphia; family Dasyuridae; genus Sarcophilus; species Sarcophilus harrisii. The sequence continues at coordinate 288,458,364 of NC_045428.1, forward strand.
TTTTATGCCATGGGTCTTTAATTATACAGAACTGCTTTATGTATGGAATGGAGGAAAGAGTTGTTCACTCATTGCACTATTCTGAGAAGAGCAAGATAAAAGAAACAAACATAAATGATGGAAATTTACTAAGAGCTGGAACTTCTGTTTCAGAATAATTAACAAAGTAAAAGACTTTATTCAAAGTCAGGCATTAGATTAGAACTAGGTACTCAAAGGTTTTTGGTATCAGAGGATGATGATTATACTATTTGGGAAATAGTGGATATCCTCACCAATAGAAATCCTTCATTTCAGTCATTTCTGACTAGTGATTAGGAATATGTAATCTTGGACTGTTTTCTCTAGGGCAAAAAAGGTTTTTGGAAGCATAATAACTGGGTCCTGATAAAAGAGGGAAAAATAAGAGACACAACTTCTTAAAGAGTGGGAGAGTCACATGAAAAAACCTCATAATCCCCTTTCCTTGCTTTTAGCATTATAGGGGAATAGCCAAGAGGCAGTTTGAACCTACCGTCCTGATTTACCTTAAACAAAGGGGCTTAGGAAATAAATATGAAAAGGGGAGTGAATTGAAGCAGTGGTCTTACTTTTCCCGGGACAGGGAATTTGATCAATTCTAAAGTCCTTTGGGAAATTAACAGGATATAGAGTAAATGGCTAAGAGCAGAATAAGCCCTTGCTTGATCTTTCTTAAAGAGTACAAAATTTTGTAGAATGAGGTAGAAGTTTCCCTGTGTAACAAAAGTGTTCCAAATCAACCAAATGTTTCTGTAAGATTAAGGTAAGAAGTGTGGGCTCAAAACAACTTGAGGTTTTCCTGAAATCTGAGCAAGAGGGACCAGGTTTGAGCAGCTCCCCATCAAGGCTGAAATAGACTAGACCATTTAGGGACAAGAGAATGAAGGGTGGGTTTCCTTGATTTCTTGGGAAGTAGCGTGGCAAGGTAAAACAGGAACTTCTGAAAACTTTCATTCAGAGGAAGTTTAAGGGGACAGGGGTGCTCCTTTTATATACAAAGTATTAGGATAAGGGAATTGCTGGTTATCCTCTGCCTTGATCCTGCTAGAAGGTGGCAATTCTCCAATTTTCTTTTTTTTCCCATTCTTGCAACATTTTGTAGCATTTTTGTAAAGGTGAGGAAAGTAAGATAGAACTAGCTCCCTTCCTATTTAGAGCTTCCTTTCTACTCCACTATTTTCTTTTTTTGTTTCCTGCTTTATTCTTGAAGTTTTAGCACTTAGCATTCTTCATGGTACATAGTAGGTAGTTGATAAACGTTGATTTGATATTGATTTTTGTTCTAAGGACAATGGTCTGAGTATACACAGCTGATTCACAAATGACTTTCACATGAGTAAAAAAATTCTTTCTTATCCATTAAGATATAATTCATTTCATTGCTGTGATATTATCTGACATTCTTCATATCTAGCATCTTCTCCCTCCCATTTTGAAGAAAATATTCATGAAATGTAGGTATGAGGTTTTTTTGTAATCTATGTCTTTGGTCTTTTTCATTTAATACTACTGAGCTACATTTTCTGACTTTTTTTTAACCATCCTCTTCACTGTCCAACTTTGAATTGAAGTCATGGGGTACCAAAATATGTGGTGATTTAATTTGGGAGAAGTATTGAATTTTTCATAGTATTTTTTTACCTCCTTATAATGGACAAGGTTGACTCAGACCTGTCTCCTATTATTTTAAGTTTGGTATTTTTATGAAATGAGAAACTCTTGTTCTTTCAATAGTTAATCAAAGGAGGTTTACTTAGCAATAGCATAGAAAAGATATTCAATAAGGATATTGTAGCACTTAGCCTAGGTAGATGTGGTTTCCCCATCACTTCCATATGAAAATGCATTTGGTCAGAAAAAAGGCTATAGTGATTCATGTGGTCTTGGGACATCTGCCAAGTCTGAAGGGGCTTGACTCCATATGAGCATACTTTTTTATACCCTTAGCCAGAAAACTGTGTTAATGTACCCAGAAGTCATCAGGAAGTTGCATCAAGACAAGTGCAGCTTGAGCTTTACAGTACGATATGAAGTGATAATTTTTGTAGCTTTTGAACACATTAAGAACAACCTTTTCAATTCCTTATTTGTCTTTTTAAAGGGGGTTATTTACTCTCAAAGACTCAGTCGTCTCTTTTTTCCTTTGTACCTTCTCATATAGTACTGCAAAGGAAGGGGAAGGGAAGGCTTAGAAGAGATTTTGCCACCTCCAACGATATAGCAGCCAAACCCCATAACAATAATATAAGCTTGCGCTCAATTTGAAGCTGGAGTTTAAGGCTGGGATATAATATAAACACCTTGTGGACAGCAACTATTTTATTTTTGTCTTTGAAGTGACATCCTGGTTAGAACACTGGAATTAGAACCAGGAAGATCTGAATCTGACTCAGAAACTTGATTGTGTGAGACAGTCACCTTACCTCATTCAACCTCAGTTTTCTTATTTGTAAAATCAATATAATAAGAGCACCTACTTCACAGAATTATTGCAAGGATCATATGAGATAACATTTTTGTAAAGTGATTTATAAAATATGAACCTGCTATATAAATACTAATTATTTTATCTTTAAATGGCAGTTAAGTGATATAAAATATAGAGTTCTGGATTTGGATTCAGCATGATCTGAATTCAAATTCTACCTTAGATCTATAATAGTTGTGTGACCTTCAGCAAGTCTCAATTCCTCTCAGCTTTAGTTTCCTCATATCTACAATGGAGTTAATAATAACACCAATATTTGATAGTTGCAAGAAGTAAATGAAATAATACACGTAAAGTGATTTGAAATTTATTAAGTACTATATAAATATTAATTATTCTTTGCTTTAATTTATTTATATAAAACAAAGTTTCAAAAGTACAGGGGCCTCTGGTCTGGAAGCATGTTAAGCTATAAACACATTTGGTTAAGCCGTAGTGGTTGCTTTTTATGGTTCACATGCTGGAGAATTGTTCTGCAGGGGAAAGTATTAAGAACTACCTAGTGGAGAATGACTGAGCTACACAAGCTCCCTCATAACTGAGTAGCTAAAGGTTTAAAAAAAGAAAAAAGATGGTAAATCTTGCTACTGGACTTTGATGACTCTGAAGGAGAGTGAAGCTGATGACTTTGTGCAGCTCTGCCTTACTTAAATGCAAATCACACACAAGTCAAGACATTACCCTCAAGATGTCATTGTTCTCTTCAAGAATAAAAAATAAACAACCAGCAGGGTTTACAAGGTGATTGCTGCCAGTATTTTATTAAACCTGAAAGCAATTTATATCAATGGTCCCTTTATTTAAATGTACTGTGGGATGTTTCCTTATCCACTAATTAAAATATTGAGATTATCCAATTGCACTTAAATATAGATATGTCTGGTTAGAATAGTGAGTCATGGCTATAGTAGTAGATCTAGAAAAGAGTCTTCTAATTCAAACTCTTCATTTTGCAGATAAGGGAACTGATACAATGTTATTTGCCCAGGGTGCCAAAGATACTACATAGCAGAGCTGGGATTAGAACCCAAAACTTTGAATACTCCATAACAATTAAATTCTTTATGAGTGAACCTATGCTGCCAGCAAATTCTTCTTAGATAAAGCAAAGTTTCTTAGAATCTTAGAGGAGAGAGAAAACTCATTTGGATATCAATTCTTAAAAAAATAAATCCATAGCTGATAAGAGATGGTTTCTGGAGAGTAAGGAATTTATTGTATCTCCTAGTAATTGTTCCTATTCGAATGGAACTCCTCCAGCTGCTTTCAGAAATTCACAAATGATAAGCAGAAGGAAGAAAGAAAATAACAACATTTAGTTATGTCCAGGCAATAAACACTGGGCCACATATAAATTATGTTAGGCACAATTTAACACAGAATTAACATCATTTGTAATGAAATGAAATGAAGCAGCTAAGACAAATGTAAAAGGGTCCCCAATACATTGTTTTCATGATCTAAAATGACACTGCCAAGTTATGCATTTTCCACAAATGTGAACAAAGGGTCAAACAATTAATTTTCTTTCTGGATGTACATGCAAAAACTATGACTGAAAATCTGAACTGCTTTCTCCTCTTTTATGCATCACATATGGGGATTCTGAGTCACATTCCTATCAGTGATTTTAATTACCAAGCTGCTGTTAGGAAAATTATCTTAAATTAAAAAAATAAACTCAGAATTCACTCAGGAATTGCTATGAAAACCTAGTCTTTCTTGGTTATTCCCCATAACATCTGAAGAACATCTAAAAAGAAAGGATGGCTCTAACATCTAGTAAATTGCATTAGACCTATAATGAGGATTAAATAAGAAAATGTCAGACTTATTGAAAATGAAATGAAAATTCTATCTAGTTTTATGCCTCAGCTATCCATTTGCTAGAGCATAAAGAAGGTTGGATTTCCAGTCAAAGAATCTGCTTTTTGATTTTGCTATTTACTCTCTGAATAATATTGGTCAAGTCACTTTGCATCCATATCCTCTGTTTTCTTCTCTACAAAATAAAGGCATTGAACTAGCTGACTTCTAAACTTTTTTCCATCTCTAAATCTGATCAGATAATTTTGGAGTTAGAGGAAAGGCAGGATTACAGTGTAGAAATTCATCTGAATCTAATTTATTCACTTCGTTCAGGAATGGGGACATATTGGAAGTTTCCTCTCACCATCAGGAAGTCACTTTCCTGAAGGCAGGGGTAGGAATAAGGAACAGTTTATCTTGGTGATGATGAAGTTTTAAAAATATCCTATTTCATTCATTCCTAAGATGGGTCATAGGAGATATATGAGAAAGTTTCCAATTTAAATCTTGTATCATTTCACAGTTAAGAAACAAGGACAATGAAATTTTTTTTTTGATTTGCTAGCAAAATAAGGAGTAGAACCCTATTCTCCTGGGACTGCATTCCTTCAACTTTTCTCTCTAACTGGATATTTCTGGATGAGCTTCTACAGAATTTTCATATCCAAACATTTTATCACTACCATCATTAAAAAGTCTGTTAAGTGCTTGGTGATATGTCCTTGGCATTCCCATTCAACAGGCTGCCCAGAATAGTCCCTTTGGGAAGTTAACTAGAACATATAACTGACAATAAAATTACAAAGTACTTACAATTAACAGTGAACTTCCACTGCAGTGAATCCTGTGTGTCTTCTTGACCTTGTTACCACACATTCAGTTATTTTGTAAACACTTATTACAAATAAAATCCACAATATTCTAGGTCTATAAGCAATTCAGAGAAGACACGTTTTCTTTCCTCTTCCTTAAATTCTAAACATTCAAGTCAATTGAATTAAGTGAACATTTATTATTTGTAAAGCACTATGTCAAATGCCTGGGGTAAGGTGGGATAGACAGAATACAAAAAAGTTGGATTACAAGTAGATTATAACCTTGTCAGAAAATAAAACAGGTACACAAATAATCAAAGTACAAATGAGAATTATGTCAAATATCCTAGGATAACTACAAATAAATGAATCAGTGAGCACTTATTAAGTACCTACTATGTATTAGGTATCATGCTAGGTGTTTATGATAGAGAAAAAAGAAAGAAGGGAAGGAAAGAAAGAAGAAAGAGAATAAGAGAGGAAGGGAGAAGAAGGGAGAAAGTGAGAAGGGAGAGAAGAGAAGGAGAAAATGAGAAGGGAGGAAAAAAGGGAGGAAAGAACAGAAGGAGGGAGAGAAAGAGAAGGAAGTGATGGAAGAAAGGGAGAGAGGGAGGGAAAAGAAGAAAGGAGAAAGAATATCACTCTTGCTCTCAAAGAGCTTAAACTATGAGAATTTTGAGGAAGAAGAAAATATTTCTGGATGGGGAATGAAGTGTAAGGGGAAAGGAGGAGGCAACTGATCAAGGAAAGCTTCATGAAATGTATCACCTGAAGTAGACCTTGAAGCATGATTAAGTGGAAATAGGACGCAGAGAAAGACTACTTTTTCTGAAGGGGAAATAGTGTGAGGAAAGTCATAGAGGCAAGAAAGGGTTGGAGAAGTTGAGGGATGGGAGCAATGTAGTTTAGGTGGATCTGCACAAGCAACCTAGAGGAAAGAATATGAAAATAAAAAGCTTTATCTGTTGTATTTCCTGCTTCAAGAAAATTTTCTACAGAGTCTGCATCAGTACTGGACTCCTAGAAGGGGCTCAATATGTGTCAGCATGACTCCCATCTATATTTTCTTATGCAATTTTCCCAAAATTTCCTTTTATAAGACTCCATGATGAATTCCATTCAGTACAACATTGACACATCCCACAGACAGGAGTCAGCTACATTATGTTATCCATAAGTAGTATGAATATGATTTTTAGAAAAAGGACAGGTAGGATTATGGAGAAGTGTATATATGTAGAGGGTCTGAAGCCTTTCCCCATACTTCCAACTACTTATTCCCACCCTGAGTTACTTAGTAGCCACACAAGAAAAGCCTCAGGGTTAGAGAACTATTTTTGTAATGGGTCACTTATAGCCCCTCAGGCAATGAATTCAGCTAACTGCCCTTGTCACAACTTGATAGACTGACTCCAGACTCGTAGAACTAGACACAGATTCATAGACCATAAGATGACACATCTAGAACTGGAAGGAACCTCAAAGATCAAGTAACCCAACTTCCCCTCATTTTACAGAAGAGAAAACTCAAACATAGAGACATAAAATGATTTGCCCAAGTAACACAGGTTTTGTGCACCAAATGTAGGATTGAAATCCATGTCCTTCAACTGTAGAACCAGAGCTCTTTCCATGTAAGGAAGAGAATCAAGCCTTAAGAGATTGATTATAATAATGACATTTAGACTGGAGGGAGCTTGGGGAGCATCTATTCTATCTCCTCCTTACCCTCTGCCTCTCTGATTGGAGGGTGAGACTGTAAACTCCAAATCTTTTAAGGAGGGAATTCAGCTTAAATCTCTTCATCTCCCACCTGGCTGCAATATTTTAGGACTTCTTTGACAGATTTCTCCATCATACCCCAGTAAGCTCATTATTAGGATAATCTCAATATCTTCTAAAATCTTATTGGTCATGGTGTTCTGCCTCTACTTATCCTTTGATTCAGATTGAAGTTGGGGATCAAGGGAATTGTGAACTCCAAATCTCCATTTAAGGAAGGAGGTAGGATGATAGTATTTTTTCATTTCTCACCTGGATTGACTATTTTAAGACTTCCCTGACTTTTTTCTCTTCTTCCATCCCTGATTTTTAAAATTTCCCATAGTGTCTTGCACATAATAGGTGTTGAATCAATGTTGGTTGACTATTGACTAATCTTTTTGTTTTATGAATGCAGAATCTGAGACCAAGAGATATGAAGTGATTTTCCAATATTAGTAGTCTTGCAAGATCAACAACTTGTAACCATGTCTTCTGAACCTTTGTGCATTGCTCTCCATTCACTATCCTGACTTATTAATTCACTTTACAAGGGTTTCTTGGCTTTGTTTTGGGGCCAAGATTAACTAAGGGAAATCCAAAATCAAGAGAAAGAAAATATTACTACTTAAAAAAATGAAATGATAAACCTCTATGAAGATTATAGTGCTGGAAAGAACCTTAGAAATCATCCTGTCACTATTTCTTACTTAGAAGAGACTGAGGCACATAGAGCTAAAGTAATTTGCCAGGGTGACATAGTTAGTAAGGGTCTGAGTCAGGATTTGAACTCACTTCTTTCTAACAGTGCTCTACCCACTATTTATTCTAGGCAAATAGAATACAGCTCGCATACAATTTATATTGGTTTGGTGATTCAAAAGCTGAGCACAAATCAATACTCTGATAGTATACTGCACTTTCTGGGTTAGAGAAGCCACTGCTGTCAAGATTTTGGGACCCCAGTTTTGGGGTGTGGTATAAGAAAGCATACTTTTTCTCAACACTGCAGCTTTAAGTGGTCCCTTATAAAAAAGACCTCATTAGTAGTTGATACTGAGACAAAAGACCCAGATCTGGGTCTCTGCTTCCTCTGTTCATCTTGTTTACTATTAGTGCTAAATATAAGTAGTAAACTTTGTTTAAGCACTTTATTTGGAATGTATGCTTTATACTCATTTTGATTAATTATTCACTTTTCTTCAGAGTTCCCTTAAGAGGTAGATCATTTGTGACAGGGTCATAATTTGCTTTGTTTTCGTAAAAATAAAGAATTTAATTCTTGGCCTAACTAAATGTCTGTTTTACAAGAGGTTCAAAAGGACATGGGCCATTAAAGCATTGGAGAGGAATGCAGGAAACTTAATTATGAAAGGTGGTCAAGGCCAAGAGCAAACATTTCCACATATGTGGAGTGGATGGAGTCCAGAAAGCCTGCATGAAATATTTCAGTTTTAATTTGCCTAAATTCCTCTGATAAGGCAATTAGTGGTGTTTGGAACTAAAGAAAGGTCAAATGGTCAGAAGACTTGTAATTTCTAAATTTAGGAGAATTCATGATAATCTAAGAGGAAAAATATCAGATGAGTAATTAAGAATTATGGAATTAGCTACGCTCTTACTTACTGTGTCAAAATGACTGGACAAAATCATTTGCTCTCTGCCCATTCTATAAGGTGAGGATAATTGTCTAGTATTATTTTTCTCTTTCTCTGTCTGGACCTCTCTTACATTTTCTGTAAAATGATGATGAACTTGAAGTTCTCTTCCAGCTCCAATATCCAATTACCTAGCAGTGACCAGTAATAATGAAATATGATAGTTGCAGCTATCTTGAGTAGTGCTGAGGGGGCTCTGGTATCACAGGCCCTGGATTCCAGTCCTATTTCTGAAGTTGAATAATTGTGTCATTTTAGGCAAGTCACTGGATCTCACCACTTCTCAATGTCCTCATCTGTAAAATGAGGGGGTTGAGCTAGAAGGCTTCAGATGTTTCTTAGATCAGATGTTCTAGAACTAGAGTTATGTTTATCTGTGGACACTCTATTGCCTCCAAACCTAGGCCAGAACATTATTTGTGGTCTGGACAAACTGTGGGCGCCCACATGAAGCCTTCCCTAATGAACTGATGTTACTTGAATTCTCTTTTCCACCATTTGTGTCTGTTACGAGAAAAAAATCATCCTCTGTTTACTGAATCCTGTATACTCAGAATTGTAACTAGGGCAGGATGAATAGGGCTTTGATCAGAAGATTCAAAATATAGAAGGTACAAAAAGCTTTTGTAATTCCTTCACCAGGAATAATTGCACGTGGTATTCATTCAACAAGAATGACCCCAGGGACACTTCTCCTTGCATATGGTTTTGCTGAGGTTTCATTGTATCAAAAGTCCCTTCTTCCAATTGAATTTACCATAAAAAGCTGATCCAAGGAGATCATGAATGACTTTTGTTGTACTGTTGTTGCAGTCATATCCAACTCTTTTCAACCCCATCTGGAGTTTTCTTGGCAAAGATATTGGACTTGTTTGCAATTTCCTCCTCCAGCTCATTTTACAGTTGAGGAAACTGAAGCAAACAGGGTTAAGTGACTTGCCCAAAGTCACATAGCTAGTTAAGTTTCTGAGGCCAAATTTGAACTCACAAAGATGAGGCTTCCTGAGTCTAAACTAGGCATTCTATCTACTGAACCACCTATGTGTTCCTAATTATCCATGATACTTACCCTAAAATATATTTTCTAAATTACAAAAGAGAATTTCTCTTTTCTTTGCAGTCAGAGCAAGCTTTAGAAAATAAATCTTAATAATGGAAAATTCCCATGATACTTACCCTAAAACATATTTGCTCTGACTGAGTGGGGGAAAGTCCTTTTTTTTTCAATAGTATTTTACTTTTCCAAATAAATGTAAAGATAGTTTTCAACATTCATTTTTGTAAAACTTTGTGCCCTAATTTTTTCTCCCTCCTTCCCTTGCCTTTCCCCTCCTCAAGACAGCAGGAACTCTAATATTGAATTAAATATGTGCAATCCCTTTAAACATATTTTGATATGTAAGAAAAATTAGACCAAAAGGAAAAAAAAAACATGAAAAAGAAGAATAAAGTGCAATTACTATATTTGGAACCACATTCAGTCTCCATTGTTCTCTCTCTGGATGTGATTGGTATTTTCCATCCTAAGTCTATTGGAATTGCCTTGAATCACCACATTGTTAAGAAGAGCCAAGTCCATCACAATTAATCACCATATAATCTTGTTCTCTTGGTTCTGTTCACTTCATTCAGTATCAGTTTATATAGTCTCTCCAGGCTTTTCGGAGTCACCCTATTCATTATCCTTTATTCAATAATTATATTCCATTACCTTCATATATCATAACTTTTTTAGCCATTCCCTAACTGGATTAGCATCCATTCAATTTCCAGTTCCTTGCCGCTACAAAAAGAGCTGCACATGTGGGTCCTTTTTCCATTTTAAAGTATTTTTGAGGTTAAATTGTTACTTAACAATTATGACCCTTTGACTAATTCCCAAGAAACTTCAGTTATTGGACCTAGCAACTTGGTTTTGAGATTCAGGTAGGAAAAATATGGATGGGTAGAGAAGCTACTCATTTTTAGAATACTGTATTGCTTTCTCTATAGACTTTCTGACAAAGCAACAGCAGTGACCCCTTCTCTCCATTTTAACAATGAGAACCATCCAAAACAGAAAAGAACTACTTCACCCAATAATGAATTCCTTATTTTCCCTGAAAAGGTTCAAGAAAGATATAATCACTTTTAACAGTCATAAATCACATTTACATAATGCCCTACAAGGGTGTATGGAGTGTTTTCCTCATAACTCTATAAGGGAAGTAATATAAATATTTTCTACATTTTGCACATTATAAAAGTGAAGATCAGAAAAGTTAATGGTCTCACTGTTAGGAAACATAAGATCTGAGATTTAAGCAAAGGTCTTCCAACTCTGAGTTCCAGGTCTCAATCCTCTTTCTGCTATATAAAAATAGCTAACAATGCCAATATATGGTTCTTTGAAGATTATGGAAGAATTTCATTTGTTACTATTGTTGTAGAAAGAATTCAAGCATTCAATAGTGTTAGACTAAAGGACTTCCAAGGGCTGAGATTTTATAATTCTAGAATTCTATGTTTCATTTTTTTCCTCATTCTCCATTTTCATCACACCATGGCACACCCTTCTATCCTCCAATTAACCCTTTGAGTAGGATTTGACCTTGTATAAAAATGTGAAGTGGGGTTATCTTGAAAATCAACAAACCGGGCCAACATTTCTGTTGCTTGGAATGCAAACTCTACCCAACCATTTCTACTATCTTTTCTCCTTATACACTCAATATTCTTATGTTCTCTTCTCCCTGCCTGCTTTCAAAAATCGACCCTTCCCATCCAAATCATTTACAACATTCCCCCTCTGACTACTTTTGAACAAAATGAAATTTTGTTCTTCTCATATCTTCTTTCAAATCCACCTAGTGTATTCTACAATTACAGGTAGACATAACTGAATAGCAAACACTATGAGCAAAGTGTTCCCATTTTGCCTAAACTTTATATTTCTCCTGGTTTTTAAGAAAATTATTTTTCCATAGTAGGAACTTAACAAATGTTTATTAAGTGAATACTATAACATCAATTTTAGTATGAATAAATTTGTGGACAATGTAATATATCTTCTTTGTTATATTTATGACTCAAAGCCTTATTTTGAGTAGGATGGAAGGCTTTGTCCTAAGTTCATGAAATATTTGTATCAACTCAGAGGTGGAGGGAATACAGTGTAGGGTAGGGCGATCATTCAGGTACCTCTAAAATCCTTCCAGTTGACTCCTGACTCTGTGGGCTTGGAAGATTGTGGCCTGCATGGTCATCTCTAAAAGGTTTCTACAGGACTTGTTATAAAAACAAATATTGTTGCTTTAGTGGTCCTTTCTCAAAATAAGGTAAATAAGAGTCCTATCCATTTTCTTTCTTCCTTTACCTACTCTATCATATTTTGAGAAGGGTCATTCCTAGGCAACCTTGTAAATCAGTACAAAGATGAATGCTTTTTACTATTTCTTACATATAAAATATTGATGTTTGCTAGTATTCATATCCTCTCTTCTGAACAACATCTAACCAACTCCTCTCATCTATTTTCTGACTATCAAAATCTTTTGGGGCAGCTAGATGACGCATGGATAGAGCACCAGCCCTGAAGTCAGGAGGATCTAAGTTCAAATCTGGTCTAAAACACTTAACACATCCTAGGAGTGTGACCTGGATCAGTCACTTAACCCTAATTACCTCGGCAAAAAAAAAATCTTTCAAAGTTCAAAGTCTACAAGAAATTTTGATGATTTTTCTATTAAATTCACTGATTGCTATGAAATCTTCACTGATCATCCCAGTTATTGGTCATCCCTGAACCAACTCCTACAGAGCTTTTGTTTGTGCTTTTTATAAGGCATTTATTATATATATATTTACAGATGTCCATGCAACCTACACAAATACCCTTGATATTGGTCCCTAGCACCAACAGCCAGATTCGGGGATATCTTTGGGGTCAGTATCTATTCAAAATTATGATACACAAACCCCAATACAGTTCTTTATTTTTAACCATAACAAATTAAAGCACATATTCATTTAAAACAAAGATATTCAATTATTTTTAATATCCAGTTAAACAGAATAGAAATGCTAATGACAAGGAAAATTGCCATGTTCCTTTTCCCCCATAAACACAAGAATTCACTTTCTTATAGATTCCCAGTCCAGCAGGAGGAAAGACTATACTAAAGTATATACAATTCTTAATCATAAAGTTGTATGAAAAGTGAGACTGCTTCCTTTCCTCTAGAAATGCCACTTATTATTTCTTCTGAAAGCTATTGATATCACCTGCTAGGTTACCATTTCCATTGCACTGTCACACCTGTGGCTTTATGTTTAATTTCAGTCATCATACAAGTCTAATTCCTTCAAAAGAAAGTCTACAGGTACTTTGTGAGATAGTTCATTGATTCAGGGCTATTTTAGCTCTTTTTTTAAGTCAGACAGATAGTCATGTTCAGCCAGCATAGCAAAAGAACTTCCTATCAAAGATATATTTTAATTGATTCTATTTTTTTCCTTAACATTAATCATTCATTAATTCAACATATATTAAGTGTCTATTAAGTGCAATGCACTGTGCTAGTTACAAGCTAGGTTATACAAGGCTTAATAAGGAAAGAAAATAAGCAAATGCTTATCTGTTATATATGGTATACTAAAAGCCAGACACTATGCTAAATGCTTTACAAATATTATTACATAAGATACTCACAACTCACAACTCACAACAACATTACATAAGACAACTCACAACAACAAGTTAAGTGCTGTTATTATCCTTATTTTACAGTTGAGGAAACTGAGGTACACAAATGTTAAGAAATTTGCATAGTTTGGGGTACAGATTTTTTTTTTTTAGAGATTCTTAGTCCATGCAAGAAGAAAAACTAGAGATAAAGAATACAAAATCAACATTGCTGAAACGGAGCTGGACCCCATTTTGGTATAAAGATGCTTTCATTGTTAATTTTTTTTCAACTAATCCACACTCATGCCTATCTATGTGAATATCTCATAAGTCAGACTAGAGGGAAATTGCCTTTTGTCCAAATAAGAGGAATAACATCCAAGTCTTCTAAAATATTTCTCTTGTTTAATCAGAGATATCATCCTACACTCAAAGTATTGGATCACTAATTACAAATATTATCCTTAGGGAACTGTTGCATTATTCCATCGCTATATACTCTTACTTAGTATGTTATGCCTGTTACTTCCCATGACAAAGCTTTAATAATTGCCAGAGAAACTACTTTTTAGGTTAACTACATGTTCAATGTTAATTTTCATATATATTTTTGTAATTGGATAGCAAATAAAATTTTATATATACACACAGATATATGTAAACCTTTAAGTTTTTTAAAAGTGATGATTATGATATTATAAAAAGTGATAGCAATAAAAATCCAAATTTTGGATCTATTTAGGCATCTTTCAGAAACAGATTATCTCATATTCCAGTCTCTTGGCTCTCCTCCGCATACACACACACACACACACACACACACACACAATTTTATTTATGAAGACCAATCTACTTGACTCAAAAAACAAGATGAGACAAACTAGAATATAACTCATAGTATATAACTTATTAAGAATCAAAGAGAATTGAGAATGCAATCTGATCTTTTCCCAGAAAAAGAAAATTTCCTATAACTCTACACTGGGTTCATTACACTGTACTTTCTAATAGCTTTGATTTGTAATTACACAAATATCATATTTTTCAAATTTCTGTCCTGTCTTCTAATAAACCAGCTAGCTCTTTCAAGGAGATTCTGGGAGTACAAAATGGCACACTGATGCAACATTAAACAGAAATCCTCAAAGCCTCCATCTTTTCATTGGCTTTTTCTGTGGAATTTAGCATCAGAATACTAGAAGTATCAGTAGTCTGACAAACTAATGCTAAAGATTATATTAAATTTAATTGTAAAAATGTTCCTGTCTGTTGTTATGATAAGCATCTATGTCCAAGAGAAATGAGGGACAGAGATCCAAACACAACAAATTTATTCACAAGGCTAGCAAGTGCCATTAAAATGGGTTCCTAAGCTTTTAAGTAACCGGAGATACACCTGACAGTTTGAGCAGCTTTTTATATAGTCAGTTATATAATTCCATTAATGCAAAGTAAACTAAGATTATGACTGGTCTCACACAAGGAATGGGAGGCTTGATCCCACACATTTGCTTGATCCAAGGAGGAAGTTTCCAAGAACCATAACAATGGGAAAAGTCCAAAGTTGATCAACGTCTCTGCAAAGCTACAACACCAGCATGATCCAGTGCTAATCAAGACATCCTGTGACCAGATTGGATCATCTTTCTTTCCTGTCCTCTACCCTTCTGTGCTGAGCAAAGTTATACAGATTTTAAGTCTTTGTGGTCAAGCTGTAGCCCATAGTAATAGGGAAATTTCACTTTTACAAATTATACTACTGAGACCAATAAGATCAAATGTAAAGCTTATCTATGAAATTAATTATAGGGATTAATTACAACTCAATCATTAATCAATCAATAATCTAAATTTTATAATTCCCTCCTCTGATTCTTGAAAGACCTGTCTTTCCTGGATTGTAAATCAATATACAATAGATATATTGACAAAATTGTGCTGGAGGCAGTTCCCAGCAGAAAACAGATTTTTACAAATGTCACAATGCGTGAGGGTATGGAGGAGGAAAGCACTATTTTCTAAAATACGTCATTTCCTTATAATTCACTTAATATAGGTAAAAGAAGCCAAGAACAACTGTCAGCAATCCAGATGGAATTTGTGTATAGTAACATGGGGGGAGACTGATTCTATGGCTCACTAATTAATTACTGAAGCTCTTTCCATTGGTCTATGGATTGGGTGATTAATTGAGCCAAAGCACTGATTTGTTTCTAGACAGATTCAACAGACTCATGCAGGACTAGAGTCATTTTTCCAGTTTCCAAGTGAAGAACATTAGCTACTTGACTTATAGCAGAGAATCCAATTAGTGGCAGATTTTAGTAGAAGAAAGCTGGAGCATTCTCTTGTCCTCTATCCTTTATCTTTAAGGGTTATATTTAATTGACATGCTGTATATCTTCTCCTAATAATTGTTAACTTGACAATCATTTTTATGTTTATACATATGAGGGGCTCAATTTCTGCAATCCTTCTAAAAAAGTTTTGCTGCACTCACAGGCAAGAATCCCATAGTGACAGCCTTAACTAGATCCTGTAAACTTGACATAAATAGACTATCAGTGAGAAAGAAGAGGATGCAAGATCAATGAAGTTTTTTATATATAAATGCATCTGGGTGTCTTTCTTAGATGGGTTGAAAGCAATTATGGAAGATTAGAAGGCATAGAGGTTTCTAGTGATGTTCTCTTCCTGGAGGGATCTATCAGTAGGCAAGTAGTAGGTCTCAGTCATAAGTGTTAATATGAGAAATGGAAAATTCATGTCACTAAAATGATTAAAAATAAGTTCATTCATAACTTTCACAGAGATGCAACCCTCAATGTGATATTAATGCATATTTACCTGTGAATTACCACAATTTTTCATCAGAAGAAATTCTAACAATTTGTAACATATGTTAGAACAGCAATTAATGAAACAAGGGATGTAAATCTAAAGAAATAAAATCAAAAGTTCCTACTTAACTTTGGTGGAAGAATACCTCTTCACTGAAACCAAAAAGAGATCTAAGAAAACCAGGAGGAAGGGTTGCACAAGGAACCCTTACCTGTAGTTTCATAGATTTCATTTATAACACATGTTGCAGTTCATGAATATTTGTAATTATTTCTGATTTGTTAATATAAGAGATCAAGTTTGATTGATAATAATACATGCCCTATTACCAAATGCAGCAAGAATATCTAATACGAGGTAATTTTGTAGGATAGATGTAACCAAGGAGTTAACTTCTACCTTCAAGGAAGAAAGAGCATTTGAGGTCTGAGAAATAGCTTGAGCTGTGTCTTGATCTAATTTTTCAATTTTGGCCAAGGGATTTTTAATAGCTTTTCTCTTGAAAGCAACCCCAACAGGTAAAAATAGAGACCAAAAAAAATTTCTGTACATGAGAAGAATCCTATATAGGATTTGGAAGTTTATCATCCTCTGACCATTTGTAGTAGGGATGCTACCAGGCTCCTAAATTTTTAATGAACTTTCTTTTTACAAATCCAATGGAGGGATTATAAATAGAAAAAGGAAAGGAAAGTGCTAAGTAAGCAATACCACATATCCTCTACCATCAGGGAGAAAGATTAGAGTAAGCACACTGATTACAAGTGAAAAACTGGCATGGGGGTGCCAGACCCCAAGGATGCTCTGGATACAATTTTGAAGTTGCAGTAACATGATAAAAGAAAAGTCATCACTTGTGTGATTTACCTTAGCACAAACAAAGGAGGAATCAGAAAACAGAAGAAAGACACTATTTCTGATATTTACTACTCCAATGATAAGGGTCTTACTCTTGTTAACACAAATATCAAAGGTTGGCAGAAGTGACAGGAATGAGCAGAAGAATCTTTTTCTTAAAAGAAGTCTTGGGGGATGCTGTCACTCTTACTTGAACATATCTGATAAAATGATACTTCCATGTGCAATTGAACTGAAGGGCTGGCTAAACCCCCAGCTAAATTCCTTATGCCATTTCTGATTTCACAGATAACAAAAATAAAAGGTGCAAAAGGCGCTTGAAAAGAAGTGTTCGCACCACCTTCTGCATAGTCAATTTGAAACATAGTATTACTGATCTTAATGAGAATAAGCACTTATGAGATAGGATAATTGATAAGGTTGATGATAGACCCAGTAGCGACGGGGTCCCAAAATTCTTTCCTCATGCAGACTGTATCCCACTTGATTATGGCGTCTAACTACTGTATTTTCAATAAAGTAATCTGAAAAGAAGATTAAAGGTAATGGTTTCAGAACCAACCAATATAATTAGGGCTACAGTGCAGGGTGGATATTCTATGCAGTGTGATCTCATCTTTTTGTACCATAAATAGACTAGGCTTGAATTCATCCAGAAAATCAGAGGATATTTAGGATTAGAGGATGAATTGAGATACTCATGTTATCCACATGGTCTAATCATTGAATAACACACACACATGCATATGCACACATGCACACACAGACATGTATATAATCTGAATTATTTCTTCCAAAGAATGATATAAACATTGGGGGAAAAGTTTTTGCTTTTACCAGAAGGTGTCCAAAAATCATTTTATAAGGAAAAACATGTAATTCCCACCTTGGTCTTCTCCAGTGAAATAAAGCAAGGGGGGACATCTGGCCATATAATGTAGATTTCAAAGAATAATTTTCTAATAAAAAATTCAAGATCTTTATTCACATGCTTTACTTGACCTGAACACTGGGAAGATCAGGTGCGTGAAATTTAGAAATTATCCCCAAGATAGAGTAGACTTGAGAGTCTGGAAAGAACTATAAGAATTGATGCAGAGTGAAGTGAGCAGAACTAGGACACCATTGTATATAGTAACAAGATTATGTGATGATTACCTGTGATAGACTTGGCTCTTTTCAACAATGTGGTGATTCAAGGCAATTCTAATAGACTTGGGAAGGAAAATGCCAATCACATCCAGAGAGAGAATTATGGAGACTGACTGTGAATAAAAGCATAGTGTATTTGCACCTTTTTGTTTGTTCATTTATTTTTTCTCATCTTTTTTTCTGGTTTGATTTTTCTTGTACAAGACAAATATGGAAATATATTTGAAAGGGTAGCACATATTTAATCCTATATCCCAACGTCTTGGGGAAGGGGGAGTTAAAAAAGGGAAGGAGAAAACTTTAGAATGTGTATGTTTAAAAATATCTTTATATGTATTTGAAAAATATAATATTATTGAAAAAATATATACTTGAAAGGGTATAGAGTCTATGAAGTGAGAACCATGACCTGAGTCTATATGAGCAAGTGATCTGTAGCAAAACACAATCTCTTTAAGAAATCTTTTGGTCACAAAGGCAGTTGTGACTTTAGAGAGAGGAAACACTTTCACCAGGTAAGAAAGTTGATCAACAATTACAAGACAAACTCGATAATCACCTGCTTTAGACATGCACATTTAATCAATTTTTAAATGCTCAAATGGAGTATTAGCCAAAGGATGATCCCTGAAAGCTGTGATTCTGAAAATATGTAGATTGAATGCTTGACAGGTAGGACAGCTGCACAAATTTGAGTAGCAATAAGAATAATGCCTAGCCAGCCTTTCTTGATTGTGTCTATAATTCTCTATGTACCAAAGTGGCTCCCTTATAGAACAAGAAGATATACTGTCACAGAAATTCTGGAGAAGGAGTGTCTTACCATCCTCAGTCATCAAGATACTAGAAACCTGTTTTGCCTTGTATTGATGTCTACATTTCTCAATTTCGGAACTGTCATTATGGACAGGGTACCATTGTATAGTCATCAAAGGAAACATAGGAGAAGGTCCATCTAAAGCAGCCAATTTCGCAGCCTCATCTGCAATATTATTGTCTTGAGAAACAGAGTCAATGCCTTTAGTCCGTGCAGAGCACTGGACAATATCCAGGGCTTTACACATACACATGAACATAGGACTTTAGACAAAGAACAGACAGAAGATCCTTGATGAAATTTGAATTAGCAATGACTTTACTGGATGAGGTTAGAAATCTTTCTTGGAACCATAGCATTTTGATGGCATGACAGATCTCAAAGGTATAGTAAGAGTCAATATGTAGTTGTCTGTTTTTTCTCATGTTTTTTTTTCTTTTTCCTTGTGATCTGATTTAGAACACAAAGTTGTTCAAACATGTATATTGAAAACTATCTTTACTTATATTTTTAAAAAATATAATACTATTGAAAAAAGAATATACTTAAGATCAGTAAGGGCATTAGATGTTCATGCTTTAGTTTTAAGGGCTCTGGAGAAAGGTCTTTAATCAAAACTGTAAGGGATTTAGTAATATCACTGATGGAATAATGGAATCCGCTATCTACAAACTCCTAAGATAACTTGACCTTGGAACAGACAGTTACTGGAGAATCTGTAGGCACTTTGGAAAAATAGAGCAAGTATTGGTAGAAATGATGAAACCAAGATATTCCACATGGGCAGCCCTCTTTGTAGTGGCCAGAAACTGGAAACTGAGTGCCCATCAATTGGAGAATGGCTGAATAAATTGTGGTATATGAATATTATGGAATATTATTGTTCTGTAAGAAATGACCAACAGGATGATTTCAGAAAGGCCTGGAGAGATTTACACGAACTGATGCTGAGTGAAATGGCAAGGCCAAGAGATCATTATATACTTCAACAACAATACTATATGATGATCAATTCTGATGGACCTGGCCATCCTCAGCAATGAGATGAACCAAATTAGTTCCAATGGAGCAGTAATGAACTGAACCAGCTACGCCCAGTGAAAGAATTCTGGGAGATAACTAAAAACCATTACATTGAATTCCCAATCCCTATATTTTTGCCCACCTGCATTTTTGATTTCCTTCACAGGCTAATTGTACAATATTTCAGAGTCCGATTCTTTTTGTACAGCAAAATAACGGTTTGGTCATATATACTTATTGTGTATCTAATTTATATTTTAATATATTTAACATCTACTGGTCATCCTGCCATCTGGGGGAGGGGGTGGAGAAAAGGAGGGGAAAAATTGGAACAAGAGGTTTGGCAATTGTCAATGCTGTAAAGTTACCCATACATATAACCCTGTAAATAAAAGGCTATTTAAAAAAAATATACAGACAATAAAGGAAAAAAAAGATATTCCACATGAAGGAAATACCACTATATTTTAGAGTTGGAGACTTTGTGGCTCTATAAATGAAGCTGAAAAAGATGAAGAGTATTATCTTGGCAAATGTCACTTGCAGGGGTTGCCAACAAAAGTTCATCTATATACTGGACCAAATTGAAACATTTAAAAATAATGGAGGATAAGTCCTGTTGGTTTAATTGACAGAACAGTACCTACTACCTTGAGATGGATATGTCCAAGTTCACTGAGAATTCTTCCAGGTGAAAACAAATAGGTATTGGGAATCTGAGTGAATGGAGATAATTTAAAAAAAAGTGGAGCACAAAGTTATCATTGTAATACAAGTAGACAATAGTAAAGACAATAATGTCAGGTTTAGGTACTACTGGATATGCAGGTTTAATATAAGCATTATTATAGTATATAGATCTTGTACAAAGCAATAAATAGGTCTGTGATCTGGGTCTGGTTTGCAGAATTAGAATATTACACAAAGACTTGGATGGTACAATAATACATTTCCTAATAGAATTAGTAATAATGAGGTGCAATTCCTTCAACAGCCTCTCAAGGCAAAAAGTAGTCAAACATAGGTGGTAGGGGGTCCCCTTTTAGAAGTACTTGTAGCTAGAACAGCAGATTTTTAAAAATCTCACATCTGAAGATGAATTGGCCCAAAAGGAATCACGGATGTCCAGTGGAAGAATAAGATTTTCCCCTTTCCTTTCTCTTAATAGTAGAAGACAACACTGGAAATAAAGGGCCAGTCTCCTCCTTTTCATCAGTGAGATCTGTTTATACAGAGACAATAGACTGAAAATCCTCTGGGAGGTGTAGAGTGAGGGAATTGCTAAGAAGGCATGAAATGGTAGTCTTTAATTTATACATCCTAGCAAATTAACTGCTGCCTCTGGCATTAACAAAAAAGAATGCTGAACTGAAAAGGTCTATCTAGTTTGTGATGATAGAATGAGCACATCTTGGGGTGTTCCATAATTCTAACAGTGGTGTGGCATGGAATTTAGTAGAATATGTATACATAGGATTTGGTTTTTTTCTTTTAGTTTTTTTTTTTTTATTATAACTTTTTATTGACAGAATCCATGCCTGGGTAATTTTTTTTTACAACATTATCCCTTGCACTCACTTCTGTTCTGATTTTTCCCCTCCCTCCCTTCACCCCCTCCCCCAGATGGCAAGTAGTCCTATACATGTTAAATATGTCTCAGTATATAGTTTCTTTTTTAAAACTGAATTAGGGTGCCAGTGTAAAGTAATTACAAGTCATCACCACTTTTAAGAGTTAACTTGAGGGGGCAGCTAGGTGGTGCAATAGATAGAGGACCAGCCCTGAAGTCAGGAGGATTTGAGTTCAAATCCAGCCTCAGACACTTAACACATCCTAGCTCTGTGACCCTGGACAAGTCACTTAACCCCAATTGCCTCAGCAAAAAAAAAAAAAAAAAAAAAAAGAATTATATGAATATGAGGCTCTCCAATGTGAGGAGGGACAAAGATTGGAATAACTCAGGCAAGGACATTTGATTCAGGAGTAACACATTTTTCACCAGAGTCCATTGTCTCTGACTCTTCCCTCACATCTTCATGTGAAAGACTGGCTTGGAAGTTTCACAAGTCACTTCTGTTCCTAAAGTGTAGATTACATTTTAAATTCATAATTCCCTCCCAATATGCCCCTCTTTAGAAGTATAAAAATATATTGGTATCTCATTGGAGCTGGGATTCTTTTGGCATTGGTTGAAATTGAGGGGGTTTCCTTTTTTGATTTTTCTTTTGGATTTTTTATGTCTTCATTCTTACCTTCATAATCCTACTGAGTAATGGCTTTGAGTTATTTTCATGCATATTTTATCGATGAGACTGAGACTTGGCAAAACTAAATGATTTGTATGAGCTCACATAGTTAATTAATAGTGGTGGAATCGTGATCTAAACCAGGATTTCTGACTTGAATTCTAGCTTCTTTTCACTATTTAAGATCTAATAATGTATTGTCTATCCTTTTTATAAATGGATTTTTGTTCACTGATTCTTCTACTTTCTAATATCTAGCTTTTGTTTTAGCTACCAATGTCCATTAAGCCTGATCTAATAATAATAACCCACATTTGTATAGTATTTACACAACCTTATGATTTAAATTATTAAAATGTGACTATTTCCCCTCAATTTATGGATAACTGAGATTAAGAGAGTTTTAAAAAAGTGTTCATTGCCACACAGCTAGTAAGAAACAAATCTATTATTTGAGCCTAAGTGAACCTGGCTTTAAGTTCCATCTAAAAATTCAAATTCCAGCAGAAACCTTTCCTAATCCTTTTAATGTTAATGCTTTCCCTCTGGTTCATTATCTTTAATTTATTTTGTCTATATATCTTGCTTATATATAAATATTCTTCTGATTATCTTTCCTTGAATTCCCAGATTATAACAGTGCCTGGCACTTGGCAGAAGCAAAATAAATGCATTCTGACTCCAAATCCATGATCTTTCTCCAATATTATAATTATTGCTTTATTATTCTAAGCTTTAATCTGTTTTCTATAGGTGCCATAGGAGTGACAGCTACAAAGAACATTCAACCAATTCTCTTATTTTGCAAATGAGGAGAACTGAATTCATTGTAGATAACATTCTTCAGTTCTAATCTCATCATCCTGCTGATATAAACAGCCTCAGCCTCCTCTCCTCTTTGATTGGAGGAATAGTGGTTAGAGTACCAAAACCCTAAGAATGCCCCTTTATAGATAGCATAAATAGGACTCTCACCCTAGTTTCAACTCCATAGAACAAGGTTTTCTTGGAATTCCCAGTCTCTTTCCTTCCACTTTGCATGCCTCCCCCTTTATAGTGTAAGCTCCTCAAGGGCAGAAACTTTTTTCTTCTATTATTAGTAGTAATATCCCTGGAGTGTAAAACAGTGCTTGGAATATAGTATGCACTTAATAAAGGCTTATGGAAATTATCGTACCAGTCCTTGAATACATAAAGACAAACAAACAAAAAATAAATAAAAACAAAACCCCTGATCTCAAAGCAATTACATTCTACTGAAATAAAATCCTAAAGATGCTACATAGGATCCATTCAGGCTTAATAATTAGAAATTTAAGTTAGATGTCCAAAGGGCTATAAAACTGTGCATACTCTTTGATCTAACGGTGTTTCTAATAGATTTGTAACCTAAAGAGATCATAAAAAAGGAAAAAGGATTCACATGTGCAAAAATGTTTAGGAACTGGAAACTCAGTGGACGCCCATCAATTGGAGAATGGCTGAATAAGTTATGATATATGAATGTTATGAAATATTATTTTTCTGTAAGAAATGAGCAACAGGATGATTTCAGAAAAGCCTGGAAAGAGTTGCATGGACTGATGTTGAGTGAAGTGAGAAGAATCAGGAAATCATTGTACACAGCAACAAGATTATGTGATGATCAACTGTAATCTTCTCAACAATGTGGTGATTTAAGGCAATTACAATAGACTTGGGATGGAAAATACCAATCACATCCAGACAGAGAGAACTATGGTAACAAGTATGGATCAAAGCATAGTATTTTCACCTTTTGTTGTTGTTATTGTTGACTTGTTTTTTTTCTTTCCCATGTCTTTTATTTCCCCCTTTTCATCTGATTTTTCTTCCACAGCATGACAAATATGGTGATATATTTGGAGGAATTGCACCTTTATCCTACATTGGATTGCTTGCTCAATGGGGGCAGGGAGGAGAGAGGGAGAAAAATTTGGAACAAAAGGTTTTGCAAAGATGAATATCGAAAATTATCTTTGCATATATTTGGAAAAATAAAATACTATTAAAAAAAGAAATCTAATTAAGGTCTTAGGCAGTGACAATAGAAACAGCAGCAGCAACAATGGTTCTGGTGCCAAAGAACACTGACTATGTAACTTTAGGCTAATCATAAACTCTTCAGGCTGGATGTTTCCTGATCTGGAAAAGGAAGTGAAGGTGGCAGTAGTTGTGCTTGTTGTTTGTTGCTGTTCAATGGTGTCTGACCCCATTTGGGGTTTGCTTGGCAGAGATATTGCAATGATTTGCCATTTCCTTTTCCAGTTCATTTTACAGATTTTACAGAATTCAAGCAAACAGAGTTGCCCAGCATCACACATCTAATCAGTGTCTGAGACCATATTTGAACTCAGGAAGATAAATCTTACTGATTCCAAGCCCACTGCTCTATCCACTGTGTTACCTAGCTTCTAATGTCTGTTGTCTAATAAAGACATTAGAGTAAATAGCCTCTGAGGTTCCTTTCCTATCTAACTTTATGATCCTATATCTTAAAAGGTCAGGGAAGAAAGAATCTCAGTCTATGAAAATCTGATGTATGTCTCTATGTGTCTCTCTCAGAATATACCTATCTCTCTCTTTGTATCTCAGTTTCTCTGTGCTTGACTTATAGGTCTTCTTGATAATTAGACACTGTTTCCAGGTACCCAATTTGAATAGTTCATCTGTTCAGATCCCTAGCAATGAGACTCTGGTCCATGGCTCTCTGCCAGATTAAGCCAGATGACACATGAAATTCAATACATTTAATGAAACAATATCAAGGTAATAACAAGGAAGTAAATTAGGTATCAGCATTCATAGTGCAGATGGCATTTACTTCTCATGCCTCTAAGGAAGATAATGAATCAAATCACCATTCAATTCCCTTGTGTCTGTAACACAGTGAAAGAAGGTTACAGTCCATTTAAACTCATGGTATTTTCAGAGAGCTGTGTGCCAGTCATGTAAACTTATTCTCTCTGCTCTCAGTTTCACCCTAGCAGCTAGCAAATAAATCCCCCCTTGGGAACAAAAACTTCCAAATGTGCTTTCTGCACCTCCCTCTGTCTCTTTTGTATCTGTGTTCCTGCCACAATATCCTGACTCCTGAAGCTTTGTTCAGGCTGTCTCACCTCCATATGGATACACTCACAATTGCTTCTCCTCTTTCCTAATCTCTAGGCTGTACCTGCTCCCATAGTTTACTGTGATCACATCTCACTGCTTGGTCTCTGCCCCTAAGGGTCCCATCCCCTTTTTAAACTGAGCCTGTTGGAAGTCTGCCTATCCAATAAAAGTGTAGTCTGCATGATATCAACATGCTGTGTGCTTGTTCACAGACTTCTGGGAGATGTAGTTCAATAATAATTTCTTACAATATTCAAGGCTCTCCTTATATAAATATAGAAAATTAATTCTGTTATTAATTAGTCAGCAAGTATTTATTAGCACTATATGCACAAGTATTGTGAAACACAAAGAAAGGCAAAAACGTGGCTTCTACCCTAATTGAGTTCATATTTTATGGTAGAGACAACATACTATAACTATACAAAGAAAGTTATAAGTAACAATATGAAAATATATATAGAAAATAGGATTTAAACTGAGCCCCGAGGTGAAGGTGAGAAGGAAGAGCATTTTCTTCACCAGGAACAGTTTGCAAAATAGTACATTTGTTGTGCCACAGTTTCCTTTTATTTTCCTGTCTTGGTTTCCCTAAATTATCCTATCTCAATCTCCCTAAATTGTTCTGCCTTAGTTCCTTGAATTGTTCCACCTCGATCCCCCTGGTTGCAACCCCCCTTTCTGACCAGTAGGACTGAGATAATTAAGGTTATGAAGATCTGGTCACACTGGCATTCAAAAAGAGTCATAAAACTCCAGATGTCCTATCTCAGATGCCTAATTGGTATCCTCTACCTCTATCTGTCCAGATTGTCTGTCTCTAGTTTGACTACCCCCTTCATTTCCAATTTATCAGAATTTATAGTCCTACCCCCAACCTGTCAGAACCGAATTAATGGTCCCTTCTTGGAAATTCCCCCACTTACCAGTATTTGGATTCCACCCAGTGGAGTTCCTTGCCCTTGCCTTTCTCTCCTCTGGTCACTTGGAGTCATATATAAATCACTAGAATTTTGAGATGAAAGTCCAATTCAGCCCTGGAGGCAGAATGGATTCTGCTCTGCTTCCAGACGATCCCTCTCAGAAACCCAAATAAAATATTAAAAACTCTCTAATCTCTATCTTGCCTCAGTTTCTCCAGCATTACAAATTATATGTCACATTAAACTTAATGTGATCAGAAAGTATGGAGAGGGGAATAAAGTGGAAAGAAGACTGGAAAAATAAGAAAAAAAACAGATTGTAAAGGGCTTTAAATACTAGATGATTTCATATTTAATGCTTGAGGTAATAGGGAGTCCTGGAGCTCCTGAATGTGTGTGAGGGAAGAGGTAGTGACATAGCCAGACTCAAAGGAAAATCATTTTGACAGTTGAGTGGGAGATTGAATAGAAAAAGAAGTGGCAGGAAACCAACCAGAAGATAGCTACCAGGAGGAAAAGAATGTAATAGGACCAAGAGTACATTAATGAGAAAGGATACCTCTTTGTGTGAAACAAGGGTGAAAAAAGTAGTGAAGGAAGATGTATAAGTGATATGGAAAAAAAAAAAAAAAGAGAAATGAAGCATAGGGAGCTCTTGTTCAATGGCTACCATTTTTTTTCAATGAAATATGAGAGGCAGTTCTTATCTTAAAGGATAGGGGGAGGGAAGACCATGGAAATTTGAGGAGTGATGAAAAGGTTTGGATAACAACTGTTGTGAATGGGAGGATTTCCTTGTTGCAGGAAAGGTTTAATGAATTAAATTCAAGAGACATTTATCAAGCATCTAGTATATATACATGGTATAGTGTTAGGTGCTGGTGGTATAAAGATGAAAAAAATGAAATAGCTATTGCTTTCAAGACATCTGTAATTTATAGGGGTGGAAGGGATACAACATACATACAGATGATGAAAATACCAGATAATTGAGTGGAAAAGAATACTAGAAATTAAGAGACGACGTTGGACTTGTATTTTCTTTTTTTCCCTTTTGTTATTTCCCAAATTTAAATTTATTTATTTATTTTAAGGACTTGTATTTTTTTTTAATAATTATAACTTTTTATTGACAGAACCCATGCCAGGGTAATTTTTTTTACAACATTATCCCTTGCACTCACTTCTGTTATGATCTTTCCCCTCTCTCCCTCCACTCCCTCCCCTAGATGGCAAGCAGTCCTATATATGTTAAATATGTCACAGCATATCTTAGATACAATGTATGTGTGCAGAACCAAACAGTTCTCTTGTTGTACATGAAGAGTTGGATTCAGGAGGTAAAAATAACCTGTGAAGAAAAACAAAAATGCAAACAGTTTACATTCATTTCCCAGTGTTCTTTCTTTGGGTGTAGCTGCTTCTAGCACTTTTCAAAGAAAAAAGAATGATTAGGAAAAAGTTGAGATATTAGGGAATTTGTTCCAGATGTAGAGGGACTCCTTGAAGGAATTCATAAAAGTTGAAGATAAAAGGTTTAAATTAGTGTGTTAAATAGTACAGTTTGATTGAGTAACTACAATTAGAATGAATAATATAAACTAAAACTGGAAATGTAGATTTGAGCCATCATATAGAGAACCTTAAGTTCTAGACTGAGGTGTTGATATTCAATTGTAGAGGGAAAAAAGAGTCATTGAAAATTTTCTGAATGGTAGAATAACATCCTGTAGTAAGATAAGGACAGGGTTACTTCAACTTTTTTTTCCCCCAAGACCCTTTTTTGATCAAGAAATTTTTATGGGATCCAGATATATAGGTATATAAAATAGGCATACAAATTAAACATTTACTGATAATATATCATAAAGAAATCTGTTTTAAAGCAATTCTTTGGTATGGATATATTTTTGCCATTTAGTAAAGATAAAAGCAAATTTGCCTACTAATGAATGGATGTTTGTTTATTTTGACATAAAGAATTAAATTAGGAGCAGCAAGGTGGTGCAGTGGATAGAGCACCAGACCTGAAGTCAGTTGGACCTGAGTTCAAATCTGACCTCAGACACTTAACACTTCCTAGCAAATCACTTTACTCCAATTGTCTCTGGGAAGAGAGAGAGAGGGACAATTAGGTGGTGCAGTGAGTAGAATACCAGCCCTGAAGTCAGGAATATCTGAGTTCAAATCTGGCCTCAGACATGTACTACTGCCTAAGTTACTTAACCCCAATTGTCTCAGCAAAATGAGTAAATAAATAAAAATAAAGAATGACATTCTGGAATATTTGATATGTTTTTTTTACCACCCCACATTCAGTTACACGACTCCATATGAAGTCATGATCCACAGTTTAAGAAACTTTGCCTTAAGGTGATACACTTGTGTATGTAATGAATTTGACAGGGTAGAGAAGACCAGAAAGAAGGCTACCAAAAAAGAGA
This sequence comes from Sarcophilus harrisii, assembly GCF_902635505.1. Classification (NCBI taxonomy): domain Eukaryota; kingdom Metazoa; phylum Chordata; class Mammalia; order Dasyuromorphia; family Dasyuridae; genus Sarcophilus; species Sarcophilus harrisii. The sequence continues at coordinate 288,487,018 of NC_045428.1, forward strand.
CACTGTTTCTTTTTGTGCAAATCTTTGCTTTGAGTTATCTCTCTGTGTGCTTAAAGTTGAGTGACTATGTATTTTCCTCCCATTTCTTTCTGTCTCTATCTCATCTCTGCTTCTTTCTCTCTCTCTCTTTTGGTTTGTTTCTGGCTCAATTCCTTTCTAAATCTCACATCTTTAACTGGTCATAATGTGACACTAGAGAATCAGCCTGTTGCATGTGTGATTAGTGAGTTCCTTCTGGAGCCTCCATTTCAGGAATTACCTATACCAGTTTTATTCATTTCTAATCCAACTCAACTCCTTACCCTAGACTTTTTTTTTTTACCTCAGAATGTAAGCTCCTTGAAGGTTGGAACGGCTTTTCTTTTTACTTGTATTTGAATTCCCAGCACTTTAGTGCCTGGAACAAAATGAGAGCTTAATAAATGTTTTATCCAGTCTTAATCTGTTGGATGTAAAAATTCAAGAAGATTGTCTTTAAATATCACCTCTGACATTTACTAGTTGCATTTCCATGAATAAATTTACCCTCTGTGAGCTTCAGGCAATTTTCTAAAAACACAGATGGTTCTTACAAGTACTAGATACTGAAATGAAACATGCATTTATTGAAGTTTTATTCTTTCCCTTTTTTAGCTTAAATGAATATTTGATACTTTTCTCTAAAACATAAAATGGAGCCTTCAATTAAATAATTTTTATCTGACAATAGTTCCATTTCTTCCCTATAGTTCCACGACTCATAATTTTTCTTTGACTTCATCAGGGTTTTGTCATGGGGTGAGCATAGGCAATGATGATGGCAGCATGGCGTTTTCCTGCAAATGGCAATCGCATTGCATGAACCTGTCATTCATTCTTTTTGGAAGGTATGTGGGCTTGTTTATTAGATTAGTTTTGATTGCAAAATCTATACCAGCTTCACAGTACTCCCTTTAACTGCAGTCACTTAAGAAAAATCGTGTATCCAGCTCCTACTTCAGTAAGCTGGGTTTCACTTGCCAGCCTTGTTTCACTCAGGACTATTATTTGGATTGGATATCTGTTGAGTCCTCTTGCAACAAGAGCTATTCTTCTTTCAGATCTACTGGATTTTGTATTGTTTATAAGTGTGTGCATATTTTGTGTTCCCATGGTGAATGGAATCCACTTTGATACATTTTTTAGTGTCTCAATCACTGAGTGGGATCCCTGCTTACCATGGTAATCAGGTCAGGATTGGGTAAGCAGACAATTTTTAGGGCACCTTTTCTGGCCCCTTCCTCACACCTGGAGGTGAGAAATACGATCCTTAAAAGGCTGTTCCGATACCTGGGGGCTGCTGAATCCCACTGCTGTTTCCAATGAGAAGATGACCCTGTGGCCTGGGCCACCTGTGTGCAGGGCTGGGACTACAATGCATCCACACCTGCTTCTTCATCATTTGCCCACCTCCACAGAGCTTTGAAGGTGGAAATAGTGAAATGGTATAGTGATATCTTTTGATTCTTGTGTAAATTAGATTTAAATGAATCAGAATTGCACAAAATAGTTGGTCTCAGTCTCTTGTCCAGAGTCATCGCAGTCTGGTGACAGGACAGTCAAGATGGCTGGTGATGGCTCAAAGTACAGTGGATGACCTTAATGTCTGAGGTCTAACCAGGTTCTAAGAGCTCCACAACACCTGCTTCACTGGGTTTCTTAGCCATTGGAACAAATTATTCTCATCCTTCCATTCCACCAAGGGAAGTCTTTACATGCTTGGGGTAGACACCCCCTTAGCTCATCATGGGGTATGGAGACTCTTTGGTTACCCTCAACTTGGTTTAACCCTTCTACAGGAATGGTTTATTGAGGGGTGGCCTCTGTGTATGTAACAGCTTCTTGGAGCCACAGAGAATTAGGTGGATCAGATGGACACCATAGGTGGAAAGCATCCCTGTAAAGGGCCTCATCTCAGGGGTACCAGTTTTCCCCAAACATACTCTACCCCATGACTCACAATAGTAAAACAAAATAAACAAATACTTCACTTTTTACCTCCACTCTTTGTCATGAATTAGGTAAGCCTGATTCAGGCTTGTCTCATGGGAAGACAAGTCCTTAGCAATAACATAGGAAGGCTACTCAGTACATGTTATATTTACCATTCTGTAGACAGTTTCCACCTGTCAGGATAGAAACACTGTCAAATCTGCAGAGCAAGGAGTGGTGACTCATAGACTTTAGGCACTTGCCAAATCTGAAGAACCTAGATTCCATTCTAACTCATCCTTTTAATGCCCCTACTTGACAGAAAGCCAAATCAACAAGGCCCAGGCCATCAAGAAATCTTGACTCTACTAATGATTTAGTCACCCAACTGTGCCTCCAATTAAGTGTTGGGAACAGTTTCCTAGCCTTTCAAGAAAAGAACCATGATTATTCTTCCCTATAGAGGGTCTAGTGACTAAATACGTGCCTCTCATTCCCCATAGTCCCTATGATCTTAAAAATCCATGAAAATTTTTTTGGCCCTGTCTTCATATCAGAAAAGAAGTCTGAATTATCATGGTGATAGAAGATGAAATATGTTGATATTACATTATATTGTACATATGTATATTTTATGCATTTCTGAGTTTCTAAACTTTTTCTGGGTCTTCTGTTGGTCTTTGCATATTGTCTGCAGTTTTTATGAACTGAAAATTTTCCATTTAATTTATTATGTCTACCAGGGATATCAAAATCAAGGTGGAGAAACTAATGATGTAGAAGGGATAATTGTAATGTAACCTATACAAACTGATCCTATTACTAGACTACTAAAACTTTATTGTTGATTGAAGAAGGTGAAAGTTGGTTAAGAGCTGACTTATTCCATTCTGCAATTTTGGGTTGACCCTTCAGTGGGGAGTTGGGAAGCAAGTTCATGGTCTTCACTTTGGTTAGGTCCTTGCATTACCTAGCATTTATATAGTGTTAAAGATATGCTTTCTAAACCCCTCATGTTAGAATTTTTATTTTAAAAACTTTAGGGGAGTATAGTCGGTAGAGTGTATAAATATGAGCTCTGTGATGACTATACTAATCTATTAAATAAGTTGGAATTTCCCTTTTTTTTGCAAGGGAAAAGGATAGTGGAGTAACACAACAGCCAACTTATCAGAAGGACTTCTGAAGTCCATGGTTGCTTGAGATACCAGTGATCCTTTGCAAGTGAATTGTAGTCAAATTTGGACATACTTATAGATGCCAGAAATCTCAAAAGCAGTTTTGACTAGCTCCAGGCTAATCTTATGCAGCTTGTGGCTTTCTAAACAACCAACTATCTGGCTTATTATGTCTACTGAATCTTCTTCCTTAATCCCTACTTCCTGCTTGAACTATTAATATTTCACCCTACTCCATTCCCTTTTTAAACAGCTGAAAACTCTCCCTCTCTGCTCCTTTGCAAGTTCTTCTCAGATAATAGACAGTTTTGTAAAATGTAATTAGACCACATTTCATTTACAATTCCTTTTTTTGGGCCTGAAATCTTTTGTTAACAGTGGGAAGGGATCAAGAACAGGATGTAGGACATACATGTTCTAGTTCTAAATATGTCACATACTTGCTTTATGGCTTTGACCAAAACATTTCACTTTTCTGGGTCTCAGTGTAGGATCATAGTATTTAGAATTGGAAGAGGCATTAGAGATTCCACAATATAGTTATAGTCTGTCATTTTTTTAATGTCATATATGTCATTTGACTTTATGTCAAGAGTATTGTTTGTCATGAGGAATGATGCAACTTTGAGAGCCTCACACATGTAAATTTAATTGCAAATACAAATTCTATGTAATCCAAGGCTTACCTAGAGGCTCACCTCAATGACACATTCATTAAGGTTTAATGACCATTTTGCAGATGATGAAACTGAGACCTAGAGAGAAGTGGTTCAAGAACATTTTGTCTATTTTATGAAAGAAAAAGAAAAACTTAGAAGGTGTATAGATTGTTAAATCTGTTAGTCTACAGAAAGACATGGAGATAGGAGGTAATGCAACAGCATGTGTAAGGGCAGCAAAAGGAACAATTTAACTGGACCATAGAGTAAGTGAAGGAGAAAAATGTATAACAAAGTTGGAAAAATAAGATTAATTGAAATTTTCTCAAGATAAATTAGTTTCATATCTCTTAGAGAATCACTGTTTTTTGAACCTGCCATACATTTGTAATATATTTGGCATATATTGGGCTATATAACCCTGGACAACTTTCTTGCCTTTTCAATGTCAAACTGAAATAGAAATGGATTCCTGCTGTCCTGATCACATGTTGACTTAGAAAACTACAGATTAATATTGTCCATGTCATATTGTATTTTTAAATTTTATTTCATTAAAAAACTAATTTACAATGATGTTTTGTTATGGTCCAGATCATAGTAGGGAGTTTTGTGGAATACATGCTACATATAGTGAGTTCAACACTTCTAGTATCAACTTTCTAAGTTGCAGAGAAGGTACTGATTTATATTAATAGAAGGTATTTTTCACCTGAAAGTTTTTTCTTCAAATAAAATCATAAGTTCCTAGCCCTAGCCCTAGCCTAGCCTATAGTAAATTAAATTAAACTCAGATTTGCATTGCCTTTTGAGGTCATGGAGGAAGGAAAGAATGAAATTAAACAATTTTCTCTTGCGTGATTTAGGGTCTTGCTAGTGACAGATCTGACTCAGTCATATACATATATATATATATATATATACACACACACACATTCATATGTATATATGTATGTTTACGAGCACAAGAGGCCAAGTCATCCAAAAGAATAGCAGCAGAATCATATTAATGTCTACAAGTACAAGTAAGGATGAATGGGGATTCAAAATATAGGAGGAAGTACTTCTATAGACCAGTTTAGAAGGCAATAAAAGAACATGAGGAATGAAATTTTATACATCATGTGACAAAGCCTTCTGAGGTGGAAAAAGATTTAATATGTCCTAAAAAAAGAAAATAACAAGAATTAGGGCAACTGATGGATATCAGATTCTTTTTCTGACCCAAATCCCAATAGATATGTTTCTTAGAGCTATCACAGATTCACTACATCAGCTCAAGGGAATTAATTAAATTTTATTTCTTCATCTGCTAAAGGAGGGTTAGAATAAGTCTACCTCTAGGGGTATTAAGAGCTTAAAAGGACCTTACAGTGGTCAAAGAGAACACTCTGGTAAAATTTGAAGACATTGGTGAAATTAGATTAAATGTGTGCATTTTTGTTAACAGCTGCTAATGAAAAATAGTAAAGCAATATTTGATATTCTACATGGCATAAAATTTACTTCAATCAACAGGTATTCTTTTGGTATTCCAAACCCCCTATTAAATGGTCTATGCCATTGAACTTTACTAAAAAACACATTAACCTTTAGTCTTGGTTTAGATCAATATTTCTGTTGTCAGATGCCTTAGAATGCTTAATTTGATCATAGGCCATTTATTATCTAATGTATACAAGATCAAATATCAAATAAAATATTGTATATAAAATGGTGAATTTCTTTCTTTGTTTTTTTTTTAAGGTTTAGAATAAATTCAAGTGACTTGCAAAGCTGTCCCAGTTTGTGTTTCCTTTTTTCTGAACTTGCTTATATCCTCTCTTGTGCGTTTAAAAAAATGTATCAATATCTTTTTATTTACTTTTGTTATTGGCATCACTATTACTAGTTCTTCTCTTGCTCTTCAATGTGCTCCTAATTAAAAAGAGCAGGAAGGAAACTCTTGTACAACAAAAAACAGAGACAAGTAAAATAAATCTATACAATATTCATGTACAAAAATCTATGACTGTCTTTTCACCTTGAGTCCATTACTACTCTATGAGGAGATAAGTAGGATGCTTAATCATATGTCTTCTGTTAGTCAGTAGAATAAGTTCTTTTATACTTATTGTTATTTCCAATATTATTGTTATTGTATAAATTGTTCTTCTGGTCTTACTCTCTTTGGTCTACATCAATCCATAAATGATTTCTTAGAGTTCCCTCAAAATGTAGATGAGGAAAAACAAAAAGATAATAAATAAAAATTATTTTTAAAAAAATTGGTATTTACCTGATAGCCTTAAAATGAAAGGAAAGATGTGATCTCTCATCACTGAACTTGGTTTTTTATTTAGAATCAGTATCACATTGCTTAACATATACTTATTCTCTCATTGTACACCATTTTCATTACCTAATTAGTTTAAGTCTATGAAAATAGGAACTATGATGTATGTGTTTTTCTGTATGCTACAGTATCTAACAGTTTTACCTAACAGGACACATAATAGCAGGTCAGTTAATATCTGGCAAATGATTGAGCTAGCTTCCTCCAGTGCCTTCAAACTGAAGATGACTGAAGGTATACTGAGACTTCCCAGTACTAATCTTGGCCAAAATAGTAATCCCTGGTGCTGTCCTGGTATAGTTTCAAATGACCTAAACTGGGTTAAAACTAATTCAGTGCCAAAAGGAGAGGTCAAATGTCATTGGCTATGCTTGATTTTCCACCAGGCATAAAAATAAAAAAAAAGATGAAGCTACATTGACTTCTCTGGTTTGTGTAGACCAAGAACAAAAATGAAATTTTAAGATAATCTAATTTCACTCTCCTATTTTACAGATGAGAAAAACAAGGTGAAGTGATTTGCATGTAGATTCACAATGTAGCAAGAAGTAGATCATTCAAAGTATATCTTCTTATTTCAAATCTAATGCATTCTTTCATTCTTCTTACTCTTGTATTTCACTAAGCTTCCTGAATTATTGACTACAATCATGAGCTAAGTAGTCTAGGATGATCAAAATTTCATGGTAAAAATAAAAATTAAAAGGGAGGAAGAATTGTGGGGTTCACTATCATTTCAGAAGACTCTCTTGGGATACTTGGAAATACTGAAAATGACTTTGAAATGGAAAACATAGAATAAAATTGAGATTTCATACTATATAGGCCATGTGCTAGCTTGCTTATCAATGTTTTGGGATATATAGTTAAATACTGGCTTTGTGATGTCAAGAAAACAAGACTCCAGATTTTTGGAAGATTTCATGTGTTGAGTGTTGAGTGATTTGGGAAGACATGGATGAGAGTTATACAGGAGGAGCAGTATATGAGATGTGAGTTGTATCATGGGAAATAATATTCATGTTGCTAACATCACGATTCACTAGCATATTATATTGTAATTAAAGGGATGATTCAGAGTCATTTAAAAAGAGATCTAATGATCACTAAAAGCCAGCATGAACCGGACATTTCCAAGAACAAGACATTTTGGGCAATTCTCATTTCCTTTAAAAAAATAAACAGTTATATATATCGTAAACATAGAATATCATGATTTCAGCAAAACACTGACAAAAATCTCTCACACTACTTTGTAAATAAGATAAAGATGTATGGGCTAGATAAGAACATATTAGGTAAGTTTGAAATTGGTTGAATAAGCAAACTCAAAGTCTACATGTATGTAGAACCTTGTTATGAGCACTGGTATGACATATATATTTATCTGAATTAGGAATTAGGTTGGTGATTTGTTCCTAGACAGTTTGATGTTTGCATTATTGAAATAAACATTTTTAAATGATATTCATTGATAAATTATTATTAATAATATTAGTAGTAGTAGTAACATACCATTTGCTCTAATAAGGACATGTAATGGTAAAATATTTTTACTTATATGCTATGCATTATAGTTAATTGTTATTGTTCAGTCATTTCAGTTGTATCCAATTCTTTGTGATTTCATTTAGGGTTTTCTCGGCAAAGACACTTGAGCAGTTTGGCACTTCCTTCTCCAGCTCATTTTACAGATAAGGAAATGAGACAAACATAGTTTTGTAACTTGCCTAAGGTCACAGAGCTAGAATCTATGGCTGCATTTGAACTCAGATCTTTTGACACACATCCAGTGCTTTATTCAATGTACTTCCTAGTTCCCTAAACAGTTGGTTGTTTTCATGATCTATTTTTTTCTTCTTTTAAAATATTTTTTGTTATAAAAGATTTTTAAAGGAAGGAATTGGGGAAAAGATATGCTAATACAGGTAATATAAAAACCCCAAAATTATCAGTTAGAATTTATCTCCTTCTCTGAACTTTGATAGCAATTGTACTTATTTGTCAATTGATCATGTCATGATTTGGGAGAGCTTATCTGTGAAGTACAGGTTAGCACCCTGGATGCCTTAGAATCAGCCGGAATCAGGATAAGCAAAAGTCCTTGGTCTTTATTCTTGGTCTTTAGGGGGAGACGTGAAGGGGATGGACACAAGTTCTCCACATCCTCCCTTCTCCTCGTTCACAGCCAAAGTGACCCTGACTTGTCTCACTCCACCCCCAATCCCTCCTACAATTATCTGTATACACCAAAAGATCAAACCAGCACAGAATAGTGAGAAAGGCCATTTTCTAAGCATATGCTAATAGAATATTGTCCAATTGGTAATTAGACTTAAGTGCTTGGTTGTCTGATTCTAGTGCATCTATTCAGAGTTTCAGCCCTTTACACTTATCTATTTTCTTGAGATTATATTTATGTATTTGTTATTTAAGCAGATAATTTTAAAAATTGCATTATAAAGCCCTTGAGATCTGGGACCCTTTATGATATATGCTTACATCTTCATGCAACTGAATGTACAGTATATATTTAATATATACATGTTTATCAACAGAATGGATTAGAAAACCCTGAATTTAATTGATTGATCAACTGTATCAGTTTGACCTGGAGGACAATTTGAGTGACAGAGTTTTTCTTTTGCTTTGTCATTGGCAGAAAATCCAAGCCTATGCCTTTTTCAACTGCATCAGGGGACAACTATGGCAAGCATTGTAGTAATCTGGAAACTAGAAAATCACGTAGCTGACCTAATTAGGTACATGCCTTTACCAGACAAAATAATAGATGAATGACTATCAGTGACCAGTGATGGATAGAACCTACCCAGACTAGATTCTAGTCTTTGGAAGACACCAGTGTTTTAAGTCTGGTGATTAATTCTTTCATGAAATTAAGGTTTGGGGTAGCAGTTAGTCTCTTTGGTCCCTTGCTCAGTATTTTAGGCTTCATCTCAAAGCTTATCTATGCAGATGTTTTGTCAAAGATGTAGTCAATCCAGGTGTGGTAATATACATTTATAATCCTTGTTACTGGGAAAGACTGATGCTGATGGGATATTTGAGTTTGGGGTTATATGCTGCAGGAAATCAATTGTTGTCTTCACTAAATCTAGTACCAGTATGGAGAGACTTTGGGAGCAAAGGATCACCAGATTATCTAAAGAGAGACAAACAAGCCAAGATCAGAAACATCAGGTGATCAGTAGTAGGATTGAAGTGTGAATCACCTTCGTATTGCTAATCTGAGTGATACAGGAAGATAAAATATCTAGATAAATAGATAAAGATATATATTCAGCATACACAGGTACTCCATCAGCTAGCATCATACCATCCATATGTGGAACTTTTGATTACAGTAAATGGAGTTTTGAATGCTGTGGATAAGTTCATTTACCTTGGCAATATACTTTCCAGGGACGTGCTCATTTTTTAAAATAATATTTTATTTTTCCAAATACATCTAAAAATAGTTTTCAACATTTTTTTATTAGACTTTGTGTACTAAATCTTTCTCCCTCCCTCCTTTACTTTTCCCTCCCCAAGACAGCAAGCAATATGATATAGATTAAATATGTACAATCCTTTAAAACATGTTTTCATATTTGCTATGCTGTGCAAGAAAAATTAGAACAAAAGGGGAAAAAAACACACAAGAAGGAGAAAACAAACAAATAAGAGTGAAAATACTTTGCTTTGATCTAAGCTTGATCTCTATAGTTCTCTCTTTGGATGCAATTAGCATTTTCCAATACACTAACTTGATTCTAATATAATGATGTCATTTTGGTTTTCTTTAAGAATGAAGGATAACAATTAACCATTTAGTGATAGAATAAATTTACATACATCACAGGTTGTCCATAGTTCTAGTGCCTATCTTTTGCTCAATTATTAATGGACAAAGATGCCCAGGGAAGAAAATTTGCTTGTTCACGGTCATATACTTAATAAATGTGAGATTTGCAACCACATCCACTGATCATTGCTCTACTCACTTTATTTCATATAGAATAAATAATACTTTCTCTTTTTGAAAAGAAACTTGTTGCTTTCCAAGAAATAATAGCAATGCTATTCAAGGTTGGTCGGGGGAGATAGCATTAAATAAGGGTCAGAGAAAGAGGAAATAAGTGACAATGGTTGATGATTCCATGCTGAGGAGTATAGAGGAAAGTATTTTCTTACAATTAACAAAATGAAGAGCTATCTTCCTAGGACACATAATCTGTACATAATGGTGTATCTCTCAATATTTACCTGATAACAACTACCCACTTTTGATAGTGTCTAGAGGAACAAATCTTTTTTGCCCAAAAAAGTACCAAGAAAATATTGTTAGAAATTATTAAATCCTCGCTAGAATGCTGAAGACGTTAGAAGTAAAGGTGACATGCTTATTACTACTGGTTATTGAAAACAGGGTTTATACAGGAAAAATCACATTTAGAAAGTGAATACAACCTTAAAGAGAAGTCCAGGAAGAGGATTTGGATTTCTGCTGCTTACAATATAAGAATGTTGATCTCTTGGTGAGAATGGAGAATATTTAATGTGAGGGGTCATAAAAATGTATTTTTCTGGAATCATACAAATATAATTAAGATAACTTGAAATCGAAAAGGGAAGAGAAAAAAAAAAAAAACACACCTCTGTGATATCTAGATTGGTAGCTAGATAGAATAGCAGTTATAATTTAGGAAGAATAGTAATAAGAGATTCCAAACCTTTTTTTCTTCTGTCATTTCTGAAAAAGATAAGGATAGCTTGGTCTAGAAAGGAAAAAAATACCAGTGATCAGCAAATGGAAATATAAACAGTAAGAGATCATGTACCTGCCCTCAATGAATCAAAGTTATTGAGAGATATAATTTCTGAGTCTCTGTTAGAAAACTCATGGAGTTAAAGAGAGCTTTTCCAGGACTATAGAAAAACAAATGCTGTCCTTATTTCTAAAAGAGGAGACTAAACTAGAGAGCTGGATGATTACAATTCTTGGCAAAATTCTAGACAGTAAATGAGAGGATTTGGATTTGATGGTCACTCAGGTTACTTTACATTCTGAATCTATGATTCTATGAATGTGGTCTTACAGCAATGGTTTGAGAGTATCTAAAAAGGCAAATGATTACAAATTACTAAGAGCTGGTGGGCAGCTAGGTGACACAGTAAGTATATAAGAATGCTGATTTTAAAGTCAGGAAAACTCTTCCAGAGTTCAAATCTGGCCTCAGACACTTACCAGTTATATTATCCTGGACCAGTCATTTAAACTTGTTTGGCTCATTTTCCTCATCTATGAAATAATTTGGAGAAAGGAATGGGGGAAAAAAATCTAAAAAATAAACCTCCAGCATCATTGCCTATAATCAATTTCAAATGAAATCACAAAGAGTTGCATGACTGGAATGTGTGAAGAACAAAAAAATCTGGAATAGTTGTGACAAGAATAGGTTATGCTAGGATAAACTCCTTTCCTTTTCCGAAAGGTTCACTAGTCTGGTAGATCAAGGTAATCCTGGAGACTTTGTTCACCAAGTTTTCAGCAAAACATATGACTATTGCCCTGGGTTCATAGCTCACCTTCAGCATTTATTAGCTGAGAAACCACAAGCAAGTCCAGTAACCTTTTAGAACTTTAGCTTACTCAAGCAAAAAATGGAGAAAATAATAATCATATGACTGGTCACAGATTTCTTGTGAAAAGACATTTCAAAAATCTATACAAATATGATTTATTAGTTGGTCAAGAAACAGTTACTAACATTTGACTGTCAGGCATGGTGCTCATTACTGAGGCACTGTTCTTCTTGTGAATAAGAAAATAGATTAGCTAATAGGTGAAAGCAAAAATAGTTTATTGATGTAAAACCCAGAGAATAATCATTCATTAATCAGTGCCAGATGGAAGGAGGGCACCTAGATTGGCACAGTGGGAAGAACAAAGAACCTTGAATCAGATGGATTTGCTGTGTTCAAATATGACCTTAGATACTTTCTATCTGTGTGACCCTGAGCAAGTCACTTAGCCTTTGCTTCAATTTCCTCATCTGCAAAATGAATTGGGGAAAGAAATGATAAAAAAAATCCAAAACTTCAAATTTTTAAATTTATTTTTTGCTGAGGCAATTGGGGTTAAGTGACTTGTTCCAGAGTCACACAGCTAGGAAGTATTAAGTGTCTGAGGTCAGATTTGAATTCAGGTCCTCCTGAATTCAGGGGTGCTACTCAATCCACTGCACCACCTTGTTGCCCCAGTTCAGCATTATTTTCAAGAAAACCCTAAATGGGATCATGAAGAGTTGGACATACTTGAACAACTGGGAGAAAGGTCTTTGGGGAGTATCTCAAAGATCTGTCATTGATTCAGTGCTATTTAATATTTTTATTAATGACTTGAATGGGGACATAGATCAATCAATTAGCTAATTAATCAACAAATATTTATTGAATCTGCTCTGTATCAAGTGCTTTTGTATCTGGAGATACAAAAAGAAAAAAAAAAACATCCCTTGTTCTTAAGGAACTTATATCCTTTTAGGGCAGAAAATAAATTCTTATATAAAGGTAAGAATGATTGTCCATTCATTATCTCTTCCATTTCAAAGTAATTACTTTTTTAAGGTAAGAATATTTGATTGAATAAAACCAAACCATATGGAAACAGGGCTTGAAATGCCACCTTGAATCAATCAAAGTCATTGTGGAAGAGACAAGATCAAACTCTCAGGAATTAAGATAATAGAGATTCTTTAGGGTTTGGATTTTAAAGATGGAAGTTATTTGCTATTGTTTGTCTTTTGCTCTCAGAGGACCAGAGACAGCAGGAAGGTGTTATCTTGACTTGCAAATAAATGAGGCAAGACTGTGCAAAGTCATCAGCCTCATTCTCTCCTCTAAGAGCCATCTGGTTCGATAGCAAGATAGAGAAGTAAAATGACCTTCTAGGAGCAAGGGAGGACTAAACTATAATTGAGAAGGGTTCTATCTCTACAAAGAATGTTGGGACAAGAGTTCCTCAAAGAGGGAAAAAAATTCTTCAAAAAAGGTCAGTTCTTTGCTAAGAGCTAGTTGAATCTACCAGCTGATTGTTAATTGGAAGCATATTACTGAGGCTTGTTGATCTATAGTATTGGAAAACCCCAGAGTTATGTTTAGAAACCAATGTTATAGCTATTTTCTGGGGAACTAACCTACAAATTAAGTTACAAGTTAAGGGAAATAACATTCTATCTTGCTAAATGAGATCCTATCTATCAAGTGCTTAACACAGTGCCAGAAGATATCAAAGTATATACTTGTTTCCTTTCTTCTTTGCAAAATTCTTGGCATACAGTAGACTAATAAATTCAAATTCCTCCTTCCCACCCTCCCTTCTTACCTTCCTTTCTTGTTTTCTCCTTCCCTTCTTCGCACTGTTCCTTCTTTTCTTCCTTCTTTCCTTCCTCTCTACTTCCCTTCCTCCCTTTCTTCTTTCCTTCCTCCCTTCCTCTCTCCCTCCCTTCCTTTCTCCCCCCTTTCTTCCTTCCTTTCTATATTCTTTTATTCTTTCCTTCCCTCCATACTCTCTTCTTTCCTTCTTTCTTTCCTCTCTCCCTCCTTTTCTTCCCTTCTTTTTCCTTACTTTCTTCTTTTCTTTTTTCTTCCCTCTCTTCTTCCTTCCTTCTCTCCCTCCCTCCTTCTGTAATGTGAGAGAAACTGAGGCAGGATAGAGATTAGAGAGTTATAATATTTTATTTATTGGAGAGCTTAATTAACTGACTGGATTGGACTCTTGTCTCCAAGTATCCAGTATTGAATGTGGGATTCCAGGGATTCTTTATAGGGTTTAGTGATTAAGATTACAATGACAGAATGGAGGAAACAGAGTGAGCACTGACATTCTGAGAAGTTCTGATAAGGAAGGTCTGGAGTCCTGATGTCTAAGATAGAAGGTCTTTCTCCTTATCTGGATTAAATATTTACAATTTATAAACTTAAAGTAGCTAGCCTTAAGTTATATCAATCTTAATGGTTAGGAAGAGGGTGTTGCAATCAGGGAGGCTGGGGCAGAACAAGTCAGGGAAATTGAGTAGAACAATTAAGGAAACAGGTAGAATAATCAAAGGAAACTGTGGCATAGCATTTCATTCTTTCTTTCCCTCCCTCCCTCCTTCCTTCCTTGTCTCCCTTTTTTCTTTGCTCCCTCCTCTCTTCTTTTATTCCCTCTTTCCCTCCTTCTGTCCCTCTTCCATTCTTTCTTTGTCTTCCCCCTTCCTTCCTTCCCTCTTTCCTTAACTGAGAGGAGATTGGGTTAAACTCACACTTGCAATGTAAAGAAAATTGGCTTTAGGAATTCTGATCTACCAATGTGACCTTAGGAGAGGTGCTTAACATTCCTAGGCCTCAGTTTCCTCTTCTATGAAATGAGAAGGATGGACTTAAAATAACTTCTAAGTTACCTTTTAGCTCTACATCTACTAATACAGAGTCATGTTGGCCTCCTGGTGGCAATATTGACCCAAAAAAACTTGTTTCTTGTCCAGAGTTTAGAGGGAATTAGGTGATGCAGTAGATGGAGCTCTAGACTGGAGTCAGCAGGATCAGAGTTCAAATAGTCTCTGACACTTTCTCTCTGGTATCCCTATATAATCACATAATCTCTATTTGCCTCAATTTCCTCAGCTGAAAAATGAGGATAATAATAGCACCTATATCCTAGATGGAGTTGCTAAGAGTCTCAAATGAGATAATATTTATAAAGAGCTCTTAGCACAGTGTTGAACCATAGTAGATACTTAATAAATGTTTATTTCCTTCCTTCCAGAGTAAGGCGATATAAAAGACTATATAATATATATATATATATATATATATATATATATATATATATATATATAAAATGATATAAAAGACCTAAAGCTGATATAAAAAAAAAGATATAAAAGAATATAGTCACTTAGGCTCTTAACTTATTGTTGTTATCCTCATTCCTATTATTATTACTGTTGCTAATGTTTTCCATCCATTGTGAGGAACTAATTTACTTTATATTTATACTACAGGAGTCTTGGAGAGGGAGAAAGACTTCCAAAAATTACTTTTCTTGTTGATTTGGGTAATTCATGTGGTTATTTCTCTCTTCTAAATGGTAATGACTTCTATATACCCAGTTCTTTACCCAATTCAAAAGACAGGTTATCTCCTTTATGATATCATGTCAAATTTGTGTTCAGACCCATTGAAGTGAACAGCTTTTGACATTTCCATAGCTTAGATACCACATTTAAAATAGCCTTGAGAAATATAATAATGCCTTTGTGATGTAAATGTATACAGCTCTAGAAGCCTAGAGCCTAAAGGAAATTAAACCCAAGTGAAATCAGGCTATACACTAGAGGGAAAAATACCCATGACCTACAGCACTGATCATACCTTTTCTTCAGGCTAATGAGTTTTAACATCCTTTGGACTAAGGCTTTTACACTGGAAAAGTGTGGGAAAAAACTTGTCAGAGTCTTAAAGGATCATCCATTTCCCAGTAGGTCTTTCCAAAGTGTTGTTGCAAAATTCCATTTTTTCAGGAGAATTATTCTGAGCAAAATCAAGCAGGAAATTACCACTAGTTAATGGTGTGAAAATATTGCTCTACAGATGAAGCAGCAAGAGCTTAACAGAGATTGGGTCCCAAAATTGAAATTATGGGTTTTTACAGAACTACATAACAGTCATAGTTATTTAGGCAAAGCATTGGTGACAAGAGTTTTCAAGCTTTCAAGGCACAAAATCCTTTTCTTTGCATCCCTGGAATATCTATTATGAAGATTCATCTTCTTTACATCTTTATCATTTTATGCATTATTTTAAAAGTTATTGTTTTCAGACACTTTGGTTAATTAGAATTTTTTAAAAGTCTGAGTGGAGAGCAATGGGAAATTAATGTTTACTATCCAAAGATTACCTATAAACCATCAAATGCTCACTACCTTTAAGGAGCTGCTATCCTCCTAGTTGATCAAATATGTAAACACAAATTTAGAAGCAAGATTAATTGACTATAGCAAATACACTAAAAAACTGAGGAAGATGGGGAGAGTTTCTAGGTTGAAGAAAGCTCCTGATCTGAGTTTTAAAGAAAATCAAAGTTCCTTAAAGGTTCTGGTTGAAAGGGAGAGAATCTGAAGTAGTTTGTGGAATAGCAAGTAGACTGTTTTGGCTGGAATGAAGAATGTGTCAATGGGAACTCAAATGTCTGGAAAGATATATTGGAGTTCTATTGTAAAGAGTTTTAAATGCCAAGTTGAATGTTTCAAAATAGAAACAATGGGGAGGCACTGAAGATTCTTCTGTAACAAATAACTATATATTTGTGTAGGAAGATTGAAAAACATATTTTCACCCTCTACATTAAGCAGGCATTTTCATTCCAGACCCACTTACATGCCCTGGGAGAGCTTGGTCCTTTATGAAGACTTAAGCAGCAGCAATAACATAGCTATTATTATATTCATCTGGGAGATTAAACATCAAAATATGAAGCAGTTTGAAGGACTGATGAATAAATATTCTATCATTCATCTTAGCTCTGTGTTGTCCAAAGATTTCCCTAAAGGTCTGAGATTTTTGGCAAGCCAGGCCAGGAAGTTAAACTTATTCTACTGCCAAGTGATCATGTTTTTTCAGTAAGTAAGTGCTGGAGTAGTTTTAGAACAATCCTCCTGCTGCCTTTAACTTTGACTGAAAGATGCAGGATCTCTGAACATCCATCTCAAATTTGCAAATGTCTAACTCAGGATTTTTTAGTCACTTATGCTCAGGAAAGAAAGGGAAAAAAGAAAGCACCCAACAATAACAAAAACAAAGACTTGTTTAAGTAGAATACACTTCCTCTGTTATTTGTGCAAAGTCAATATGTTTTTGGTGTTGCCTCCCTTCTACCTCTTCAGGGAAAAGCTCAAAAACTACCCAAACGTGTAGCAGATGGGAAGAGAGTATCAAGCAAATGAAATCACTCCCTTTTAGTGTCCGCTACATCACTGGCTCTTCCTCTCAGTAGCCAAGACAGGGATTTCTTAGTCATTTCAAAAGGCCAAGTGCTTTTTATAATAAGCCACAAATGTCCTGGAAGTTGCCAGGGAACCTTCAGTACACATGCTACAGGATAGCACCTACACACCCATTCCTGTCATGATTTATCCACATGTTAATAGATCAATAATATAAACCCTGGTTTTAAAAGTAGCAGATTAATTATGTATGCTATTATGTCCTCTTTAGCTGCAGTCAAGTTCTTTTTTTCTTTTTCATTCTTTCCTTTGGCAGAGCATTAGTAAACTAGTGGAACTAGCTGGTAATTGGTGAAACTAGTTTAAAAAATGTATCTTATATATCATGGATGGTTAAATCTATAGGGAATCATAGATAACCTTTGGGTTAGGAATACTTGCACTGGGATCCATGGACTCTTGAGAATTCTGTAAGTAGATTTCAGATAGTCCATGAATGGGGGACACATTACACTTTTATTTCAATATAATTGGTTTCCTTTGTAATCTTATGTAATTTGTTTAATGTCTTTAAAACATTATTTTGAGAAGGGGTCCATATTTTATCAGATTTTCAGAAGGGTTTATAATACAAAATGTAAAGAACTTCTACTCTATGGAAATCTCTTAAATAAAGAAAGAAATCAAATGCCAAAAGGGTGATGTGACATTCTCAATTAACCTTAACCCAATTGACACCCTTCCTAGAAGCTCCTAATATGGAACCTTTCTTGAATCAATGCAAATTTATCCCTAGTATTAGGGGAAAAAAAAAGAACACGTATATTATGCTAAATTTGAGTCAATAGCATCACTTTCATCCAAAAGTCTGCTTACACTCACTACTGTCATTCAGGCTGAATTTTAGAGAGAATTTAATTTTGGTCCTACAAACAAATATCCTTATTGTACCAGAGTCTCATTTCCTGACTTGATTTGTCTTTAACCTTCCAACATTTTTGTGCATTGCCATTACTAGTTTCATGTTTAAAAAAAATTGGAAAGCATATCTAGGCATTGTATCACAAATAATTTAATGAAGCCCAAAATTCCATATTATATATCATATAATTAATTAAAATATGAAATCATAGTTTAGTTCTATAGGAAAATATTAGTTTTGTGGTACACTTGACAACAGATTTAAAGGACAGAGCTTTGGGAAAGCTTCATGCACTACATTTCTGATGGGAAATTTAAGAGCAGCACATAGTTTTCCCTAGGGGAAATACAATCATTAATACTTAAAAATGATTAATAATGTTAATGGGTTTCATCATTCCTGAGAGTGTAATCTAATTGACTCCATCGTCCTGGGAAAAAAAAGGGAGTGGAATAAAGAAAAGAGTTATAACTTTGAATTGAGCAAATTTTGCATGCCAGGAAAATGAGTTGTAGAGAGGAATCCACAAGGCTTTGGTTATTTTTTGAGTACTGTCTGGAGAAAAGTCAACCAAGAACCATAGGCTAAAAAGTTCAGAGTGAGATGGGCAAGAAAAATGTATACTAATTTCCACCAGAATGGTAACTGACTTGAAGATGCTAAATGAACTTTTTGCTAAAATATGCCTCAGAGATCTTGTTTCCTTCCTACTTTACAAATTAAAATTAATAGACTGAATGTCATTTGACAAACTATTGGGTGAACCTGGGAAGAAAATCACATCATTCATAGAATAAAATTTTATAATTTTACAATTTTAGGAGTACATTAGAAAACAAAAACTAGTCATTCCAATTTCTTCATTTTAAAGATGAATAGACTAGTTTAGTAATGTGCCTGAGATTAAATATTTTTAGACATATGAAGGGAAGCTAAGGGGTGCAGCAGATAGAGTGAGGAAAATTTGAGTTAAAATCCAATCTCAGATGCTTACTGTGTAATTCCAGGCAAGTCACTTAATCCCAATTGCCTCTTCCTCCCGCTCCCCCCACCAAAAAAAAAAAAAAAAAAAAAAAAAAAAAAGAGAGAGAGAGAGAGAGAAAGAGAAATATAGTAGATTCTAAGGGAGATATGAAATTTAGATGAAACATGATCATTAACTTTTCAGAGGGAGAGAGGATTATAAGGATAGAAATCTGGATTTATTTCAGCAGAGTATAGAAGTGTAGATTGACAAATTTTCCAATATCTTATAGTCTGACAGTAGAGATGCCTGGGACACTGAGAGGTTCATTGACTTTCCAGGTTCACGTAGTTAGTTCATAGGTGACAGAGGCTAAGCATGAACTCAAGAAGATCTTTGGGACCCCAAGTCCAGCCTTCCATCTACCACCCATGCTATTTCTCAGTAAAGAAAAGCCTTTCAATAGGTCTCTCAGGTATATTATGTTTAAGTCCACCAAGTAGGGATGATTATGGTGCCAAAATCTAGACAAAGGAAAACCAACTTAGAAACATTAACTTTGAAGGAGAAATCCCTAATCCCTTGGGTACAAAAGGGGACAAAATTGCCAAGTAGAAGGAGAACAGATCTAGTGGACCTTTTTGGGAGGTTGCCTTGGGTCAACTGCATTGCAGTTCCATCAAAACTATTGTGGTGAAACAAAGGAATAGAAAATGTGATTGTAGGAACACTCATCAAAAGACATGAGATAATTAACTTCTCAGTGAAAGAAGCCAAAAGTTGGAGGGGGAGAAATTTGGAACTCAAAATTTAAAAAGAAAAGAATGTTAAAATAAATAAATGATCAATTTTAAAATGCCTTTTTTTTTTTTTAAAGATAGCATTGCTGAAAAGTTAAGTTACCTGTATGAATGAAAGGCACCAACATGAGTAATATGGACAATAATATTAGAGGAAAAAAGGACAATTGCAAGCTCTCCTGTTTGGAGGAAAATTCATAAAAGTGGGACTTGAACTTATGGAAAAAGCAGGATTAAGATAAGTTGAGAATCAGAAAGATATCCTAGATGTGAGAAACAATTTAAGCCAAGGAATGGAGGTGAGAAATAACAAACCTGTTCAGTAAATAGACAGTTGACTAGCTGTTAGCACTTTCAGCCTTCTCTGAAATTACTTTGTATTTTTTCATATATAACTTATTTGTGAACATAATGTTTCTCCCCCCAAAAATGTAAACTTATGAGAGACAGGGACTGTTTTTAGTTTTGCCTCTATATCTTTAGCACTTAGTGGGTGTTTAATGATTGCATGCTGAATTGAAATTACAGTAGATAAATATTTCATATTGTTTTCTTTGATATCCTACTTCAGCTTATATACTTTAGAACAGAAGCTTCAAACAAGGGGCTAGTGATGACCGTTTGAGGCCTACAACACTCTTGAGGAACCTGAACTAAATTAAAATGTAATTGGAAAATATTTAACAAAATAAACAAAAAATACAGTAGAGCATAGATAATATTAATATGCTTTTTGAAATCAATATGATATAATGGTCCCTATTTTTATTGAGCTTGAAAGCATTGCCTTAAAACTAGTTTACTTTAATTTAGATCCTACCCCTTTCTCAGATAAGGCAGGTATGTTTAACAGTTATTAATCTGGGTCCCACTGACTGAAGACCAATTAAGTAACATTTTACCCTTTCTTCTATCCCTTAGGAAGCTGGGGATTCTCTTATCTCTGTCATTAATTCCAATCTCAACCAATTGATACCTCCAATTTTAAAGGTCTAGACACTGCAATTTCTTTTAAGTATTTAGCAGTCAAATTAACTATTATGGATATAGCAAGAACAAACATACAAACATATTTTCCAACACAACTTCGGTATCTAGGGAGAGGGGAATTAAGCTGACCACTTAGTTCACTTCCTATTTAGTATTAATCTTACCAAGTTCCAAATCCAAAGATTGCCCAGACCAGCATCCTGGAAACTTGGTTTCACCCAGGACTTCTCTTCTGAGTTAACTGCAACATTAGACTTGGAATTCAGGGATTCAAAATACTCATGGCTTGGTCTTTGGTCCAAAAACCCATTTCCAAAAACTTGAAAAAGGCAAAACAAAAACCTGGCGCAGGCCCTCACTACCTCATGGAAAATTACACTAGCTTGCTGGTTGGTCTGCTTTTGCCATCTTGCATTCAGTCACTAAAGTGATTTACCTAAAGCATCATACCCAAAATGTCACTCTTGCACTCAGTAAGCTCCAGTAGCTCCCTATCCCTTCTAGGATCAAATGCAGAACACTTTATTTGGACTTCAAAGCCCTTTATTACCCAGCACTCCCTGCCCTAACCTTTCCAGTCTTCTTATACAACACATACTACCATGTACTCTTCAATTCAGAGAAGCTGATCTCTTTGATGTTCCATAAACAAGACATTTTCTCAAGCCGTTTTCCATGCCTGCAATGCTCTCCCTCCTCATCTTTGCCTCTTGACTTCTTAGTATCAGCTAAAATTACACTTTCTACTGGAAGCCTCTCCCAATTTCTTTTAATTCTAAAGCTTTCCTTCTGTTAATTATTCCCTTTTTATTCTATATATCCCTGTTACTTGTTTTCCCCTATTGGTTGTGAATTCCTTTGGACAGGGACTATCTTTTGCTTTTCTTTGTATCTCTAGTGCTTAGTTTAGTACCTGGAACAATTTAAGTTATTAATAAAAGCTTATTGGTCAACTGACCAAAATTCTAAGACTAGAAACCATAAGAGGAAGGAGAACAGTGGCCCTTTCCTGCCCAGCTAACTGCAGATCTGGGTACCACTAGAAAGAGAAAACAACTGCCTCAATCAGGTAGAATTAGATATGTAGACGGCTCTATTCTGTGTCCAATGGAAAGAGGTTGCTTCCAATTTCATGGTAAGCCAGTGCAGAATGTCGCCTCCAAGAAGCAAATCCTTGTTTTTGTGAACATAATGTTTCTCCCCCCAAAAATGTAAACTTCTGAGAGGCAGGGACTGTTTTTAGTTTTGCATTTGTATCTTTAGCACTTAGTGGGTGTTTCCATCTTAGGTGGTTTGGGCACAAACCAAAGCTCAACATGTGTTCCCCTCCCAATATCTCTTATTATGTCACTAAACCTTGAAATAATCTTCATGGTCATTTTAGGTGGAATAAAACATGTTACTTGATGAAGATAGATTTGTTGCCTTCTATGCTTGACATCAAAGTGGTCAAGAGCTTATTCACCCAATAAATAATAAGAGTCACACAGTAATTCTAGTAAATCTCTAAATGAGAGTTAATGTTTCTCAGTAAAGCACTGGACTTGGATTCAGGAAGACCTGAATTTCTAATCTTGTTTCAAACACCAACTTTGGGCAAGTCACTCTCAATTTCAGTTTCTTCATCTAGAAAAAACGAAATAATTAACAAAGGGAAGACACTGGAAGCTGAGTAAGGTTTCCAGTAAAAGGAATTTTAGTTGGAAATTAGAGGAAGCTAAGAAAGTCTTTAGGCCCAAAGGAAGGCATGAGAGATCAATAGGAAAAATGCATCTACCTCAATGGATTTTAATGATTTCCTATTTATCTTGTATATAGCTTGCTTTGTATATATTTCTTTGCATGTTGTTTCTCCCATTAGATTGTAAAGACTCTTTTCCTTTTTTTGTATCTCCCAGGGTTAGCATTGTACCTGACAGAGTAGATACTTAATATTTATTGAATGAATGGAATGAATTAATGGGAACTCAAACCATTTTGTCCTCTCCCTAAAACCAAAATTCCTTAATCCACTCTGAGACTATATCTCAAATCTCTCCTTACTTTGTTTCTCCAGTTCTCCTCTGACTTTGTCTTTCAATTATTCTACCTACTCTCCCCTGGCTTTGTCCTTATCCATGAAGCAGCTCTTCAAGGCCCCCCTGATTTTATCCTTCAAAGCATTCTCCCCAATTTTATCCCTCAAGCATCTCCCTAATTCCTTTTGGATTCCTTTAAAACCTTCCTTATCTCCTTAACTCTCTCTTGATGTCTCCCCTTTCCTTCTATCTATAAAAATCGCCCTTTTCCAAAGTATGGCACAAAATAATATTTGGACTTTGTCTGGGACCTTTATTTGTTAATAAAGATACCTTTCAGCAGAGAGAACACCTCATTGTGATTTTTCACAATCTTTGCACCTTATCTTTGCTTTCCCAACCACATTATCAATATATTATTGTGAAGATCAAATGAGATAATAAACACAAAATACTTTTCAAACCTTAAAATAATCTATGAATATTATCATATCCACTTCTTTACAGAAGTGATGAATTCAAGATACATATTTTGAACATGGTAGAAATTTGTTTTGTTTGATTAGCCATATTTGTTACAAAGGTTTTGTTTTTATTTTTTCAGTGGGGGGAAATGGAAGATTTAAAAAAAACATTTTTGTTAATTAATACATGTTAATAAACACACCTCTGAATCACTGTCAAGAAGAGCATATGAGAATATTTATGGCAAGTACCATATACATGATAACTCATATTATTACTCATACGGGAGGAACAGCCATCATTACAACTGAGTAAAATTAACTACCAGGACAGCTAGGTGGTACAGGGGATAGAGTGCTGGGTCTGAAGTTATTAATTTTCCTAAATTGAAATTTAGCTTCAGTCACTTACTTGCTGTGTGATCCTGGATAAGTCACTTCACCCTGTACACCTCTGTCTCATCATCTCTAAAATGAGTTGGAGAAAGAAATGAATGGCAAATCATTTCAGTAATTTTGTGGAGAAAACCGTAAATAGCATCATGAAGAGTTAGATGTGACAGAAACAACTGAACTGCAACAAAAGCTACATTTCTATTTTATAGGCAACAAATATTTAATTAAAGCATCATTTCTTTTCCTTCCTGTAAGACCATATAACTCTACCACTAGCACAGGACTCAGACCTCTCTGCTTTATAATAGACATCAACGTGGCATCATAAGCAAAGTACAACTTCTAATGCCACATTATCAATTCTGAGGTCAGAATGTAGAAGCTTTAGATCTGTGGCAAGAGAGAAGAATGGAATTCAGAAAAGAGGGAACAGAAGTATGCTGTTATGGTCAGGCTCAATGGCAAATAGCCAAAATTAGTTTTCACAGGTCACAGAGTTAAGATCCCCTTTTGCCTAGTACATCCTTAGTTTTATTATTGACAACATCACCTTTGATCTAAGCCTTTTCTCTGAGTTTATTTTACAATAGATGTTAATTCATTTGTCAGTAACAATTTTCAATTGCTGAACACTTTGCTGTAAATATTTTTTTCTCTTGGTTTTCAACTAGGCAGGGGACACTTCCAGATAACATTTATTCTTACTGTTCTCATTTCAAGATTGAACTCCCTTGCAAATAAACTTTGATTCTTGAAGAATTTTCCCGTTACCATTCCATCAAATGACTTTGAGATGTTCAATTAAACCATCATCTCACCAATCCCTATGAATGGTAAGGATCTTTCTGCAGGAGCTTATTTTCTAATGAATGATGAATATACAGAGAAATACAGGGGCACATAACTACTATATAATTTTTGAAAAGAGACAGAGAAAGAAGTTCTCAAAGCATAGTCCATGTATCCTTTATGGTTCCCAAGACTCCCCAAGAGAGTCCATGAGGTTAAACTATTTTCATAATACTGACATTATTTGAATATTAATACAATCCTCTTTTCTAACTATATATCTATATAGAATTTATCTATGTTCTAACTATATATCTAGTTTTTCTTCAAATTTTTTAACCAAAACAATATCACAATAGATTTAAAAATAGAAGCAGATATGAAAATTCAGTCAACTTCTATTCAACCAAACATTAAAGAAATATATGTATATATAATGAATATATTGATACATGTATGTATCAACATATTTGCAAAAATGTATAAAACAATGTCACTTTTCTCATTACTTTTGTTTTATAAAGTATATTTTCATAAAATTTTATTTATATAATTACTATATTATCTTAAATTAATTACATATATATTTATTTATTAAATCTTTTATTGCCTTAAATTTGATTTTTAAATATCAATTTTCTAATATTTTGTATGTATATATAGAATATATAAACAAAAGTTATTTGGGTTCTTAATTTTTAAGAGTACAAAGATATCCCATACCTGAAAAGTTTAAAAACCACCACATTATGGTGGAATTTCAATTAAGTATGTATTTATTAAGTGCTTATCATGTTCTGTTATACTAGGAACACAAATATAAGCAGAAAAAAAGACAGTCTTTTCCTTCAAGGAGTTTACATTTTAATGGGGAAAGACAACATATAAAGTAGCTGATGGGGAGACAAGTACCTAAGGCAGGAGGTGTTGCTAGAAAAAGTTCAGAGAATCAAAAGTGAGACTATAGGGGGATAAAGACATTCATGACCAGGGCTCTCTTATCTTATAATGGAAATTCTTGGAGGAACCAGGTCTCCACAAGACTCCATAGGCATAGAATATATTTCCAATGTAAGAAATTTGGAGATGAAGTGAACTTCCAAAATGAAGACACTTCTTTTTTTGCTGAGGCAATTGGGATTATGTGACTTGCCCAGGGTCACACAGCTAGGAAGCTACGTGTCTGAGGACAAATTTGAACTCAGGAATTCCTGACTTCAGCGCTAGTGCTCTATCCACTGCACCACCTTGCCGCCCCAATGAAGAGAGTTCTTAGCATGACTAAAGTAGTCCACAGAGTGGATCCTGAAGAGGAAAGGCTTTGCTGAGAAGGTAACACCAGACTTAAGCCTTTAAAAAGCTACAAATTTTAAGTAATGAAGATCATTCCATGCACACAGGATGGCCTATACAAAGGCACAGAGGGAATAGAGAGAATTGAGTTCAAGGAGTGATAAAGCAAATGTTTAAAAGGAAAAAAATGTGAAATGAGACTGGAAAGCCAAACTGTGAAAGTCTTTAAATACCATGATGAAGAATCTATAGCAGACCATACCACAAATACATAGGTTTGCAAGACTGCAGTTAAATGGTGGTCATTGTCATCATCTTCCTCTTCTTTTTCTTCCTTTTTCTCTTTCACTGCTTCTTCCTCTTCCTCTTTTCTTCCTCTTCTTTTTTCTCCTACTCCTTCTTTTCCTCTTCTTCTTCTTCCTCCTACTCCTTTTATTCCCTCCTTTTTCTTATTATTCTTTTTATATAAAAATAAACACTGAAAGACCTCAGGGAAGTCACAATCCACTAAAACTGACCGCGACATAAAAATAAATACATCATAAAATAAAATGGGAGACAAAAAAAAAAAAAAAAAAAAGGAATGAAGGAGAGATCCAAATTGCTCTAAGAAAATTAGAAATAATTTTTCTCATGAAAGTTTTCTCTCTACCTGTTTCCATTTCTTTCTCTTCCTCTTCCTTTTTTCTCCTCTTCCTCTTCCTCCTCCTACTCCCCCTTTTCCTTCTCTTTAGGGAAGATGGAATTAAAGAGTTGATGCCTAACTCCTTTAAGGGAGAAAAAGAAAGGAAAGTCTCTTGGGATCCAAGGTTTTCTATGACCAGTACTCCAATTTGACTTGCTACATAGAACATATAAAAGAAAACAAAGTTCAAGTGTTGGAGCATGGTCCTAATACTAGACCAAGGAATCTGTCTTAGCTTATGGGTAAGAAGCCACTGAAGACTTTGGAACAAGGGGAGCTGCATGGTCAAATAGTGAATCAGCCATCACAGATTGATGCTAATCATACTGGATGCCTAAGAAAAATCAATGCTAATTAGTTTCTTCAGCACTAAACACTGTTCTCCTTCCCAAAGATGGCCTTCCTGTTCACTTAATCATGTCTTTGTTTAATTGTGCATCAACTCAGAGCAGAAGCAATGGATGATCAAACAACAGACAAGTTGCCCTAGATTTAGTAGATGATCTATATACAGTGACAGTTTTAGATAATGACCAGAATGTCTTTTACCAACTTTGCTAGCAGAGCCAGCTGCCAGGATACCTTTTCAGGATCTTGGGGAAGAGCTTTGACCTTTATCATTTTTTTCTGCTTTTCTACCACAAGTAATTAAAAGGTGCTTGAGAAAGATAACCAAAAGAAAGAAATTTTTAACAATACTGTTCCATGATCATCTAACTTTATAGCTGAAAGGAAATACTCAGATAAGGAAACTGAGGTTGAAGAAAGGTTATCTAAAGTCACACTGCTAAATCAGGGGAATAAGGATAAGAACTACACCTCTCATTTTTCTGGTAAGGAAACTCCTCTGAAGGTTTAAATTTTGAATCTTAGACAGCTGTTCAGAACACTGAGAAGCTAACTGATTTCAGCTGGAACCCTTAATTAGGTAAAAAATAAGACAAATTTTATATATATATATACATATCATTCATTATATATGCACATATATGCATATAGAAGGGATAGGGTTTATATACATATATATGTACGCCAAATTTCAACTCAGATCTTCCTGATTCCAGTCAGTTGAAATGCAGCCTCAGATATTTACTGACTGTGTAGCTGGAGAAATCACTTAACTTCTGTTTGCTTGAATTTCCACATCTGTAAAATGAGGGTAATAATAGTACCTGTCTCTTAAGGCTCTTGTGAGGAAAATATCTGTGAAACACATAGCAGACTATTTGGCGTATAGTAAGCTTTACATAAATGTTGACTGTCATATGTGTGCACAGACATTCGTGTGTATATGTATATATACATGCATATTTTCTAAAAATACATAGACACATATATGTGTATACATATGGAGATGTCTATGTGCATATTATATATTATTTGAAATAAAGAAAATGTTGTTTTGAAATAAGGAAGCCAAACTAAAGGAATCTCATTAAAATTAAAAGCAGCTTTTTTTTCTCTCATTGGCAAGGCTTTCCAACTGTTCCTATTGGCAAAGATCTTTAAACTAATTTTTGGAGCCCCAAAACACTGAAGAACCTTAGTGAATTCCCCAGCAATGGAAAAAGTCTAAAATCCACTTTGGACAAGCAATTGAGAAAGCATAAATATTGTCTCAATTTTGACATATTGCTAGATGTTGAGCCCATGGAGTTAGTCCATTAATATGTATTTTGGACTGGTGCAACAGATGGATAATGAACTACATCCAGAGTTGAGCAGGAAGGAGAGACTGCTTGACTGTTCCCACGACTGGATTGCATTTGGGATATTTTAGTTTTCAGTGATCCCAGACTGCTTGTTATCAGTATTCTCAGGATGATGCTACATGACTAGGAATGATAGAATGCTATAATCTTGGATGAATTAACTTCAAATAGCTCCAAGGACAATGGAAAGATGTAATGTGTGTATTGCTGATGACAATTTACATCCCAAAAATGTGAGCAACAATCAAAGAACATATAGACTGGACAAGGTCTTTCTCCTTTTTTTTTTTTTTTTTTTTTTTTGAGAGAAGAGACAACAATGCACATCTTGAACATGTCACTAGTCCACTGAAAACACCCTCCTCATTCTCCCTGCAAAAAATAAGGCAACCTGCTCTGGTTTGTTCTGTCCTCACCTTCCATATTCAAGTGATTCAGAAACAAGTCAAGATTTACATTTCTAGCACTAGATTCCTCAAACCAGTTTTCCCTTATTTTTGGAGGATATGGTGTCCTATCATTAAGTATGACCATTAGTTAGTTATACTTTGACTAAATAGCATCCTTAATTCCTCACATGCTATAAAGCAATATCCTTACTATAGTACCTCAGAAGAGATTCAATATTTTCCTTACTAATTATTAAAAACAAATCAGGATCAGTATATAAATCTAACTGGTTCAAAGCACTTTTTTCTCAGAAATAAGCCCCTTTCTAATAATCTATCAAAGTACATATTTAACTTCACTTCACAATAACGAATAATATGGGCCAGTAGTCAGCAATCCTATCCACCAAATTAGCTAATTTTCCTTTGAAAATTTACATGCTAAAAGAGGATCACTTAAAAGTACTGAGAATGTTTAATTTAGAGAACACTTAGGAGAATAAGATAACTGTCTTAAAGTATTGGAAGATTTTTCTTTCTTTTTTTTATTATTATAGCTTTTTATTTAGAAGTTATATGCATGGGTAATTTTATAGCATTGACAATTGCCAAACCTTTTATTCCCATTTTTCCTCTCCTTCCTCCCACCCCCTCCCCCAGATGGCAGATTGACCAGTACATATTGAGACTAGAAATAGGTCCAAGAGGTGGAAGGCATGGTTTTTTATGTGTATGTGTGTTTTGTATTGGGTGTGTGTGTGTGTGTGTTTGTGTGTGTCTGTGCTTTGGGGGAGGACTTTCAGAAGAGTTTTCAATCCAATATAAGGAAACTTTCTAACAATCAGATGTGTCTGAAATGGAATGGACTTTTAGGAATAGTGTGTAAGGAGGAATGGTGAATTACTTGGTTACCAAGCAGGAACTGGGGATCATTTGTCAAGAATATTGTAGGCATATTTTATTCTTCAGCAAGTAGTTGGATGGACTAAATAGCCTTTGACTTCTATAAAGAAAAGTACTCCTTTCATTGCATTGATTATATCCTCTTTAAAATATGACTGGGAAAACATGGACTAGTGCTGTGGTGTCAAATTAAATTAGAAATAGATCCCTATGGGGAATCTGACTTAGAAAAGCACAATTTAATATTATTTGTTGTATTTTTTATTTATTGTTAAATATTTTCCAATTACATTTTAATCTCGTTGAAGGGTTTTGTGACACATGGGGTTGAGGGCTGCGAGTCTGACATCTCTAGATTAGAGTCCTAAAAAATGATGAAGGAGTGGGAGCAGTTGATGCTCATTGTGGAGTTTGTCCATGCTTTTGTGAAATCACAAATTACTCATAGACTAGTGATTACCACATAAGTAAAAGAATACTCTAACTCTAGAGTTTAGCTATGAAAACATATTTCCTTATAAATTTTATTTTTGGCTCTGAACACCAACTTGAATTTTAGTCTCCTTTGGGGTATATTTCTCCTTTCCTCAAAGAAACAATAGCTTCATAGAATTTTGGAGGCATAAAGAACCCTTGAGAGTTATTTAATTCAACTAACTGAAAACACTAGCAGCAGAGAAGGGAAATAATTTGCCTAGTTACCTAAAATTGGTTGAGGACATGACAAAAACCTATGTCCTGAGCCCAAGTGGCTAGACTGAGCACATGACATGGGAAAAATGCTGATTGGTTGTGGAGACAGAAAAGAAAGTTCTAATACTTACTCTGTGACATTACAAAAATTACTTGATATCTTTGTCAACTTTCTCATCTTTGAAATGGGGAAAATACTAATCCTATTAGCTAATGTTTATGTGGGCTTATGATCTACAAAGTGCTTTCATGCAGGTATCTCATCTCAGTTTTTAAGGGGAACTCATACAGTTGTTGTGGGGAACAAGTCAAAATAGGTGCAGAGTAATAAGTATTATTATCATCATATATGTAAGGAGATATGCCTGGGGGTAACTTGTGTTCTGGGTAGTGGGGAGATAAAGCAATACAGCTAATATTTTCACATATCCCTTATAACTGTCAAAATTTGAGAAATGCCTACATAAAAGAAAAATCGACTTTTATTTAAATACAAAAGGGAAAACAAATAGAAAGTTCATGCTGAGTTTGCACTGTTGAATTCTTTATATTCCTGTCCATAGCACCTAGCATAGTGTTTGACACTTAATAGACACTTCATTAAATACTCTCTAAAGAATTTAAGCTATTAAAGCTTAAAACTGTATGAAGACTTTTGAGACACCCTGTGGTTAATGACTGATTGTTTGAAGTAAAGAATAAGTAGCTAGTGACTGATAGAGAAATCTTTCTTGGCCTTCTACACCATTAGTTTTAAAGATCTTTAACACCAACTACTCAGATCAGTAAGTCTGATGTTTCTTAGACTCATAAGACTTAGAAAGGACACTTATTTTCTACTTGCAATTTTATACCAATAATCCTTAGTTGAAAACTACTCCTCTACAGCTGAAAATATCTAAGGATTTTGGATTGAGAACTAGAAGCAACCTCAAAGACAATCTAGTCTTACTCCTTCACTTTTCTGATAAAGAAGCAGACCAGAAAGGTTAAATAACTTTCCCAAAGTCATATAATAATGGGAGAGGCTGAGTATCAATTCAGATCCTGTGTTCCAAAGTAACTGGAGTTCTTCTACTGTATCTATCACATTGGATGTGGAAATGTCTTTCTAAAGTAACAATTTATGCTATCTCCTTACTGTTTTGCTCCAGCTTTTCTCTAGAATCATAGTCTGTATGAAATTTTTTGAATTATATTCTATATTTTGAGCAAGTTAGTGGTCAATAGGAAATATGGAAAAGCAGCATGAAATTAGTAGCAATTTTCATTGAAGTTTAATCTTAACATAAGTAACCACACTCATTTTCTCAGCTAATCCAAAAAGTGGTTACTTTTGATTCTGTAGTTTTTTTGTGTGTTCTGTTTTGGGAAAGAATTCATAGCCATGTCAGTTCTGGGGGTGGAGGTCGGGTTAAAAGGAAACAAGAAAAGATGGACGAGTAATGCTAAAAATGTTAAATTTTATTTGGTTGTAAGATTTTTATCTTTCTCTGTCTCCAATTGCTGACCAAAATCATATAATATGTGAACTTGCTAACAATGTCAGGTTCTTCTTACCTTGTTGACTTATAAGGACTTTTCTATCCTTACCAAAAACCCTGGATGGATAGAAACTGTTTCCCAAGGGAAAAGAAGCTAAGATAAGGACTAACTGGGAAAGAAAATCTAAGCTAAAGGAAAGAAAGTCACATTTTAAAGTCAGTATCTTGAGGAGGTCAAAAATAGTCTTGTATAGCCTTGGTCCTTTATGGTTACAGAACATTGTCCATCAGGATTTTATTCCTACAAAGAAATTGAGACAAGCTTAGTGACTTGACCCAGGATCAAAGAGACTATTTCATATTGGCTCTCCAAAGAATGAAAATTGGCAGTCCATAAAAAAGGAAAATGATTTTTATGTGAAATTACTCCATGAATTATGAATGGGGCAAATTGAGGTCCAGACAAGAAAGTAAGGTGGAATAAGATATCCCATTTGTTGAAAAATATCTTCTCAAGTTTCCTGCCATGTAAGATGGGTTACTTTCTTTAAGGTCCCACACAAGTTAGGTTAATTTTTCCTTAAAAAATTGTCCTCAAAATGTGATTGGCTCAGAAGACTAAGGCTTGATGTTGCTTAATTTAAAAAGTTAATTGCACAAGGAGTCAGAGGCCTCTCCCTGAACTCCTACGTTTCTGATCAATCATTAGCATGACTAATGACAGAAAATTGCTCAACTAAATCAATAAATATTTTTCCCTGTTTTGCATGCCTACATGCTGCCACTTCTACCCTCCAATTCTATGCCCTTCAATGGCTAAATTACCCTTTTAAAAAAGGTGCTAAATGGCCTACAAGTATTTCAATTATTTTTTCTAGCTTTCTCTCAGAAGTATCAGCCAGACCTTGTCCAGAAATGTATGTAGGTTGAGGAAGTGACTTTTGTATTCTTAATTTTTCTTATTTCAACATAATACAAAAAGGGCAACTATCCCGTCTTACAACAGGATTTGTAGTTACATTTAACACAATTATTTCAGACCTAATAACTTTACTCTTTACTGCAAACATTTGTCTGAATTACATGGAAAGTCAAAAAAAAAAAGCTTCATTGTCCCTTAAGAATAATTGAAGATCCCACCCAATGTTTCCATATAGAAAGGCACCTCAAGGTTACCTGTTAACACATTTGGGGCACAGCCAATTGTCTTCTACTTCTGGGGGTGGAAAAGAGCAGGTAGGCAATAATAACAGAGGGATCAACATGTCATTTTCAGGTACCCAGGTCTGTCCTGCATGGAACTCCAAAGGAGCTGAACCAGGCACATCATTAGGAAAAGCTTCACCATGAACTACACACCATCTTGGCAATGCTGGGGGGAAATGAAGAGGGAAATGGAGAAATGGAAAAGTATAATGATAATCAGACCTTTATACCCACATTATCAACTGATCAGTAAGCATTTATTAGGTACTTTTATTTATATTTATAAAGATTTATTAATGCAACATTATCTTATCTTAAAAATCATAGGATAACAATCCACATTTTTATAATACTTAACAGATTTACAAATTTCATTCTATAGAATAATCTGTGAGGTATGTAGTAAATATAGCCACTTCCATTTTACAGATAAGCAAACTGAGATCCAGAGTTTTATTTTCTTAAATGATTTAATATTTTATTTTTCCTCCTATTATATGCAAAAGCAATTTTAAAGATTTTTTTTTTTTGAGTTCCAAATTCTTTCCCCCTTCAGTGATATAGGTAGGTTATAGATATGGAGTCATGCAAAATGTATTTCCACATTAGTTATGTTGTAAAAGAAAATAGACTCCACTCCCAACAAACAACCAAACAAAAAAAGAAAGATAAAGAAAGCCAAGAAAAAGTATGCTTCAATCTGCATCAAGACTCCATTGGTTCTTTTTCTGAAGATGGACAGTATTTTTTATCATAAATCCTTCAAAATTGTCTTGGATCAGTGTATCGCTGAGAATAGGTATATCACTCATAATTGAGCATTGTAAAATATAACTATAACTATATAAAATATGCTCCTGGTTCTTTTCATTTCACTTTGCATAAATTAATGTAGGTCTTTCTAAGAACTTCCTGCTTTTATTTCTTATAGCATAATCACCCCATCTAGCCTACATTTTCTCTTCTTGCACCCTGTCTATCCACAAGTGTTTTGCTTCTCTCTTTTATCTACCACAATCCACCCTCCCTTCTATCACCTCATTTACTTTTCTTATTCCCTTCTCCTTTCACTTTCCTATGGGTTAAGATTTCTATACCCAACTGAATGTGTATGCTGTTCCCTCTGAGCCAATTCTGATGAGAGGAAGGTTCTTTTGAACCTCTTTTGTGTGAGAGAATTTATCCACTCTACCTCTCCCTTTCTTCTTCTCTATGCTGTTTCTCTTTCTCACCCATTTTTTTTAGCTAATCACCTATTCATATTCAACTCACCTATATATACCTTCTAACTGCTTTGGCAATGAGAAAAATTTTAGGATTTACAAGTATCATTGTCCCAAGTAGGAATTTAAACAACTTAATCTTATTGGAATTTTTATGATTTTTCTTTCCTGTTTATCTTTTTATGCTTCTCTTGAGTTTCATATTTGAATGTCAAAATTTCTATTCAGCTGTATTCAGCTTCATCAGGACTCCTTAAAAGTCCTGTAATTCATTTAGTATCCTTTTTTTTTCCCTTGAAGGATTATACTCAGTTTTGTTGGTGATTTTTGGTTGTAATCCTGGCTTCTTTGATTTTCAGAATATCACATTCCAAGCCCTCCAATACTTTAATATAGCAATCGCCAAATCTTGTATTATTCTGACTGTGGCTCCATGACATTTGAATTTTTTTTTTTTTTTTTTTTTTGCAGTATTTTCAAATACTGGAATTTGGCTATAATATTCTTAGGAGTTTTTATTTGGGGATCTTTTTCATGAAATGATCAGTGGAGTCTTTCAATTTCTAGTTTACCCTTTAATTCTAAAATATTGGGGCAGTTTTTCTTGATAATTTCTTGAATTATGATATTTAAGCTC
The DNA here is from genome assembly GCF_902635505.1 of Sarcophilus harrisii. Lineage (NCBI taxonomy): Eukaryota > Metazoa > Chordata > Mammalia > Dasyuromorphia > Dasyuridae > Sarcophilus > Sarcophilus harrisii. The sequence goes on from NC_045428.1 coordinate 288,521,699, forward strand.
TTTTTTCATCATAACTTTCAGGAACTCCAACAAATTTTAAATTATCTCTCTTAGATCTATTTTCCATGTTAGTTGTTTTTCCAATGAGATATTTCACATTTCTTTTTTCATCTTTTAAGGTGTGATAGATCTTTCCTGTAAAACCTAAGGTGTTTCACCCTGTCCTGTCATAACTTATTTTGAGGAATTATTTTAAAGGTATTTGGATTGGAATTTGGAAGGGCTTAAAACCTCCAATTTTTCCCCACCATCTTGATTCCCCTTCTTTCCTCCACCTTAGAGTTTTAAATCACTTGCCAATCAATGGTCACACAGCTTCTGGGGTAGAGCTGAGATTTTAACCCAGGTCTCCTGACTCTAAGGAAACTTCTCTATTTACTCCTACAAAACATTTGGAAGTAAGCTAATCTAGCCTCAATGTTAGATCTAGTCAGCAACCTTATGAGGTAGGCACAAAGTATACAGGCAGAATCCTGCCCTAGAGGATTTAAGTGAAGAAAAAGAAAGGGATAAAGAATCAAACAATCTGTACCATCAATAGTAGTGATAATTATTGCTCTAAGTAAGAGATGACTTTCCATATTATTTACATTTTTTATTTTATATTTCTTTTCATTTAATTTATTTATATTTTATTATTTAATAAATTCATTTATATCTAAACTTAATTTAAATAATTAATTTATATTCTATGTTTAATTTCTATTTTCTTGATTTCACAAATACTTTTTGTAAATGTACAATTTTTTTCTTAGGCCATGATGCAACTAATAGGTGTCCTTGCAGCTCAGTTACAAGGTTCAAGAAATTCTCTTCCCTCTTTATGTATGTACACCACCGGATTAACTAAGCTAAATAACCTAAGTAAGGCATGGTTGGATTTACCTGATTGCTTGGACCTAGTAGGCTCAGTAGATGTAGGAGTGGGCCACACAGCCTTGGACTTCATAGTTGCCATGAGTCTGCTCCATGCTGCCATGCTAGCAGTTTGGACAAGAGAGGTTTTTGTTGCCTCTCTTTTCTTTTTCTTATTTGTTAGTCTCTCTGGTGTTTTAGTCACTATTTGACTAAATTCCCCTGGAGAATCTTCTTCAGTTGCAGTTTCTGTTTTGATTTTTATCAACTGGGCTTTTTCTTCTGTACTGGGAGTGTCCTATAAATTGAGTTCATCATTATTGTTGGGAAGGTAAATGTCCAGGGATACTAGAACTTCAGTCTAATTCAATGCTTTACCCACCTCCTACCTAATATTTTCACATATAGAGGAGTCAACAGGAACAATGGATTATCATGGCCTTTGAGAACTGCAAAGGATCTTAGAAATGGAAAATGATTCTCTGCTTGCTCAAAGGTACACTGGTAATTAAAGACAGAGGTAGGATAATAACCTAAACCTTTTGCTGTCCACTCTCTTCGTGGTTTGCTGTCTGAGTGGGAAAGGTGATGACAAAATTAAAGTAGGAATCTGTGTCCTCAGAGACAGAACTGTCTCTGTCAACCTTTCATATGAATCAAGGGGAAATGGAAGATGATGACTTCATGGGATAATACATTTAAACCTGGAAGAGATCTTAGAGATCATCTAGTTCAATGCTTTCTTTTTATACATGAGGAAACAAACCAGAACAGAGACAGTGATTTCACTAAGATCCCATAAGTAATAAGTGATAGAAAAGAGACTTGAACCTCAGACTTTGTACTCCAAGTCTAGTGTTCATTCCATTGTATCATGGCTGTCTTTCATTATCTTTCTTATAGCTTACTCACTTGCTCAGAAGGTGACACATGCTCCAAAAGTCTCTTGTATAGAACGTGCTTCTGAAGGAGGGGAAAAGAAAAAAGCAAATCAGTAAGGGACAGCAAGAACCAGGGTCCTTTCCTCCCTGTGGATCTTAATAATATAACTTCCTAAGAGTTCTCCAATAGATTGTGAACTCCTAGATAAGAGATGATCTTTTGCCTTTTAAAAATGATTTATTTACAGAACATACCATAATGATAAATGCTGGTTTATCTGACTTGAATGACTGACTCACCCGACCATTTTTACTGATATTGAGTCTCTGGCACCAAACCTGCAGATTATTTCGGGATAAAGTATGTAAAGGAGGCAGAGGGGTGGGCATAGGAGGAACTTCATCATTTTCAGAAGACTTCTGAGGTGTTAAGGCAACTGTATTAGACTCTGTCTTCATTGGAAAATGTACAACTGAAAGACACAGAAAAATGAAAGATTGGATTACTTCAAGACCACAAAGCTGTTTTTCACATCATTGCTCTTTCCCAGCTCAAAGAAACCCATAGCCTAGTATTTTGTCTTTCAGATTCACCCCAAAGAAGGATAAATTTGGTAAAGTGTGGAAGACTTACCAGCTTCTTCAAGACTTCCCGATTGTTCTAGGGTAAATCCTTGAGTTGTTGCTTTCATCCTGGCCTGAGCATCTGCCACCAGCTTGGCCCATGCTGCCATCACAGCTGCCCCATCTTCTCTCTGTTGAATATCTATTGCCAGCATCGTCCCGTGCACCATCTTGCTTTCCTTCATTTTGTCTGCATTATTGATTAGACTCTTTTCTTCTTCTACTTCCACAGCACAGGCCTAAAAAAGGTGGTACTATTAGTTCATAAGACTATCTGCTAGGGCATACTATACTGGCTCCCACCCTAATAGTGTATGAAAAATGCTTTGCAAAACTTAAGGGTTCTCTGCAAACATCAGCTAACAAAAATATGAATATTCTGGACAGCATTGCTATGGAAAGGGGAAAATAAAAATGAGCAAGAGATTGAAAGGTCTAATTATATGGTCATCCTCCAGTTTGGAGATGGTGATGAAAAGATAAAAGCAGAGAGGCAAATAAAAATTGTCTTTTTATTTCTAGACCGAACCACCTCAATTAAGATATTTATTCTCCTCCAGATGATTTATAAAACACAAAATTTAGAAGCAACCTTTAGAAATTTTCAGCTACCCAAATCTAAGACCCTACAGATAATGAAACTGAAATGTGGAGAGGTACAATGATTTAGCATGGGCCATCACTAACATTCAAAATTAGAGCTCATGTCCCCCAGACTTCTAGTTAAGAAAGTACAATTTCAAAGATCCCATACTAATTCTAAGTGCCAGTCTAACTTACAACATCTGCCTTTCTCTGACTTAGCAGTCTTTTAAGGTCTGAAAGACTCTAGGTTTAGTTTTGCTAGGGAGAATGTGACAAAAACACAAGATAAGACCCCAACAATTCTAGTCTTGCCCACCCACTCCAAGACGTACCTTAATCCCCAGGCTTGTGACTTCTTCAGGAATCAGTTTCTTCATTTGTAAATGACAGCTATAAGATTTCCTTTCAGATACAAAATCCTCTGAGGACATACAACTCCTACACCATTTGTTTATTTGTACAATGGAATTATTTTGAAATATCTACAACACAAAGATGGGATAAGGAGAGCATTCTCCAAAAACTCAGACTATCTAAATGAGTTCCAAGAAAAAAGATAATCACATCATCCGCTTTTCTATTTCTCTCCCATACCTCATTCTCTCACTTTTAAAATTTCTTATTAAGATGTTTTTATATTTCCATCCCCAAACCTTACTTCTTGCCTTGTTCCCAAGATGGGAAGTACACCTACCTTTTTAAATAAGGAATCTTGTTTTTGGGCTTTCCACTAACAAAATGAAGTTCTGACTGAAGAAAAGATCCATCCGGATCCCATTCTTCAAGGGGCAGTAGTAACAAGTGGAGTGGAGAGACCTCCCTTCTGCATTGAAAAGGTTCAAGGGCCCCTTACAGAGCAGAGATACTTAAGAAACAGACTGGATGGGTAAATAGCTCCATTAAAATATCTAATCCACTCCCCCATCCCAAACCTATTAATTTCAGGACAGATAATTCTAGACTTGACTTGGATGATGCTTTGAAAATATTTCTTTCTGTCTTTTCCCTCATTTAAACTAAAGTAGCTTCAATTTGTATCTCAAGTTCTCTCACCAGTAACTTTTCTCCTTCCAAGCTGGACTGCCTCTTCCTTCCGCAACATTTTTCTTAAATGCCTTTACCTACTTTTCTAGGCCCTCCTTCCCACACACAAATCAATTCATATGCATATTGAGAGGGGTTGGGCAGCTATTGCTTACATGATAACAATTGATCTCTTTACCCCTTCTTCTCCACCAGAGAAATACCTGAGACCAGTTAGTAATAGTTAAATTTCATTGTGGTAGTTGTGGGAATGGGGAGAAAAACTGCTGCTAGAGAAACAGCTACAAAGTAGATAGTCCATGACAGAGATTTGAGATCATAGAACTATTTGGAACTAAAGAAATCATTTAGTCCCAGGTAGCAATGGAGAAGGGTTAAAAATAAAGCCAAAATGGGAAAGCTGGAGGAGGTAGGAGGTTGTGGGGAGTGAAAAAAGCACTTGAGGGTGGGGACAAAAACATTCTAATCTCCCTAATTGGTTGTGGAGGTCAACTCTCCCTTTCATTTGCAGGCAAACTTCTACTCCTACATTATTTTGGTTCCTTTGTCACCCCAATGAATGCTTTCCTACTGGGAGAAGTTTTCCACAACTATTTTAAAATGTAAGCTCCTTGTTGGTAAGTTTTGTTTCATTTATTGTATTTTTATTACCACTGTTTATCCAGTCTGGCACATATTAAATATTTGTTGATTATGTGTCTAGTATTTGCTTGCCACGTGGTGTCTGGGCTTATAGTCCATAAACATTTACAAAACACTCCCTATTATATGCCACAAACTATGTAAAGTGCTAGAAAGACTGTTCTTGTCCTCAAGGAACTTACCATCTTTGAGGTAAAGAGAAGAAAGGAAGCTGAATTGCAGGGGTGGATAGAAGTAACAAAGGTACCTAGAAACCAGGGCATGATGGAAAAGTAAAAAAAACAAATTTAAATTTAAAAATTATTGTAGCCAGAGCCAGGTGAGAAATAAGATATTTGTCCAATGTTGTTGTGCAGTCATAAACAACTCTTTCTGATTCTATATACTATAACATACCAATACTGTTCATGGGGTTTTCTTGGCAAAGATACTGGAACTGATTTACCATTTCCTTCTCCAGCTTATTTTATAGATGAGGAAACTGAGGAAAATAGGATTAAATGGCTTGCCCAGGATCACAGAGTTAATAAGTATCTGAGATCAGATTTCAAGTCAGGTCTTCTTGACTTGTGACCCTCTATCTACTGAGTCATCCAGCTCCTCATTTATCCTGCACATGACTTTGCCTTACAGAGAGGCAGGGAATGCTGATTATTCATGAATATCAAAGCTGATTGTATCTTGTAGGATAATGATTAAGTGAATTGATTTAAGGTTTATGACAATGAGATTATCCAATGATGAGTTTCTTGGGGAGTTGGTGAGAAGTCCAAAATGAGGCTTATAAAAATGAAATAAAATACTGCTCCTGCCTTCCATGAGATTGCAATCTAGGAGAAAAGGGGAAAAAACAATTTTAGGTAGTTTCCATTCAAATTTTTTTTTTTTTTAAATCGGCATCGTGGGGAATGGATAGCTAGTTTTAGAAGGTAGGAAGTTCCAAGTTCAGATCCTATCTCAGACACATAGTCGTGACCACAGGGGAATGTGTGTAACTTTTTAATGCCCTGAAGCAACCCATATGGTTTTTTAAATTATTTTTTAATTAAAAAGCACATATTTCTTCTTCTAAAGAAAATCAAAACTCTTAAGAATATACATAGTCAAGTAAAAAAGTTCCTATAATAACCATGTCAAAAATTGTTTCTCATTCTTTATATTTGGCCCATTATGTCTCTGTCAAGAGCTGCTTAAGATTTCAAATTACAAAATTTCCATTCAAGGAATCCACTACACTCATGAAATCATCCAACTAACTGGAGACTAACAACTGACAGGAGTCTTATATCATGAAGAATTACCCCCTTCCTCCCTCACCCCCCCTTTTTTCAAGAAAGTGAGGCATGGCAATGTCAAGGAACTAGGGTATTGGAGCTAGAAAGTACAGGAAAAAGTTTCCAATCTAGGCCTTTCTTGATTGAGAGGTGTGGAGTGGGGTAGAGGGTAAGATGGGGGTGCCAAGTGCTTTGTTCTCTCTATTCCTTTCACATTCTAGATCTTGATTTTTTTTAAAATGACATTTTTATTGTTCTTTAAAAATATTTTCTGTTAGGTTATTTAATTCTAGCTACAACTCTGTAGCTCTGCAAGTCTCTTTTTTTTGCAATATTACTTCTTCATTTTACAGATAAGGAAACAAAAAGACAGAGATCAAGTGACTTGTCCATGGTACTGAAACTTCTTAATACCAGAGGCAGATTTTTAACCCCAAGTCTAAACTCCAAGAAACAAACTTGGTATTTCTTAGCTCCCATAAAAAAGTAATGGTAGGCCCATCAGGATCATATGGCCTTTGTCCACTCATAGTTGACTCCTAGCTTTCATAACATTATGAAGTTGTGGAGCACTGACGAGCTATTCAATATGCTAAATTTGTAATCAATCAATGAACCTTTATTAAATACTTAGTATGTGCCAAACACCATTCTAACATGTTGGGGAAACAAGAAGAGACAAAAAATATCCCTGCCCTCAAGGAGCTTATTATGTAATAGAGGAGACAAAATGCAAACAAATATATGCAAAGCAAGTTATATATGAGACAAATAAAAAGAAATGGAAGGCACTGGAATTAAGAAGAGTTGGTGAATATTTACCATTCTCTCATACCAGTGAAAGATAGAATTTTAGTTGGACCTTAAGAGAAACTAGAGAAATCAATAGTGGGAGTTTTGGAGGCAGAGTGTTCCATGGATGAGAAACAATCAGAGGAGGCAAGAGAGAGTGTCTTGTTTATAGAACAGTTAGGAGGCCCAGTGTTACTGCATAGAAAAACTTGTGGCAGAGAGTGAGGTGTAATAAAAATAAAAGGGGCCTGGGTTATTAAGGGTTTTGAGTGCCAAAATATGTGGTTGTAGGGAACCAATGGAGCTTAATGAGTAGGGGATGGTGAGTGACATGGTCAGACCTGCACTTTGGGGAAATCACTGTGGTGATTTAATGGAAGACAGATTGGAGAGATGAGAGACTGAAAACAAGCAGATTTGCCAGCAGGCTGTTTTAAGAGCCCAGATATAAAATGATGACAATCAGAGGAAAGAAGAGAGCAATTTTGAGAGGTTTCAAAGATGAAAATCTGGAGGCATCTGGTATCAAATATACCCTCTGATTTAGTAGCTATGTTACTCTGGATAAATCACCTCAGTTTCCTCATCAATAAAATGGAGATGAGAGGTAATGTGGTAGATGATCTTAGAATGAAGATGGTCTGGATTCTGGTTTCAAATATGGTCTTAGACACCAGCTGTGTGACCTTGGGCAAGTCAAAAAACTTGGCCTTCTTCAGTTTCCTCATATGTAAAGTAAGGATGAAGGATGATAACAGAATTCACCTCTGAGGGTTGTTGTTATAATAAGATAATACAATGCTTTGCAAATCTTGGAGCATAGTCTATAGAAATACTATTTTGTAAGGTATATAAAGTGCTCTTTTTAAAGTAATACACATACACACACACACACACACACACACACTATACACATACACCTACATATCACTCTATATAAATAATCAGGTCTCTTTAGTTCTAAAATGTCCCCAGGATGGCTAGGCTAGAACAAAAATGACCCAAGTAATCCCACTAACTAGTAATTTTGCTGCTCTTTGACCTTAAACAAATCATTTCATGCCATGGGTCTTTTTTCCCCATCCATAAAAAGGAGGGAGTAGGTTCCATCAATTCCAAGATCCTTTTAAACTCTAAATCTATGATTCTATGATTCTTCCCTTTAAATTTAGAGTATTCAAAAGGAATTGAAGATTTTTCCAGGCTTTGATTAACTTTCACAAAGTATATTGGGTTGTAGGTCTTTTTAAAGGACATTGCTTGATTACTAGCAATAAATTCACTTTATATATCTATATAGATAAATCTATCTATGCATCTATATTTATAGATGCATAACTTTGGTTGGGATATTGGGACATTCACAAAATCTCAAAGATCTCCCTTGACAGATGATATTTCCTTACCAGAGTGTTCTCTATACAGAAAAAGTCATAGGTTTGGATAAATAAAGGAATGAATGAAAAAATATATATCAATGAATGAAAAATATAAATAATGAAGCAAAATAAGACATTCATTTTTTTTTATATGAGTAATATAAGAATCTATTTTCCTGACTATACCTATTTGTTACAAGGATTGTATCTCTCCCTCCTTTCCTTCCTTCCTTTCTTCCTTCCTTCCTTCCTTCCTTCCTTCCTTCCTTCCTTCCTTCCTTCCTTCCTTTTTTCCTTCCTTAAATTCTTTCTTAATTTCTTTCTTTCTTTTTTCTTTCTCTCTCATTCTCTTTTCTTTCTGCCTTTCTTTTTTCCCTTCTATCTTTCTCTTATTCTCTTTCTTTTTCTTTCCTTCCTTCCTTCTTTCTTTCTATCTTCCTTTCTTTCTCTCTTTCTTTCCTTCCTTCCTTCTTTCTTTCTATCTTCCTTTCTTTCTCTCTTTCTTTCCTTCTTTCTCTTTTTTCTCCCCTCTCTCTTCCTTCTTTCCTTCCTTTTTTCTTTCTTACTTTCATTCTTTCTTTCTATCTTCCTCTTCCTTCCTTTCTTTTTTCTTTCTCTTTTTCTTTCCTTTCTCTTTTCTCTCTCTTTCTCTTTCTTTTTTCTGTCTTTCTGTCTTTCTTTCTTTCTCTCTCCCCTTCCTTTCTTTCCTCCTCTTTCTTTCTTCCTTTTTCTCTTTCCTTCTCTCTCTGTCTCTCTCTCTCTTCTTTCTTTCCTTTTGTCTGTCTGTCTTTGAATTCCTAGCACCTTGTATGATACTTGATACATAGTAGATACTCAATTAATGCTTGTTGAACTTAACTGAAACCTAACAGAAAAATCATAGCAATAGTTAGCCAAAATGCCTTAAAAAAGAAACAAACAAAAATCAACAGAACCCCCACCAAAAAAATAATAAATTGCCTTCTTTTTCCCAGGTATTGTATCAAGTGCTGGGGATACAAATAAGAAAAAGAAAGTGAACTCCTACCCTCAAGGAGTTTATCATATAATAGGGTAAAACAACATACAAAAGGAAGCTAAAAATTGGGGTGTTGGAGAAGTGGCTAGGCAAGGTACCTAACATAGAGTCATAGTAGAAGAAACATACAAATCTCAAAGTGTTATAGCCAAGTGAGAAATGGGGAAATATTATGAGTTAAGCTCTCCTTTTAAATAGAGATTTTGTAGTTCATGACTTTAATTTGAAGGAGGATAGTGATAAGATAGAGTGCCAAAATCCACTGAATCTTATAAGATGATGAAGTTTTCTTAATAATGAGCTACCTGAGATTTGGTGGAAAAATCAGATAAGCTTGCTAGTAGGGTAGCCAGATCAGAAATGAAAAATTCTGAGCTCAATCCTTTCTTAAATGGAAGCAGTAAAGCTATCTTTGCTCAGGTTTAGTGTCTTTTCTTTATAGTACCTGTAAATTTCATACTTAAAGTGGAATTAACTTATATTTAAGTATGTTTAAACAAAAATATAAAGCCAGATAAGGTGAACTAATATAGAACCTAACATAGTTTCTGCAAACAAATGCTGAAAAAAGAAGCAAGTTGCAGCTAAATAGAAGGGTGGCTCAAGGATTCTTCTTGGAGAAGCCAAAAAGGATTCGTTTTTATAAACAACTTCAAAACAACAAGAAATATAATTTTAAGAAATACTTGTTTTACGATACTCATTATAAGCACTATTTGACATGAAATGCCTATGTACCAATAATTAGAGGAATATGAAAAATGAAATATATATGGAAGAACATAAATACTAAGTAAGCCAATACCATAATCAGTGTAAATCAATTGACATAATAATTAGATTAAAATAATCTGAAAAGCACCTGAGCTTTTACATGCTTGACTTACTTGTCAAGTAGAGAGATATGGCAGTCAAGAAATATACTGGATAAGAATATAAATTCATTTATAAATCTTACAGAGAAGGTATGATGATGGAAGGTTGTGATCAATATTATTTATAAGACAAAGAAGTAGTGCACCAATTATTGAAAGCTTGGTGAGAGGTACACCTAAGAAATACCATCCATCCCAAGTGTACTTAAGGATGAAAATGGAATGAAAACAAGCAGAGAAATAGAAAAGATCTGTAAAGATTTGAAGCATAAGCTTTTCATCATAAAGGTCCTTAGAGTTACTGTAATTGAACTCTAAAATCAGAGACCTAGAGGTGGAAATGACATGAAAGAGAACAAAAATTGAGAAAAGCAATAAATTAGATCAACATAGAACCTATAAAGTAGATCCATGCTCAAGGTGACATAGTTCTGAAGACATTAAAGCATCAGTTCTCAAGGTATCTGAATAAGGGAAAGATACCAATTCTTGATATACACATCAGACACTATTAACATTGAAGACACTATTAACCAAAATAAATGAGTTTCCAATCTATAAACCTATTTTTCCATTAATATAAATTTTTAGGTAAGAATAATACATACAAATACGGAGAATATCCTAAAGGAAGATATTACTAAGTAACAAGAAGGCTTTTGCAAGTTACACCATAGTAAAGCATGCCTTTACTGTTGTCCAATTGCCTGAATTTTATGAAGAATACAAGCTCTAACTATGCTTATTGTTCAATGAACATTAAAAAAAATTAATACAATAAAACACTTACTTAAAGGCTTATTTTAGCCAAATGTCTCCCTTGCATATAAAAAAATTATTCAACATTCTTTCAAAGATATAATAGATAATTTTGTAGTGATTCTCTGGTCATTAATATCACATGGGATCTAAAACAACAAAACACATTTTTAAGTTTTTTTTAATAGTTTTTAATAACTTTTTCTATTTTTTACATTACCATAATTATCAGAAGTATCTTCTTCCCAAGTACTGCTCTACCTTCTGTTCTACATGATAAATAATATTAAATAGGAATATAAATAGAAAGAAAATGTTAGCACAATGGATTGATATATAAGGGGTGTCTTTTTAACTTTGTTCAGTTAAGAGGCCTGTTTGATATTTATAATTTTGTTATACTTTTGATTTTTTGGTGTGTAGTTTTTTCCCTTTACATTATTTTCTTGGCTCTGTCTTTTCAAATCTTTCTATTTTTTCTTCCTTTCTCTCTCCTTTCATTCCTTCCTCTCTTCCTCTCTCTCCCTCCCCTTTTCTAGAGGCAGTTAGGGCAAAGCAACTTGCACCAAGTAAATATTTGAGGCCAGATTTGAGCCCAAGTTCTCCTGCCTCCAAGGCTAGTGCTAAATCCACTGCATCACCTGATTGTACCTCATATAATTTCTTACAATACAGTAATATGCCATTACATTCATATACCACAATTTGTTTATCCATTCCCCAATTGATGGGCATCTACTTTATTTCCAATTCTTAGCTGTTATAGATCTAGTATTGCTATAAATATTTTGGAATATATTTTTTCCCTTCCTTGGAATAAAAACTCAGCAATAAAGTTTCTGGTTCATAGAGCATGGACGTTTTAATAACTTTATTTGCATAATTCCAAAGTTTTCCAAAATCATTTTATAGCTCCACCAATATTGTATGCCTATTTTTTTACAACTCCTTCAACATAGCAATAAACTAGGAAAACATTATTACATCCAGAGGATCTGATAAAGGCCTGATTTCTAAAATATAGAGAGAATTAACTCAGATTTATAATAGTTCAAGCCATTCTCCAATTGATGAATGGTCAAAGGATATGACCAGACAATTTTCAGATGAAGAATCCAAATCACTATTGATCAGAGAAATGCAAATTAAGACAACTCTGAAATACCACTACATACCTGCCATTCTGGAGAGCAGTTTGGAACTATGCCCAAAGGACTACCAAACTGTGCATACCCTTGGATCCAGCAGTGTTACTACTGGGCTTATATCCCAGTATATAAGGAGGGAAAGAGACCTGTATGTGCCAAAATGTTTGTGGCAGCCCTTTTTATAGTGGATAGAACCTGGAAACTGAATGGATGCCCATCAGCTGGAAAATGGCTGAATAAATTATAGTATATGAATGTTATGGAATATTATTGTTCTGTAAGAAACGAACAGCAGGATGATTTCAGAGAGGCCTGGAGAGACTTACATGAACTGATGCTGAGTGAAATGAGCAGGACCAGGAAATCATTATATATGGCAACATCAAGACTATATGATGATCAGTTCTGTTGGATGTGACTCTCTTCAACAATAGATGATCAAACTAGTTCCAATTATTCAGTGATGAAGAGAGCCATCTACACCCAGAGAGAGGACTGTGGGAACTTAGTGTGGACCACAACATAGCATTCTCATTCTGTTTTTACTTGCATTTTGTTTTCTTTCTCTGTTTTTCTTTTTCTTCCTTCTTGATCTGATTTTTCTTGTGCATCAAGATAACTGTATGAATATGTTTATATATATTGGCTCTAACCTGTATTTCAGCATATTTAACATGTATTGGACTACCTGCCAGCTAGGGGAGGGGATGGGGGGAAGGAGGGGAAAATATGGAACAAAAGATCATGCAAGGATCAATGTTGGAAAAATTACCCACATATATGTTTTGTAAATAAAAAAGCTTTAATAAAAAATAAAATTTAAAAGATGAAAAAAAAACTTTAGCATTTACTGTTGCTATTTTTTGGCTTATTTTGGAAAATATGCACATATGAGGTAAAATCTTATCGATGTTTTGATTTTTATTAATGATTGGAAACCTTTTTTCCATGTGGTTGTGAATACTTGAATGTTTTTTTTTTTTTTTAACAAAATTTTATTTATATTCTTTGACCACTTATCTATTTGGGAGAATGCCTATTAGCAATACATAAACACATATTTAAAAAATATATGTCTTAGATGCCAAAACCTTCTCAGGTTTGATATAAATATTTTTTCCCCATTTAGCTTCTTCTCTTCTTATTCTAGATACATTGCTGCTTTCTGTGTAGAAGCTTTTCAGTTTCAAGTAATCAAAGACATCATTTTCATCTTTTGTAACTTTTTTTTGTTTGTTTCTTTCTTTTGTTTGGTTAAGGATTTATCTTCTTCCTACAATGGAACACCTAACAAAAGGACAAAGTGAGCCATTTTTCCAGTCTAAGAAAACTTAGGAGTTCAGTCAGAGAGGTTTGGGACCTCCTAGGAGGGGTCAGCCTGGAGTACATGTGGCAACAGCCCTGGTGATGGGCCTTGGAGATGGCTGTGTCAGTAGTAGCATTTTCAGGAGTTTTCAGTTCAGAGACTGTAAAGAGAATGGAAGACTAGTTAGAAAGACATTACAGAGAATGCTGAGTTGATCCCAGGCATAGAACTAGGAGATGTGACTTTGTTGTCCACACATAGTTCTGGAACACGGGTTCCTGGAAGAGAAGAGTACTTATAGTCTATCACAAGGGAATAGTTCCATGGACTTAAGGAGTATTAGCAAAAAGTGTCCCAAAAAGGCCTTAAGAATCAAAATTGATCTAAAAATTAGAATTGGACAAGTGGAAACTATTAACTCCATGAGACTTTAAGGAACAATAAAACAAAATTTAAAAAAATAAAAAAAAATAGATGACAATGTATGATATGTCATCAAAACTCACCCAGCGTGATTAAAGAAAGGACCTAGCTATCATATTTTAAGAAATCGTCAAATAAAACTGCCCTAATATTCTAGAACCAGTTGATAAAATAAAATTTGGAAGAATCCACTGATCCCCTCCTATAGGAGATTCTCAAATGAAAAATCCTAGGAATATTATACTCATATTCAAGAGCTCTCAGTTCAAAACAACTAACTGCAAACAACCATCAGTCAAATATAGTGGAGCAATGGTTTGGATAACACAAAATCTACCAACTTCCAAAGTAAAGATATGGAGGACTTACACTGTGATATTCTGGAAAGCAAAGGAGCTAGGGTTACAACCAAGAATAATTTACCCAGTCAAACTGAACATATTACTTCAGGGGGAAAATGGATTTTTACTGAAAGAGAGGACTTTCAAACAGTCCTGAAGAAAAGACCAGAACAGATTAGAATATTTAACATTCAAACAGAAGATACAAGAAAACATAAAAAGGTAAACATGAAAGAGAAATCTTTAGGGCCTCAATGATGTTAAGTTCTATATATTCCCATATGGAAGATGATATCTGTAACTCTTAAGACTTTTATTATTATTAGAGTAATTAGAAGGAGTCTGCATAGACATAGGACATGGATGAGGGTCAATTATATAGGGATAATTTTTCCATAATTTCCCCATCCTCGTCATATAGGGATGATTTCCCCCAAAATAAAGAGGAATCAACTGGGAGAAGAAGGAAGGTAGAGAAAGAATGCAGAAAATTATTTCACAAAGAAGAGGCTTTCAAGAAAGAACCTTTATAGTAGAGGAGAAGATGGGGGCACAGTAGCAATTTACAAATCAAGCTCATTTTCATAGAGGGAAGAATACACACACACACACACACACACACACACACACACATAAACATTTTTGTGTGTATATATGTATGCATGCATACACATATAGTTTTGATGATTGATGCTTTATAATGTAGTTTGAAGCCTAGAAATCCTGTAAAGGTGTTTTCTACTTAATTAAGCAGATCTAGGAAAGAGAACTAAGTGAAATGGGATTCTCTATAGAATCCCTATCTCTATAGATGATCAGGTCTTTTGATGTTTTAGTTTGTTTTTATTGTTGTTCATCTTACATTTTTAAAAAGAACCAATGACAAATTGTGAAGGGGATATTTTGATTTGCTTGAAAATTGAATTTAAGTAAGGTAGAATTGTACAAAGTCATCAATTCATCTCTATCAGAGTCATCAGAAGTCCAGTAGCAAGACAAAAATCAAGACAACTGGTGATTCCCAGGATACAGTGCATGACCTTGGTGCTTTTGAGGTCTGATCAGCTATTAGTGTTTCACAGACCTGTTTCAGTCACCTTCATGACATTTGCAACAATTCTGCTGGGGGAAATCTTCACATACTTGGGGTAGACACCTACTAATTCACCAACAGGTTTGAAATCTCTCAGTTACCATCTACCTTGGTTAGCACATCTGCCTGCCAATAACATTGATATTCTTTTGCTTTCTCCCAGAATTGTCTTTCATTCATATCCCTGAAGGGATTAGCTCTTAGAAGATTTAAGACTTTTGGTCAGCATTGAACTATGGAAAGGAAGGAGATACAACTTTTAGGTGCTAGTGTTTGAATAAATAGAACAATATGATTGTATTGATTGCTTCTTAGCATAATTAAAGGTAACATGGATTTTTTTAACTAGGGGAGGAAAAAATTAGAAACTTTAGGTGTGGTGATAATTTTGACTTCAATATGAAATATAAAACTCTAAATAAGATGTAATCTACTTAAGTTTCTCCATCGTTAAAGTATGAATAACCATATCATTTTATGGAGTTTTTTAGAGCCATAGCTAACTACAATGGTTGTAAGAACAAAGTGTTTTACAAATGTTGGGTAATAAAAATTGTTGCTTAAGATAAAAATAAAAATGTTAGAAAGCAGATGTTTATTGTGCTTTTATCACTTTAATGTGTCAATATTTAGTTGCAGAACTACCCACAATCTTCGGTTTATAAGGATGAACATAACCTACTGACTCTGAGTGTAAATCTATTATCTGAAATTTATATACCACCACCATCTCACATTCTAATATTTTTACCAGTCCACATAATTAGCTCAAGCTCTTCCTGTGCTTTCCAACTCTCTCTTAAACTAGACTTATTATTTCAATGGTATTGGTGAATCCTAATGAAGAAATTCACTCTAGCAATGCAGGTAGGCATGTGAATGAATGAATGAGTTAATGAATGAAGTATTTATTTATTAAATGCTTACAATGTGCACATAAAAAAAAAAAAAAAGCAGCTTCTGCTTTAAAAGAGCTACTATTTTCATGAGGGAGACAACCTATATGGAAGATTTCACCTGCAAGTCAACTGGAAAAGTTCCATGGTTCTTAAGATGCCTTGGTAAAGCAGATACATCAAGTTGGTTCCTAGGAAACATTGTTTCTGTGACTCAGTCACATATCCCCTATGGGTCAGCTGTTATACTTGAAGTTGTGAACTTCTTGAAAGCAAAGACTGCTTTTTCCTTTTTATTTTTTAATCTTCAGTATCCAGCACATTGTTTGGTACAGAGCATGTGGGTAGTAGGTATTTGTTGACCTGACTCAAAGCCAGATTTTCCCAAATGTGAGGCAAGCTCTCTATTCTTTCTCTTATTCTTTCTATGAGATAATTCTATATCACCACAGGTGAACAGTATGTTGCAATATGTTTTAAATTTTCAAATCAGGATGGGCTACTATAGCTGGCAGCAGATTTGCAACTTTTGGGGCTATTACGAAGGGTTTAGGGCACTTTCTTAAGACTATAACTTTTGGACTTGTGAGAGAAAATTCTATCCATATCCAGAGAAAGAACTGGGGAGTCTGAATATAGATCAAAGAATAATTTTTTCACTTTTTTTTCTTTTTTTTTTTTTTTTTTCCCTTGAGGCTTTTATTTTTTTGTTCTACTTTTTCTTTCACAATATGACTTGTGGAAATATGTTTAACACAACTATACATGTATAAATTATATCAGATTATTTGTTGTCTTAAGGAGGGGGAAGAGAAGGGAGGGAGGTAGAAAAATTTGGAACTCAAAATTTTAAAAAAATAAATGGTTTAGATATAGATTAGGAAATTTTGAATTTCCTGGGGTACTCACAGACTCAGTGACTTGACCATGAAGACCAGAAGACATGTGTCAGAGACGAGGCTATATTTCAGGTCTTTCTGACTCTAAGCCTGGCCCCTCCATCCACTAAGCACATGTCTCTCTAGGCAACTCTGGTGTAAAGTAAACCTTTACCATTAATGGTCCTTTAACACAGACATAGAAAACATCACCATTGGTGTTTTTATTATCATTCAGTCATGTCCAACTCTTCATGACCCTATTTGGGATTTTCTTGACAAAGACACTTGATTGATTTGCCATTTCCTTCTCCAGTTCATTTTACAGATGAGGACACTGAGGTATATGGGGTTAGGTGGCTTGCCCAGGATGTCACAACAAAGAAGTATCTTCGGTCAGAACTGAACTCATGAAGATTTGTCTTTCTGACTTTCAGCTTTCTATCCGTTATATAGCAAGGTCCAGAATACAGCCTGGTTCACAAAAAGGTTATATTTTTAAGTTCATGCTAATATTTACTTGTTCACATTCAGTTTTTTATGTTCATTATTTCTACCTCCCCACCCCTTAGGGCCTGGCTAATTATAGTACCTTTCTTCTAAATATTCTTGCAAATTTATCAGTTGTTGTATCATTTTTCATAGTTTTTGTTAGAAATTTTTTTCTTGAGCAACACACAAATAGAGGTTCTTAAAAATATACTTTGAATTACATTTCCCCCAAAATTCATTCTTCCCTTCTAACATTACAAGTCTATAAACCATTTTTCTTTTCAACCAGATTGTATTCTGAAAGAGAAGTAATAATTATAAACATAAATATTGCTCACTTTTTTTTTTTCTTTAAACCTCTCAGGATTTCTTTCCAATTCTATTTTACATAATCCATTTCTCCAAAACACAACCCTGATAATTGCATAGTTTCCTTTTTTCCCTTTTCACTACCTCTGTATCCTCTCATGTATTTTCCTTTCTTCCCCAGTCATTTTGTGTTTATATTTATTGATACTGGGACATAACAACACTATTTGCCATAGATTTGAAAGCAGGACTCCACCCCCCCCCTATTATTAATCATATTATATTTTCTAGGCAACAAACAAGGCAAGAAACATTTATTAAGCATTTACAATATGCCAGACATTGTACTAAGTGCTGGAGCTACATATATGAGCAAAAAGAAAGACAGTTCCTTGATACACAAAAGGGCTGAAAAAGGAATAATGATGGGACATAATGTCAAAACCTAGGAAGTTAGAAGCATTCCTGGGTGTGGGAGTGTTGGAGTGGGGTGGGGTGAGGTGGGGGGAGTGAAGGTTGGCTGGCACAGAGCTCTTCCAAAATGAAGATATCTAGATGAGCTCACCACTGGGAGAAGGCTGCTGGAATGATGGATAGATATTTGAGAAGGAGGGAAGTCTGAGTTATGAGGGAGGTTCCTGGGTGAGATTGAAGCTAATGAATAGTGTTGAAATTCAACTAAGAGGTGACTGAAGGTTAGCTGACTTGGGCCCTGAGGCAAGAGTGGAGAAGATCTTTTACTCCGTTAACTGATATCATTATTATTATTATTATTTATTATTATGTGTCACATGGCTGTAATATCATGGAAAAACACTGAATTTGGAATAAAGAGATCTGAGTTTAATCAATGACTAGTTGTAGAGACAATAATACCTTAATGTCTCAGTTACATTAGCTGTAAACTGAAGCTAATAATTCTCTTACTACCTTATGGACAAATGATGTAAATAGCTTATTTCTGCTAAAATGTATAGTTTAAAAAAAAAAAACAAATAGATGCTTTTATTTATCTTTTAGAGTACTCATTTCCAAAAAATTCTCTCACACTTCCTATACTATATATCCCCATCTTATCTTTATGCTTTGAATATACTGAATAATGCAAATATTTTATTTCCCTTCTCATCTTTATAGTGCTGGACTTAATTCCAAGAAAGAGAGGTACCTCAGTGGATAAAGTGTTGGATTTGGAGTCAGGATTACTGAAGTTAAAAGCCAGCTTAGATCCTGACTAATTGTGTGATTCTGGGAAAGTCTATTAATTTCTTTCTGCCCAAATTACTTTATCTGTAAAATGGAAGGAGCTGAAGAGGTTATAATACCATTTACATCCCAAGAGAGATATCTCATATCAGATATGCTAATATTTGTAAAGGACCTTATAAATCATAAAGCACAATAGTTATGCTAGCTATCATAAAGCCCCTGTTTTTTACCCATTTCCCTCACACACCTCTGACTTTTTCCCTTAGCTTTTCCTCAAAGCAAGGCATCTTGATGCGGGCATTAATTATTTTTTGCCGTGTCTTACTCTTTGTGATCTTATTTGGCGTTTCCTTGGAAAAGATACTAGAATGTTTTTTGATTTCCTTCTCTAGTTCACTTTACAGATGAGGAAACCTCATCTGTAAGCAAATAAAATGAAGTGGCTTGCCAAGGGTCACACAATAAGTGTCTGAGGTCAATTTTGAACTCAGGACTTGGAATATTCCTGATTCCAGGACCAGCACTCTATCCACTGCACCACCTAGCTACCTAAAACATCAGATTTTAACAATTCTATGAGAGCATCCAAAGGTTATAGACTCAAACTGGAAGAGAGCTTTTGGGTTCCCTTTTCAAAATTGTTTTTATAACTTTCCAATAGAAGTTCTTTGGTAATGACCTCAGAGTCAGTTAAATTAAGTTCTTAGTTCTTCTTTCCTTTCTGAATCCTAAATAACTTTCCTTTTACTTCTTATTTGTGTAAAGAGCTCTAGGCTTAAGCTATCTGCATATGCATATGAATACCCAGGAAGATGGCTATGATGGAAGAGAGAAAGAAAATTTGCCTTCTGGGCTTAGCTTTGCCTTGTCTACATTCTTTTTCTGCTTCATTTATCTGAACGGGAGAGAAGGAGGGGGTCTAGAATTTAAAACAAACACCAACAGGGGAGACCCATATCTCAGAATTGTTGTATCTTTTGGGGTTGGGCTAACATGATATTTTCTAGTCTTTAGGAGTTTTACAGAATGCTCACCACAAACAAAGGTGAGGTCACCTGTGGACACCTGTGACCTGGAACAAAGAATTAGATTCTGAATAAAAGATTAAGTTTAAGGGCATTAGCATTTGGAGAAGAAGCTGCTCTCTTAGTGAGCAAAAATCTATAAGGGTGAATGCCTTGTGCACACAAAAGTGCATGCTTTTCTAAAAGAACTATGAAGAAGCCTCTGACTTTTGAACTATACTTTTGAGGAAGGTATTCCTTTGGAGCCTGCTAAAGTCAAGTGACTAGTACCTGTCTAGAGTCAGGAGGATCTGAGTTCAAATCCAACCTAAGACTTATTAGCTGTGTAAGAGACTTAACCCTCTTTGACTCAGTTTCCTTGTTTATAACATGACCTGGAGAAAAAAAATGACAAATCACTCCAGTATTTTTTCCAAGAAAACCCCAAATAGGATTCTGAAGTATTAGACACAATTAAAAAGTACTGAGGGACTATGCTTAGTATTGATAGTCATAGGCACTAATGGTAATGCTGGCAGAAATAATGCTTGGGGCAAAATGATAACTCTTGAGCATATTTGATTAAGCAGGATCTGTCTGAGACTAATTATTTGAAAAGAATTTAACAGAGACCTATAGAAGTAATGTGATAGCCTCTGGGGAAGATACCAGTGACCTGCTGCTTTAGAGTTGCTCTTCCATACTTATACCCTATTTCTTTAGTGTTCTCCATGTGTGCCCTTTAACCACATGTGTGTCCTTACATTGTGTGTTCCTGCACATGAGCCCTGCTTACACGTATTTTACTGCTCCATAAAGTTCTCTATATGTATCTGCTCTTTCCTTAATGGCATATGTATTTATAGGAGAGTGTCCAGGTTGATGGACTAAACTGTGTATTGCTATGCAATTTGATCTAATGCCTTTGCTTTTGTCCTCTGGTTGACTGTACATAACAATAGAAGGTTGTGAGCTATGATTTTAATGGATTTTGGCCCAAAGAATGCTTTGAATTTGAAGTAGTCTTATAACTGGAAGAATTCTTCTTCTTCTTTTTTTTTTTTTTTTTTTTTTTTTGAGGTAATTAGGGTTAAGTGACTTGCCCAAGGTCACACAGTTAGAAAGTGGTTAAATGTCTGAGATCAAATTTGAACTCGGATTCTCTTGACTTTAGGACTGGTGCTCTAACCACTGCGCCACCTAGCTCCCCTAGTTGGAAAAATTCTTCCAAAGAGTTGGTAAGTACCTTTAAGGCATTATACTTGGAAAAGTACAGGTCTTTAAATGATTAATTGGTTTATTCTTTTATACTCATCCACTCTTTGGGGTCTTCCAGTTCTTTTTTTCCTTGGACCTCAATGGAAACAGAAACATTTGTCATCATTTTTTCCTTTTCCATCTTTCCCATTGCTTGAAATTTCTTTCCTTTCTTACATCCCTGGGAAAAGCAACTGCTGTGGTTATCTTCCACTTTCTCTGTTCCTTTCATAAGATAGCTGGTAGATCTTCCTGCTGTTGCTGCTACCATCTCCTGTGGAGAAATCTAGGCTTACAATTTAGCCTAGCAACAAAGAGGGGTATCAAACAGATAAAAATAAAGAAAGAAAAATAAAGATGAAGGATTTTCTTTTTTATTTTATTTTTGGTTGGCAGAGTGATGAGTGAGTCTGGAGAGGGAATGATAATGAAGAATGTGGTAAAATACTGCCTTATTTCTTCAGGAAAAAAAAATCCAATATAATGCACATCAAAGACAAAAAGTAGGATGCAAAGAGGATGAGTCAGAATCTGACACTGAAAAATTAATCATAGGAAGTGACAATTTATTCCAGCAAAAATATTTTAGAGAGTTATGGGGGAAAAGAGATTATAGGACCCAAGTCTAATGTAATTAGTATAGTAATATACTAGAAGCTTAAGGAATCAGTAACTTGTACAAATAGTCCTTTTAGCATCCTCTATCTGTTCCTAAGCTACTATACATTGTATTTGTTAGTTCCTCTTTTCCAGAACATTTGCCAATTTCAAAAGAACAAAAATCATAATCAATAAGTCAGTCAACAAGCATTTCTAAAAGTCTGTATTCTGTTCTAGGCAATGGGGTAAAGAGGGGAAACCAAAAAAAAAAAAAATTCTCTGACTTAAAGAAGCTTACATTCTAAAAGGTGAGATGATATGCAAATAACCATGTATGAGGAGGATATATCCAGAGTAAATTGGAATTAATCTCAAATGGAAGGCACTAGCATTAGGACAGGCTTCTTGCAAAAAATGGGATTTTAGCTCAGATTTGAAAGAATCCAGGTAAGCCAGAATATGGAATTAAAGAGAAAAAGCATTCCTGGCATGGGAGACAGCCAATAAAAATACCTAGTTAGCAGCAGATAGAGTAATTCTGTGTAACACTGTTGTGCCACAGTTCTCTTTTATTGTCCTGACTCAGTTTCCCTGAATTGTTCTGCCTCATTTTCTAATTGTTCTGTTTAATCCTGCAAAACCACCTTTCCCTCCTAATCATGATGATCCAGATAAGGATAAAGACCTTCTGTCTTAGACATTATGATCCCAGCCCTTCCCTACTTATCAGAATGCCTCTTCTAATCTCAGAATGTCCAGTGCCTCCCCCAACCCTGTCAGAGTCCCGTTCCTGCTCTCAGCACCTGGACTCTACCCCTGCCTCAGTCTACCCCTGCATCTGAGCCACATGTATATATGTCATTGAGAACTCACATTATTTGCTGGATTCTTGGAGATGATAGTCTCATTCAGCCCTGAGACCAAACCATGGATCCTTTGGTCCCAGTAAATCTCTTTCAAATAAAATATTATAACTCTCTAATCTCTATCTTGCCTCAATTTCTCCAGCATTACAACACTTGGTACCCTGACTCCCCTTGCCTGTAGGTTAGGTATGTTGCATTCCACTCTTCCCCAGAGTTCTCCAATGCCATTGAAGGGACATTGTCTCCACTGTCCTTAAAGAGCCTAGATTTTCCTAGGCTCTGGCTCTAATACTCACTGATGTTGTTTCCTTAGTTGAGAGGGAAGAGGAGGATGGCTCCCTTGCATAGTGGTTCTATATATTTGTGAACAGTCTGAAAGAATATTTATTTCAAAGGTATATTAACATGGGTTCTCTCAACCCATGGGGCTTAATCTTCCCTCTATTCTACCTCAGGCTCTGGGGAGAGAAGGAGGATTCATTCATTACCTAGCTATGAACATAGTTCCAAATTCCAGGTAAAAATCACCCTTGAATCCCAGGCACTCTGGCTTTTCAGGGATCCCCTGCCAGAATGGCTGGTTGCAACATCCATTCTGGAATCCTGGCTCTAGAGTTGACATTTGAATTCTCTCAGATACAGTGGGGATTGCACTCTGCATCAGAAAGTAAGGATAAAGAAACAGAAAAAAATAATCCCAGGCTTTTTTTTTTTTTTTTTTTTTTTTTTGGATTGGGGGAAAAAGAGATGGGGTGAAGTGGGGAAGATATCACTCTTCCTGTGACTGAAGTTGAGTTTATGTGCTGTGGATGAACTCTATCATCTTCATCTTTTTAAAGCAACAGGAAAAAAGAGACATGATTCCCAGTCTGTCGATTTTAAAGATTCAACTTTTTCCAATTGACACATACCCAATTAAAGGAGGTTACTTCCATCCACATCAAGGAAATGCAATGAAGAAGGATGTCTCCATGTTAGTTCTGTGCAAGTGCAAGACAAACCTTAATACATATTCAGAGAACAACCAGGAGATCAATGTCTCTGGATCGTAGGGGTTGGGGACAAAATTGAAAAGGATTTTATTTTTAAAACAAATAGGATTTTATATTTGGTCCTAGAGGTAATAAGAAATCATTAGAATTTATTAAGCTTAGAGTTGACATGATCAGACATGCTTTAGGGAGATCATTTTGATAGTTCAGTAGAGGATGGACTAGAATAGATATGGGAAATGTTACTCTTCTATAGATTTGGCTCTTTTAATAAGGATTATTTCATTACTTTTTTAAATTATGTAATTCATTTCTATAGTATACACATTTATAAATCTTGTATGATCCTCAAACAATGCCAGCATTTCTATTCTGGTGACATGTCAATTCCTGAAAAGCACATTATTCTAGAATTTTCATTTTTGGATTTTCACTTCTTTCACCTGATATTTACCCTGTAGGCAGTTCTTCTGACTTTGGTATACCTTTAGCTTTTTTCTTTTTAGAATTCTGAAATAGATCCATGGTTTTTCTATAATTATGATTCTTTTTTCTTCTTCCTCTTTTTTCCTTCCTTTCAGCAGGATTTCATATAGTCTTTATAACTATGGTCTGCCCAGTCTTTCCCCTCTCATGGTTTTAATTTGGTGAGTCCAAATATCTCACCCTGGTGAATTCAGTAAATGTGCCCATGTTTCCTCCTGTCTATACCCATTTCTTGAGCATGTTTTGTCTCTCTTACCCTGGCATTTTATATTGGCTTTTCTCAAGCCCAACAATTTTTACTTGGGAAATTTAGGCTATGAATAAAACCAACAAGATCAAATGAGGAAGGCTAATAAAAATGTTATTTTTACAAAGGAAAG